>NC_057393.1:2297765-2619015 GCF_019320065.1 Cervus canadensis | reverse complement strand
GGCTCCGAAGGCTTGGGAGAATGCTCCAAGCTTGAGCATTTGAGGGCGCGGCGTTAGGGAAACAGGAGGGTCTCAGCACTAGACCTGGCTTTGTAGCAAAGAGAGAAGGCCAACAATCTTATTCCTGAAGGGGAATAAGCAGTGGGGAGCAGGCATGCCCCAAAGTCCGAGAAAACTTCGGAATCCATGGCCAGGCTGACTGCTGCAGGCATTTCCCAGAGCCACTTGGGAAAGCCTGGAGGAAGTGATGGCTTCTTTTATATGTGAAGAAAGCAACACTGACTTCACAGAAAAATCAAGGAAAGATGATGCCACCCGTGGAACACAATAATTTCCCACTAACTGACCCAAAATAAATAGAGATCTATGAACTGCCTGACAGAGAATTCAAAATAATTGTTTTAAGGAAGCTCAGTGAGCTGAAAGACAGCACAGAGAGACAACTCAGTGAAGCCAGGAAGATAACATGGGAACACGGGGAAGTTCAACAGAGAGAGACAATCCATGAAGAAATAACCAAACAGATTCTAGAGCTGAAATAAGGTGGCAAACGCCTGAATGAATGAATGAATAATGCAGAAAGCATCAACAACAGACTTGATCAAGTTGATGAGAGATGCTGTAAACTCCAAAACAGGTCATTTGGATTTATCCAGTTGGAGGAAAAAAGACATAAGAATGAAAAAGAGTAAAGAAAACCCCTGTGAATTATTGAATATTATCAAGTGATACAGTGTCCATATTGTGGAACTCCCAGGAGAAGGAGGAGGGAGAGGAGGAGATGGAGACAGGGGTGGGGGAGGAGAGAAAGGGCAGAAAAACTTATTTAAGAAAATAACGGCTGAAAATGATTCAAATCTGGAGAGAGACATATTCATACAGCTACATGAAGCTTATAGGTGCCCAAACAGATTCAATCCAAAGAAGACTTCACTGAGACATATTATTATAAAACTGTCAAAAATCCAAGGCAAAGGAAAGAATTCTGACAGCAGCGAGAGAAAAGGAACTCGTCGCATACAGGGAGCTCCCATAAGGCTATCAATCCGTTTCTCAGCAGAAAACAATGGTAAAAGGTGGAAGATTTTTCTCTGAGATCAGGAAACAAAACAAGGATGTCCACTATGGCTTCCTCATTCAACATGTGCTGAAAGTCCTAGCCAGAACAATTAGGCAAGAAAAAGAAATAAAAGATGTCCAAATCAGAAAGAAGTAACATTCATTGTCTCTACCTACAGATGAAATTATCTTATGTATAGAAAATCCTAAAGACCCCATCAAATATCTGTTAGAACTAATAAATGAATTTATAAAATCAAAATAGAAAAGTCAGTTGTATTTCTATGCACTAACAATGAGCTATCAGGAAGAGAAACTAAGAAAACAATTTCATTTATAATACATCAGAAAGTAAAATACTTAGCAATAAATTTAAACAGGATGGGGAAAGACCTGTGCACTGAAAACTATGAGGCATTGAGAAAGGAAATTGAGGAAGACACAAATAAGTGGATAAACTCCTTGTGTTCATGGATTGGAAGAATTAGTACTGTTAAAATCTTCAAACTATCCAAAGTTATGTACAGGTTTAATGCAATCCCTATCAAAATTCCAATGACATTTTTCACTAAAATGGAAAAATATTTTAAAATTTGTATGGGGCCACAAATGACTTTGAATAGCCAAAGCAATCAAAGCTGGAGGCATCACAAATCCTAATTTCAAATAATGTTACAAAGCTATGATAATCAAAACAATATGGTACTTGCATAAAAACAGATATGCAGACCAATGGAACAGAATCAAGAGTTCAGAAGTAAACCAAATATAATTGACTAGTCTTTGGCAAGAGATCCAAGAATACACAGAGGAAGAGGAATAGTCTCTTCAATAAATGGTGCTAGGAAAACTGGACATTCACATGCAAAAGAATGAAACTCAACCCCTAGGCTACTTGCAACATCAACTTGAACTGAAACACTTAAATGTAAGACCTGAAACTGTAAACCTCTGTAAGAAAACATAGGAACAAGCTCCTTATACTGGTCTTGGCAATTAGTTTTTGGATATGATGTCAGAAGCACAAGCAACAAAACCAGAAATGAACTAGTGAGACTATATCAAATCACTGCAAACCATCAACAAAATGCAACGGCAATCTATGAAATGAGGGAAAATGTTTGCAAACCATCTACATGATAAAGGGTAAATATTCAAAATATATAAGGAACTGATACAACTCAATAACAAAAACCAAGTAGCAGGTTAAAATCACCTAACAGCTGATAGGATGGCAATTATCAATAAGACAGGAAATAACACACATCAGCCAGAATGTGGAGGAAGGGGAACCCTTGTGCACTGTTGGTGGCAAAGTAAGCTGGAACAGTCACTATGGAAAATGTTATGGAAATGACTCAAGAAATGAAAAATGGAACTGCCATATGATTCAACGACCCCACCTCTGGGTATATATTCAGAGGAAATGAAAGCTATGACAAACCTAGACAGCATATAAAAAGCAGAGGCATTACTTTGTCGACAAAGTTCTGTACAGCAAAGCCATGGTTTTTCCGATAGTCACATACGGATGTAAGAGCTGGACCATAAAGAAGGGTGAACACTGAAGAACTGATGCTTTTGATTTATGGTGCTGGAGAAGACTCTTGAGAGTCCTCCTTTGGACAGCAAGGAGATCAAACTAGTCAATCCTAAAGGAAATCAACTCTGAATATTCATTGGAAGGACTGTTCCTGAAGTTGAAGTTCCAATAGTTTGGCCACGTGATGAGAAGAGCCGACTCGTTGGAAAAGACCCTGATGCTGCGAAAGACTGAGGGCAGGAGGAGAAGGGGACGACAGAGGATGAGATGGTTGGATGGCATCACCGACTCAATGGACATGAGTTTGAGCAAGCTCCAGGAGAGGGTGAAGGACAGGGAGGCCTGGCGCGCTGCAGTCCACGGGGTCACAAAGACTTGGACACGGCTTAGCAGCTGAACAACACAACATCTTGAAGAGATATCTGTATTCACATGTTCACTGAGGGAAGCCTGGAGCTCTGCTGTCCATGGGGTCGCAAAGAGTTGGACACGACTGAGTGACTGAACTGAACTGATCCTTGAAATTGGGCTTCCTTGGTGGCTCAGATGGTAAAGAATCTGCCTGCAATGCAGGAGACTCAGGTTAGATCCCTGGGTCAGGAAGATTCCCCTGGAGAAGGGCATGGCACCCCGGTCCAGTATTGTTGCCTGGAGAATCCCCATGAACAGAGGAGTCTGGTGGGCTACAGTCCATGGGGCCGCAAAGAGTCAGACACGACTGAAGCAGCTAAGTTCACACAAGAAATTTGCTAAAAGAATGGTTTTTAAGTGGTTTCACTGCAAAGTAACTATGTGAGGTGATAGATGTGTTAATTCACTTAATTGTTACGATCATTTCTCAGTGTATACATGTATCAAAGCATCATAATATATATACATTTTAACCTATCAGCCATGCCTCAGTAAAACTGGAAAAAAATAAAATGTCAGAAAATGATGTAATTGCCCACCCAAAGTTGAAGGAATTTTAATGTATTTCAGAGATTTTTCTAAAAATTTCACTTGTAAGTATCTGATAACTATAGATATTGGGCTTCCCAGGTGGCGCTAGTGGTGAAGAGCCCACCTGCCAAAGCAGGAGATATAGGAGATGCAGATTTGACTCCTAGGTCAGGAAGATCTCGTGGAGGAAGGCATGGCAACTCACTCCAGTATTCTTGCCTGAGAAATCCCATGGACAGAGGAGCCTGGCGGGCTACAGTCCATGGGGTTGCAAAAGAGTCAGACACGACTGAAGTGACTTGGCAGGCACACACGCAATTATAGACATTACCATATCACTTGGGAAATAAAACACTAGCTATCCTAGAATAAGGGGAACAAAATATGGAACGTCCGGAGTATCTGTGTCACTTTGCCTATTCCCAGCCGTTTCAGGATTGGTGGATGGTTGCTTCCTGGATGGAATGTTTCTACCACAGATGGATGCCGTGTTTCTACCATGTGATCATGGAAGCCACTCACCTTTCTAGGACACAGCCACTCCTTCTGGGGTCCCTCTCCTGGAGGTGGCACTGTCTCCCTCCAGGAATTCCAAGGGCAGAATTCTGGGAGCCCAGCTCTCTGCGTGTCTGGGCTCTGCCCTCCCTTCACTGGGGCTGCCCTGCCCCAGCTGTCCTGCTCTGTCGTCTTTTTCCTTTTCATCCTCTTTTCTCTATCCTCCCCTCCTCCCACGCGATCCTACTCCAGGCTGACATTTCCTTGTAGACACTAGCAGTCATGTTCTAATCAGGGCAGAATCCAGGAGATCTTTGAACTAGGATGGGGGAAAAAAAGACATCTTCATGTTCATTAACCTCTTACTGAAGTTTAGCATTTCCTTCCATTATGAATGCACATGTCAAAGCCCTGTGCTATTTCACACAATTTCCAGGGACTTTGTCCACAATACAGGCCCTGCTTTTGGGGGGGGGCTCTTGCACGTATGACGTTCCTGATACTGGAAGCCTTGAACTTCATGAAGCTCCATGCGTGTTTTCCTGTCCCATCTCAGTCGCCACAGACATCTGGATATTCATTCCTGCTCGTCCTGCTCCAGCTCTGAGATGCAGAGGTGGGCCTGCTGTTTGAGGGCTTGCTAGCTGGCTGTGGGTAAGGAACCTATTACCACACCGTGCATGTTCTCTATAACTGTTTGAGAGCGCTGCTTCCTTATGATTGCTTTCCTTTGCACCTCAGTCATTCTTCTATGCCTTTAGCAACCATAGCTCTGAGAAGGGGCCCTAGGCTTTGCCAAATGGCCAAAGCCGTGGCTTAAAGTGTAAGACCCTCACCCCTGTAGGAGCAGGCTGTTGCGTCTTCTTCCTCAGCCACTTTGATGGGGCCTCATGCTGCAGCCTTGAATCTTCCTGAAGTACAGTGAGGGCCACGGGCCCCCATCAGCAGGATTTAGGAGCGAAGCCTTGGCCCGCGTCCCATGGCATCTGCTTCTGTCTGCATTTTGTCTGTTTCTGCCCCTTCACACACCCAACCTCACCCACAAGGGGCTATTTCGGGGTCTCATGTATGCCCTGCACTCCCTACCTTCCCGCATCCATGCAACTCCTGCTGCTAAAAGTTCTGCATTCTACTCAAAGGGCATTTCAGGCAATGCTCCTTCTGCAAGGCCTCTGGTGTGACTCTCCTAGTGGAGGGAGCTGTGGTTTAGGTGAGTGACCACTGTGAGCTTGGCTGGATGGTGGGGAGGGGCCTGGAGAGTGTGTTGCATTCCCGGGGAGTTCCTGGGCTGCATGCCAGCACTTTTTGGGTGATGACCATTCTTAGGAAGGACAGACACCACCAGGAAGCCATGTCTGCCTGAAGAACCAGAAGCTCTCAGTGGTCTGGTGGATGGACAACGTTCAGATACATGACCTGCGCTCTTCTGAGTGACCGGAGATGGAGTCAAGTTCCGAGGAGCAGGGAGCGTCCTGAGATCTGCTCCACTGAGCTGATGCAGCCTGTGTGTTCCCCGGGAGGATGCTGGCCTGTAGGTGTGGCCACCACCTGTGGCTCTAGCCCACCACCGTCCTCTTGTGGGAGGAGGAGCTGTACCTCTGGGGTGTCTGCCTAAACCTTGAGGTCCTCGTTGCCTGCAGGGGCTTGAATAGTGTCCTTCCCCAAAATTCATGTCCACCCAGAACTCAGACTGTGACCTTGTTTGGAAATAGGGTCATTGCAGGTGTAATCAGTTAAATTAAGTCATGGTCTTCCTGGAGTAGGTGCGTCCTCAGGTGGCCCTAAATCCCACAACTGGTGTCCTTAATAAGGACATGAGAGCAGACAGAAGAGACCATCATGTGATGACAGAGCAGAGACCAGAGTGATGCTGCCGCAAGCCAAGGGCTGCTGAGGGTGGTCAGCTGCTGCTGCAAGGAAGGGGAGGGACCTGGGAGAGGGCCCCACCCCTGGCATCACATTGATTTGGGGTTTCTGGCCTCCAGGGCTGTGAGAGAATGGATTTCTGTTGTTTTAAGACACCAGGTTCATGGTAACTTGTCCTGGCATCACCAGGAAATGGTGACAGATTCACATGGGGCCACAGCAGGGGGCGGCTTCTGCTTTCTCCTGGCCCCCAGCTCCACAGTCTTCCCCACCCCAGTTTACCCCTCTCAAGTCCCCACTCACTGAATGAATGGGACAGCGAAGCTTTCCCCTGTGTCTGTGCCAGCCTGCTGGCCCCGGCAGACTGATGATAGCCTGCAGCCCAAGCTGCTCAACCAGTGATGTGTTTGTGTTTGCATGCTTTCTTATTTTTAATTAACTGTTTGGCATATAGCATGCTTTTGAATGCTTTTGATTACCTCATATAATTATTCAGATATAAATTTTAGAAATGTCAAGTGTTTCTTGGCAGAGGTAGTTGGGAAACTACAAACCTACCACATCTGATGCTTTGTGCCCACATTCCTAAGGTTTCAGACCAGAGGGGCCATGCCCGTGGGTGGGCTGCAGAGCAGGCAGTGGGGTCACAGGACCCATGATTGATTTTACTGAGGTGCAGCCATTTAAATCAGGTCAAATTAAAACCCCTGAGAACACATAGTAAGGGGGAGTGTAGAATCCCCATGGATTTTAATAGTTTAAGACGTTGGTGGGTAATCTCTGGGGATGTATTTTAGGGTAGAAATTTAAGAAAGAGATGCTTTCTGCCTGAGATTGTGCATCCGATCAGCTCCATGTGCAAGGTGGGTCAGGACCCGAGGATACAGGGTGACTGCTGGGGTCCCTGCGTGGGGGGCATTCCTGCCTGGCTGGGTTGGCTCTGGTGGGGCGTGGGAGGATGACACTCCTCTGCCAACCATTGGAGTTGATCAGGAAAGAGGTTCTGAATTTAGTACAGTGTCTTTCATCTTTTTTGGGGGGAGGGGGTCATCTTGAAGATGAGTGATACATGACCAATAGAGTGTAATGAAAGAGTTAAAATCCTTTAATTTGAGGATTCAAGGGAATATTGATCTTTAATAGCTACAGGTCATGTCCCAGATATCTTTCTTTTCCCCCCACACTGTTGGGCTTGCAGGATCTCAGCTCCCTGAACTAGGGATTGAGCCTGGACCGTGGCAGTGAAAGCCCGGGATCCTAACAACTAAGCCACTAGAGAACTACCCCTCCTCCTTTTTGTTTTGGTTAAAAGCACTCATTGAGAATTTCCTTACAGGTTAGAGGAGGTGGGCTTGGAGAGGAGACCGGCATTCCCTTTCCCAGGCGAGGATCACGGCCAGGACTAGCATGAATTGGTGTAGGAGCTGTCCATGGTCCTGCTGCTGACTGTGGGGTCCCCGGGCACACACACCTCGGTGGTCCCACCTGGATCAGAGGTCCCACCTGGATCAGAGGTGGGGGAGCATGATGAGCCTCGAGGCCTTGTGTTCAGCATCCTTAGAGACTCTTGCTGAGTGCAGGGCTCACTGGTGTTGCTTCAGGACTTCAGCCCCAGTAAGGACCACAGGTTTCTAAACAGTCCTCTCGTGGTTTGCCTCTGCCCTCTGGGGAAGGGTGGTGGCCCATGTGGTCACATCTGGGGCTCTGGCTATAGGCAACAGCCAAGCTCCAGGCTGTGCCCAGGGGAGAGACTGGCCTGTGGCTTATCCTCAGCTCCCAGTCCTTCGGGGGACCCTGTTGTATGTCAGGGACCTTGGCCTCACACTGCCTCCAAGGGTCCCCCTGGCAGATGTGTCCCAGAGCAAGTGTCATTTCCTGAGATCTGAATCACAGGCCAAAATGCAGTTTCTCTTAAAATCCAATTGTTCTTAAAGACCATTTCTTGAAAGATAGCTTTCTAAATCAAATGTCACAGTTTTAGGTCTTTGGGGCTGTATCGAATGTAAAGCGTCCTTGTTTGGTGGTTCACAATTGTAATGGCCATCTCGCCATGTGATGCTTGGGTGGTGGTGTCTGTAAGCTGTTAAGATACGCAGAACCTGTCTCCGTACCAAGTGGCCCCAGACTGCCGGCGTTTTGGTGTTTTGTGTTTCTAGTGGAATCCGTGGGGGAGGGTGTAGGGGAGGATTTATCTGCTATACGCGACTGTCCCTTTGCTGAGCCAGGATGGTGTCTGTGGCTCCTCGTGGGGACCCAGTGCCTGACATAAGCCAGTTGCATGGCTGGCATTCAGGACACCTAGTGAATGAGTGAGCAAAAGGATGCCTAGCCATTAGAGAAATAGCTATTTGTGTACTCCCCCCTCCCCAAAGAAGACCTGGTATACCATTTTAGCCTTTGTTTTTCTATGATTTAAGGGACTTTCTAGGTGGCCCAGTGGTAAAGAATCTGCCTGCCAATGCAGGAGACGTGGGTTTGACCCCTGGGTCAGGAAGATCCCCTGGAGGAGGAAATGGCAACCCACTCCAGTATTCTTGCCTGGGGAATTCCCATGGACAGAGGAGCCTGGCGGGCTACAGTCCATGGGGTCACAAAGTGTCAGACATGACTGAGTGACTGAGCATGTAGCATGTTAGTAAGTGCTCATCCTCCATAAAACAAATGTTGAGCATCTGGTCTTTTCTGCCTGCTGTTTGCTGTCTTTTGTATATGGTGCTGAGCCGCAGAAATGAAACGCTTCTCAAATCTGAGTTGAGTTGAGTTCATGCAGTAATCTGCATTTGTGCGGAAGCTCTGCTTGGTTCCAGGCCTGTGCTGGGCGCTGGTGGAAGGAGTGAGAAGATGCAGGAAGGCGCACTCTGTGTGACACAGACCTGACTGTGTCCCAGAGGAGGGCGGGAGCTGTGGGGGCAGCAGGTGGAGAAGAGCCGTGGTGGGTGGCACCAGGCCTTAACACAGCAAGAGGAGTGGACACTGATTTCTCAGAGCAGGAGAGATTGATCTGGGGAGACAGTGGCAGTGAAATCAGGGGGGACTTCAAGGAAGTGGCATTTGTACTGACCTTGGGAGCTAGGTGCATTTGGAAGAGGCAGAGTGTGAGGGGCGGGAGAGGAAAAGCTGGGCTGTGTGGTGGGTACCCGTGTGTGCTGCCGGGTAGACCAGGGATGGATGGAGCCAGGCCCTGAAGGTCAGGCAGAGAGTCCTCGTCCCCCTGGAAAGGGCAGCATCATGAGGGGCTGAGCAGGATGAGATGTGGCCCAGCTGCCCTCAGGAGGAATCATCTGAACCCAGGTTGAGGGTGTCCTGGGTGGGGAGCCACAGGGACCCAGGAGGTCGGGTGTGGTACTTGGGAGGAGATGGAGGGCTGGGGAAGAGACGGGGTGGCCTTCAGGGTGGGGAGGACGGAGGCAGGGAAGCTGCAGGAGCGTGGCTACTCCAACTCAGTGGGAGGAAGGCTGGTGACCTGCAAAGGGAGATGGCAGGGCCCCTTCCAAAATCTGTCTATGACTCTATGCGTTGGCTTTGGACCCTCAGGCAAAACTTTATCTAAGGGCATGGGCACATGACACACTGGCTACAAAACCTATTATCCAGTGGAGTTACCACTCAACGTTCAACTCAGCAGAGTTTGAATTCTAGAAGCTGAGCCTCTCCCGCCTCTGAACGACTGCTCCCATCCTGGGAGAGTCCACATCGTTGTAGAGACCCGCCCGCCCTGGATGGTGCTCCCCTCACCAAGCCGTGGTCTCCTGGAGGGCAGGGCCCCCGTTCTGGCCACTCCTGTTCCCGGGCACCCACAGTCTCCATCACCGGGGGTTAGGTGTGATGGCATGTGTGGTTGATGAGTGTAATTCATGAGACACATCAAGGAAGATCCACTCCAAATTAAGTTCAAGGAAAAACTTTGGAATTGTAATATTGATTCTGTCCTGTATCTTCTGTGTCTCATGCACAATATTGAACAAAGTTGTGTGTCCTACTTTAGGAAAAAAAAATAGAATTTTATTCAGGGTATTGATTTTCTGCAAAACCTGATTCCATCATTTTAAGTAATGAATGCGATCACTCTCCTTATCTCCAGAAACGTGTGTTACAGTCTTAGTGCTGGTAACTGTGATCGGGGCTTGGCGATCAATGGCTTTCATGGCCAGTGTGTAGGCAGCTGCAACCGCAGTTCTGTTGATGTGCGTGGAAGAGGTTTCCAGCCAGAGCGGACAGTTAATCAGACCACGGAGGAAGAGAAAGTTAGGTGGAAGGAGGGACGGAGGCAAAGCTGCTCCCACTTACGCCCAAGGCCTCTGCACTTGCAGCCCCTGCAGAGACACACACAGGGCAGTGGGGCATCCAGAGATCCAAGCTGGCTGGAATGTTAACAGGCTGGGAGGTGGGGGTGGGTGGGTGACTGCAGAGCGAGAGGCCTCAGCTTTCTTGAAAGGCCCTGAACTGCGATGCCCAAGGTCCGTGCACCAGAATCCCATATCCCTTCCTGCATCGTTCCCAGCTGAGTCCAAACAGGTGAGTGTCCAGGAGGCTGAGCTCCAGTGCTCAGAGCCCAGGCCCTCAATGCTTGGGGAGTCAGAGAAAAATCAATGTGAGCTGGCCAGGAAAGTGAACATAATATTTGATCCAAATCTGAAAGGATACCTCAGCAAAGCAAGAGACCCTGTGGGCTATAGAAGATGTGGAAAGAATAAACCACCTCAATAATTTAAACAACCTTAAGCCTTTGATTCAGAAGTTCACATCTATCCTGAAGTCTGAACCACTGACTGTATGAGAAACTGCCCTGGAGGGCCTACCTGCCTCCTCCTGTCCAAGGGCTGTTTGCTTCCAGAACAGTCTGGTCTCCCCAGCCAGAGGCTCCAGAACTTTCTGCAAGTTATTACCTTGCTGGACTGTTCTTGAATTGTTTACTGGTCAGGTCTCCGGGAGAGTGTCCGGGTGCTGAGAGAGTCTGTAGAATATCTGAAGACAGAATAATCTTTCAATTTTTTATGTGAATTTTGATACAAAATCAATATCAGTCTCATACAAGCCCTTGGACAGATGACACTGCTGCGGCCAAATGAAAATCTCATTGGAGATCCTGAGGAAGGCTGCATGCAGATGGGGACTTCAAGTACAGTGTTCACGGTCTGTCTTGACCTTCCCCTTACCCCCAGGATGCACTGAGTTGGTACCAACTGTTTGTCATCTGCACTTATTTGAAAAGCTGCAAGAGAGATTTTAAAGGCCATGCAAATGGGATATCATCTCTTTAAAAATGAGTAAGGAGGCACCTGGTGACTCAGACGGGAAAGAATTGTCCTGCAGTGCAGGAAATCCAGGTTCGATCTCTGGGTCAGGAAGATCCCCTGGAGAAGGAAATGACAACCCACTTCAGTATTCTTGCCTGGGAAATCCCATGGACAGAGGAGCCTGGCGGGCTACAGTCCATGGGGTTGCAAAGAGTTGGACACGCCTGAGCAACTAACACACGAGGAGGTCACCACGGATCCATAGAACGGGCCAATTCCTTTCTGAGAATGCAACTTCTGAGACTCCCCCGAGCCTCAGTGCAGTGTGTGGAGGCCCCATCCTACCTGAGTGCAGGGGGGAGCAGTGGGCCAGAGCTTGGAGATGTGGGGCAGCCTGAAGTTCTGCCTCCCCAGGCTCCACGGTCAGGGCCATCGCTTGGGTCTGGCCGAAATAGGGGTGCTGACTTTGCACTTCTGCTTTGTCATCTGTGGGGTGGGGATGGTGGCCTCTCTGTGCAGCAGGTGTTTCAGGCATGATTAGAAGATTAAATGAGATGGTCTCTGTCGAGCATTGAGAGCAGGGCCTGACATGCTGTAAAGTGAAAGTGTCAGTGAGAGTGAAATTTGCTCAGTTGTGTCTGACTCTTTGTGACCCCATGGACTCTACAGTCCATGGAATTCTCCAGACCAGAATACTGGAGTGGGTAGCCTTTTCCTTCTCCAGGAGATCTTACCAACCCAGGGATCGAACCCAGGTCTCCTGCATTGCAGGTGGATTCTTTACCAGCTGAGCCACAAGGGAAGCCAAAGAATACTGGAGTGGGTAGCCTACCCCTTCTCCAGCAGATCTTCCTGACCCAGGAGTTGAACTGGGGTCTCCTTCATTGCAGGCGGGTTCTTTACCAACTGAGCTACGAGGGAAGCCCTGGCATGCTGTAGGTGCTCATTAAATGCTCTCTACTATTACTGCTAGAACTCAGGGGAGCTTGCACATTTACTGCAGTGAAACGTGAGGGTACATCCCTGCTCACCCCACCAAGTCAGCTGACCACGCTCCTCTTCCAGTGCGTCCCCTGGACTGGGGCATTTGATGTTTTATCCAGACAGAGGGGCGGTTTCTCCAAACAGGGGTTTTCAGTTCAGTTTGACAACTGCTGCTCTAAGCTGGTACTGCCAGCAGGTCATGCCAGTCCATCTCTGCCAGCTCCCTTTTGCTGCAGATGGTGCCAGGTTTGGAAATGATCTGTGAGACCTGTGCATGGGCTCAGCTCCTGGCAATTCATCTCCACCAGCCTGGTCACTTGAGACCAGTGGGTGGCTCTGGAAAAGGCTGCTATGGACTCGTGTCTCAGTGAGAGCCAGGGCACCAGCCATCCCAGAGGGGAAGCTGGCGGATGCGGTTGCCAGGGTAACCCAGCCTGGTACTTCTCCCCATCTCACGCAGCCCCGTGCCCATTCCTTCCTCTGCCCCAGGTCACCACTGCGCTTCCCTAATGAGGCTTCTCTGCCTTCTGCCTTCCTGTTCTCACTGCATGAAGGGGCATTGGTCCCCGCCCCCACCATCTACGCCCTGCGGAGGCGCTCTCCAAGGTGCTGACCGGCCCGCATCCTCCTCGCACACTGGCTTTCCTCTGTGTGATGACTCTTGAATTTCTGCTCTCAGTACATCCCAGATCTGTGCTGACAACAATAGCATCTCCCAATTACGAGGACTCGCAGTCTCTAGTCCTCACTGTGGTCTTGAGGCGCCGGTGTTATGTCTCCATTTCAAAACGGGAAAAACGGAAGCTGCGGGGTAGCAGGGCAGCGCTGTGGCTCGAGGCAGGTCCTGTGGCTCTTTCCCTGCATCAGCGAACTTCTGTTCCACCTGTGTTTGCAGCTGATATGGCTGTGTGCGCCCTGATCTTGCTTCACAGTCAGCATGCCTGAGACCACGCTCGCCAGATGCGCTCCCAGCCCCGTGTACCCCTCATTCACCACCACACACCCAGTGCCTCCTTGCCGCTCTCCAGCCACCTCCATCCATCATTGTTTGACTCCTCTGGCTTTTCCCCTCTATGCCTG
The DNA here is from genome assembly GCF_019320065.1 of Cervus canadensis. Classification (NCBI taxonomy): domain Eukaryota; kingdom Metazoa; phylum Chordata; class Mammalia; order Artiodactyla; family Cervidae; genus Cervus; species Cervus canadensis. Next base: position 2,605,809 of record NC_057393.1, on the reverse strand, counting down.
TCCCAACCTTTTATTTCTCATTTCATGTCTCTAGTTGAGGCCCCCCTTCCCCTTTCCCTCTCTCTTTCTTTAAATTCAGACTTTAAACCTGGTATCGACACTAGTGGGAATGCATTGGATATCTGTTCACAGGATGGTTAGGTTTTTATTCCATTAGTCATCTGGCTAATTGCTGTGTTATACTTCTGCTCCAGGCTGCATCCTCCAGCTCCATGAATACGCAGAATTTCAGTGACTCACTATCTCTCAGTCTCAAAATAGACTGGAGATCCCAGGAAGCTCCTGGATTCTCCTTTAGAAATAAATGCCAGGAATCTCCCACTGGCCCTCTTGTTAGGTGAATTCTTGTGGGAACGTGGGAGGCAGAGCAAGGAGGTAACTGGACAAGAAATCATACTATGAGGACCAACACAATACTTGTGAAAGTTAAAATGCTAAGGATTCATGCCAGCCACAGTCATTCACATAGTCTGTCCTGGGTGTCACGTGGCTGATGAAACTCCTTACAAGTTTTCCTGCTAAACAACCTGCATCTCATTATTTGGTAACCTAAGGGGCCAGATGAACAGCTTTTAATCATTTCTAGGCTCCTACAGAGAATTTTCCCTCTACCTGGAATCCTTCTTCTTCTCTGCTCCCTCCCATCTGGCCCCCCTGCCCTGCTTTGAAGCCCAGCTTCATACCACCTCATCCAGAAGCCCTGCCTAGTTCCCCTTCACTGGGGGCTGGTCCTTCACACTTGGAGCCTAGTAACCCCCTCCTGCCCCAGGCGGGGAAGTGCCCTGTTCACCTTTGAATCTGTGGCCCCTGGGAGCACCCAAGCAGTCTGCACTGCAGCAGTGTTCGTAGTCAGAGATGGACTGGTTTGGTGTCTAAACAGTGTCTGGAGAGATCCGGCACTACACTCCTTGGTTGTCCTAAAGATTCTATGTAAATAGTTCCTTTTCGTGTTAATCCTGAGATGTTAGAAGCACAGAGATATGAAGCTCAATACAAATAACACCAGGAGCATCTTTCTTAATTAAATTTGAAATGCTAGTAATTAGCCACATTATTAGAGCAAATCGAATCTACCTATGTTGCTGACAGGACGGATGTCTGGAGGCTGGCCCCTCCTCACTCACAGTGGTTTCAGTCACATAAAATTGTAGCCCACGTGGCAACATAACTGCCTTCTGAGCGATCCCTGCCCGGAGGTGCCTACTTCAAAGGGGGGTACTGGGGAGCTTTCTACACACGTGAGTGCCGCCTCTAGGGCCTGCAGTTACCCTCCCCTGAGCTCGTGGGTGTGGTGGAGCTGTGGCGTCAGTTGGGTTGGATGGGCTCCCGGGGGGTCAGAGTAGTATCGGCGGTGCTGCCTACTGTGTGTGCGGAGCCTTCTGCCTCGTGCCTGGGTGCAGCCGGGAAGCAGGGGGTCAGGACGCGGGAGGCAGAGACTGGGGTAAAGCTTCACACAAGCCAAGGAGTCACTGGGAGCTGGAAGAGGCAGGAAGGACCCTCCCCTGCGGCCTCGGAGGGAGCTCAGCCCTGCTGACACCTTGACGTAGGACTCCTGGCCTCCAGACCTGTAGGGAGAATAAATTTTTGTTGTTGTAAGTCCCGCAGTTTTTGGCGCTTTGTAACAGCAGCTCAGGAAACAATGGGCCTGCCATGCCAGGTGCAGATGAGGTTCCTGGGACCCTAACAACAAGGGGCTGTTAGAAAGAAAAAAGCCCCAGCAGCTGCTTTGTGTGGAATTTCCAACCAGCCTGATGCAGGCAGTGGTGCTGGGCAGACCCCAGAGTGTTAGCTGCTGTGTCCTGCACATCTGAGTTTGTGATGGGCTGGACGTTCTTCACTCTTTCTCTTTTTCTTTCCTCTTTCAAACTAATGTTTGCTTTGGTTTTCTTCTAAATGCATCCCTTTAAATCTCTGGGGCTCTGCTCTGCCTGTTCCTGCCTCCCAGGGACCGCTCTGACTGCACTGCCCCCCATCATATCTGCAGGGACCCTGAGAGCTAAATCCATCACCATTCCCACTTGGAAACTGGTGTGCCAAAAGGAGGATTTAGGATAAAATCATATACTACCATCCCCTAAAGGGAAGACGGGCATCTCCCCCACCCATCCCCCACTCCTGACCTCATATGTGCACCTGCTGTTGTTCGCTAGATACTCCCCCAGGCTTTCTCAAAACACCTCTGCCTGCTCCCCAGGGAGGCTGTGGGGTCACCTCCTTAAACATTCCAGATAAGATAAGTTAAGAAAACACCCCAGGGCTAAATTGCAGTTCATTTGTTCCCGGCTTGGAACACTCGTATATGTGCAAGGCAATTAGGCTTAATGGGATCACCCCTTGCAGAGGGTAAGTGGTTGACTGCGGTTATCTGTAGGTGCATGGTGATGTTTTCCCCCCTAGAAACCACCTCTTCGTCTGACACGTTGGAAAACCAGCTGCTGGAGTTGACCTCCTCTGGCCGACCTTGGCCACACTTTTGCAGGTACTTTATTGCAGAGCCCAGCAGGGCAGCTACGCAGCCACACAGGCAATGATGGGCAGTCATGGCTGCGAGGCTTGTCCCTGATTCATCCCACCCCCTGTTCCATCCCAGACCTCAGAGGCTGTTGAGGATGTAGGGCCTGGGGGTCAGCAGTTTGCCTCTGAGCCCAAAAGACACCCAGAGAAAGGGAATGAAGGCAATGCAGAGCCCACCTCCTTCCCCCTTTTAGGCTCAACATCATTAGAGTATCTCAGAGTCTGATGGACGTGTGACCGGTGGGCAGAGGTGATCTTCTGAGGGGGAACTTGCTTTGAGGGTAGAGAAGGCCGGGGCGGCTGGCTGGGGCAGACACTCACCTCAGGCCACGTCTGGTTCTGGAACTTCTGGGCCAGTCCTGTGCGGAGGCTTCAAGTAAGTGACACAGCCTGTGAGTTTTGGATCAGTTAAGGGGGCTCCACGGCTCTGAGACCAGCTAAACTGAGGGTAACTGGCAGGGAGCAGGAGACCCCCCCAGCCCCTTGCCCCTCTGAGCTGTCCTCATCCGTGTGAGCTTCTGCAGTCTCCCTGGCATTTCAGGAGGTGCGTTGCCTCCCCCAGGGATGAGTGTCAAGAGAAGCCTTCTGGAGGGGGTGGGTGGGGATTAACCTCATGGTGAGACCCCAGGGGGACTGTGCTTGAGTTCTGCTAACTTCACCAAGTCGGGGGTAACTGGCACAAGGCTTGGGGAGGGGCTGTGTAATCCCCCCAAGGCAGTGTGGGTCCCCTGTGCACATACATGTGGGTTCAAATGGCCATCGCTTCCTGCTTCATCATGGTGACCGTGATGCTGGTGTCTGTATCAGCCATGGGATAAGAGCTGGCCTTGGAAGCCAGGACCCGGAGGGGGGGGTACTGCTGTCCCCCCAGCTGGGGGCCTGGGAATGCCCCCTTCTTCAGGGTCAGATGTCCTCATCTGAGTGTTGGGCCGGTGCCTCCGGAAGTGAAACCATGCCTGGGAAAGTGCTTGTTTGAAAGTGAAGACCCTGTGAGGCGGCTCATTTGTTACTGTCACTCCCGAAGCCTTGTCAGGCAGGGCCAGCCTGTGTTTTGTGCAGTTTGGATCTCGCCTGTTCATGAGCCCTGGTGTGAACTTAACTCCCCCTTAGAACTGGGGTCAGCGGTACCCAGGGTGGCCTTCCCAGGACCACGTGGATGGTCTCCACAGAAGGCGTGCACTGATACTCTATGCCTCACAAAGCTCGGTTTGGGGCAGAAATGAATTTATCTTGTTCATGCCCCTCTTGGCAACAGTATTAATGGAGAGACATTTCATGGCATCTTCTGAACTTATGAATTTTGAGACAGGCAGCGTAGCTTTACAAAATCACTCGCAGAAACAAATTCTGAAGTGCAATTTGCTTTGCTTAATGAAAAGAAACCAAGAAGCCTGAGGTTGCTGCCTGGCTGTTTTCTTTAGACCCACCCCAACCTGCACACATTGGTGAGCCCGCACCTCTTCAAGCCAAGAGCTTTCAAGCTTCAATCAGTTGAGGACCATGGATGGAAAGGAGCTGAGGGGGCTTGTGTTGGAATTCCATAATAGGGCGTCCCAACTTAGCATCTAAGTGGATTGCCATGTCAAGTTCAGAAACAGGACACCTGTTGCAACACATCACAGCAGATGGTCCTGATTATCTGGGACCTGAGTTAGAATTTTCCAGCCGAGTCCATCAGGAATGCATGATGTCAAGTCCAGATGTGCCCTGGGATGTTCTGGTTCCTGGAACCACACGTCTGGAAGACTGCTGGGCCTGTGTCTGTCTCTGCAGGGTGTCCATGGTGGCAGGCAGTTCAGGGGCATGTGACTGAGGGCTGTGATTTCGTTGCAGCAAGGGGGCGTCTCTGGGAACTGGCTGGGTAGCCCGTGGGCGGGACGGTAGCACTACGCCCTGCAGTCCTGGCTCTCTGGAGGCTGCCTGGCCCTCTGTTGTCAGCCTCCCGGGGGTCCCCTCACTCTGGAGAACGGGGGCTCAGCCTCGTAGCCTAGCGGGGCGGGTTGTCACGTGTGTTGTCACGTGTGGCCTTGTACCCAGCGGCTGACTTCAGCATCGACTTCATTTTCTCCTGTCTCCATCCTCATTTTCCGCTGACACTGCTGTGTAATTGCCTGCAGCCTGGGTAATTAATTGTTAGTTGTGGGTGCATCAGGGTAGTCCTCGTGAGCAGGAGAGGCCCCTGTGTTGGGAAGGGCTCTGAATTGGATTTTCATCCGCTCAGCACCGTCACTGTTAATTACTAGAGCCAGAGTGAGGCCATTTTGGAAATGAAAACACATTACCCTGACTCCCAGCCCTTCTGGATCCATTAAGCTCTCTTTCAGCTGCCTTGCAGATACACGCAGATAACGGCTTCAATGCCTTCTTTAGACTTACGTATAGATACAATCATGCCCTTAGAGGCTGCTTCTGTCCTGACAGACAGGGTGGGCTGCAGGTGCAGACGGCTGTTTCTTGATTGTGCCATGCTCAGGTTCATCTGGCCCTTGGTTGGACCCCTTGCAAGAGAAAAGAGTAGCAAGCCTGGGAGGCTAGCCGTCGTTACATTAAGTACATGGCTGGAAGGTATTGACGTTGGCAGGGTGCCCCCTCACCAAACGGTCTGTTTGAGATTCAGTTTGTCTCCGCTCAGTCCTCACCTGCCCTCTTTTGGGAATCCTTCCAGCACCTTTTTCTCACAGCACATGGTTTACGCTTGGTTACTGGCTAATGTAGATTTACCTCGGACTGCACCTGCCGTAGACTTGGATTGTCCTGATATCGAATGGTTTGCCTTGGAAATGAACAAAGATCATTCTGTCATTTTTCAGATTGCATCCAAGTACTGCATTTCAGACTCTTTTGTTGACCATGATGGCTACTCTATTTCTTCTAAGGGATTCCTGCCCACAGTAGTAGATATAATGGTCATCTGAGTTAAATTCACCCATTCCAGTCTATTTTAGTTTGCTGATTTGCTGGTTTTAGAAAAAGCAGAGGAACCAGAGATCAAATTGCCAACATCCGCTGGATCATCTAAAAAGCAAGAGAGTTTCAGAAAAACATCTATTTCTGCTTTACTGACTATGCCAAAGCCTTCGACTGTGTGGGTCACAATAAACTGTGGAAAATTCTGAAAGAGATGGGCATACCAGACCACCTGACCTGCCTCTTGAGAAACCTGTATGCAGGTCAGGGAGCAACAGTTAGAACTGGACATGGAACAACAGACTGGTTCCAAATAGGAAAAGGAGTACATCAAGGCTGTATATTGTCACCCTGCTTATTTAACTTATATGCAGAGCACATCATGAGAAACACTGGGCTGGAAGAAGCACAAGCTGGAATCAAGATTGCTGGGAGAAATAACAATAACCTCAGATATGCAGATGACACCACCCTTGTGGCAGAAAATGAAGAGAACGAAAGAGCCTCTGGATGAAAGTGAAACAGGAGAGTGAAAAAGTTGGCTTAAAGCTCAACATTCAGGAAACGAAGATCATGGCATCTGGTCCCATCACTTCATGGCAAATAGATGGGGAAACAGTGGAAACAGTAGCTGACTTTATTTTTTGGGGCTCCAAAATCACTGCAGATGGTGACTGCAGCCATGAAATTAAAAGACGCTTACTCCTTAGAAGGAAAGTTATGACCAACCTAGACAGCATATTAAAAAGCAGAGATAATACTTTGCCAACAAAGGTCTGTCTAGTCAAGGCTATTGTTTTTCCACTAGTCATGTATGGATGTGAGAGTTGGACTGTGAAGAAAGCTGAGCGCCGAAGAATTGATGCCTTTGAACTGTGGTGTTGGAGAAGACTCTTGAGAGTCCCTTGGGCTGCAAGGAGATCCAACCAGTGCATTCTAAAGGAGATCAGTCCTGGGTGTTCATTGGAAGGACTGATGTTGAAGCTGAAACTCCAATACTTTGGCCACCTGATGTGAAGAACTGACTCATTGGAAAAGACCCTGATGCTTGGAAAGATTGAAGGCGGGAGGAGAAGGGGATGACAGAGGATGAGATGGTTGGATGGCATCACCGACTCAATGGACATGAGTCTGAGTAAACTCCGGGAGTTGGTGATGGACAGGGAGGCCTGGCATGGTGCAGTTCATGGGGTCACAAAGAGTCAGACACGACTGAGCAACTGAACTGAACTGAGCTGAACTTAGGTTGTCATGTATAGATGTATGTCATTAATATAAATATTCCAAAATTTATGTGGAATCCCTAACATCTGATATGTCCTGATATAATGTTAGTCAAAATTCTAGTGATTATCCTAAGATGTTATATGTTGCAGAAATATCCAAGTTTCATGGTAACCGAGTTGTACTCAAATCTTTTACCATGCTATTTTTAGTTTCATCCTTTATAGATTATCATCATTTTACATTGCTTTCACAAAAATAAGACTTTCAAGAAGGCTCATAAAAAGAAGCTTTTACAACAAGTGTAAGTTTATTATAGGGCTTCCCGAGTGGTTCAGTGGTAAAGAATCTGCCTGCCAACGCAGGAGATGCAGGTTCAGTCCCTGGGTCAGGAAGATCCCCTGGAGGAGGGCATGGCAACCCACTCCAGTGTTCTTGCCTAGAGAATCCCATGGACAGAGTCGCCTGGTGGGCCACAGTCCATGGGGTTGCAAAGAGTTGGACACGACTGAGTGATTGGGCACACCTGTGGAGTATATTCTGGATTACCTGGGTGGCCCCAGTGTGATCACAGGGTCCTTTAAGAGGGAGCCCAGAGGGCCAGAGGCAGGAGAAGAGGGGTAGTGACCAGACCAAAGCTCCTTCAGACTGGAGTGATGCACTTAGAAGGGGGGAGAGGGCCAGGAGCCAAGAAATGCAGGCGCCTCTAGAAACTGGAGAAGGCATGGAAACAGATTCTCTGCTGGAGCCTCCAGAAGAAGCGCAGCCTTCCCGACACCAGAATTTTAGCGTTCTCTCTTCCAGAACTGGAAGAGAAGAAATTTGTGTGTATGTGCTTTTTTAAGCCACTGAGTTTGTGGCCATTTGTTAGAGCAGCAATAGGGAGCTAGCCTGGTACCTCTGCTGGAATGAGGACCATTTATTGCTTCTGATGCACGAGGCTGAATCCTCATGTGCACGGAGCAATTGTGGCTAAGAGCGGCTGTTGACTAACAACTGCACATCATTGTAAAACACTATTAAATGGAAGCTTAAAGGTTCCCATTAACTTCCTTTCGTGAAGGTTTCATGATGTGTTTAAAGGGAAAAAATGTAAGTATGTCACTCTATCATCTGTTTCAAAGATGCAGGAAAAAAGTGAGAAAAAAGAGAATCAAAGCTATATATTGAACTTTGGAAGGCATCCTTTCTCAGGGCCCTCAGATTCCCACTGGAAGACAGAACACATACCTTTGCTTGAAAGGGTACTTTGTAGTTTTGTGTTTCTTTTGTCCTTTTTATTTTCTGTCTCAGCGTGTCTCTTATTTGTGGGCAGTGTGTTGCTTTCATTTCAATTAACAAGATGCTGACCAGGAAGGTTTCAGAGAGGAAGTGAGGGGCAGGTGTCCAGGCTGGCCACCGGGAGCCTGTGACCTGGTCCAGTCACGCCCCTGCCTGGGTCCTGGCCCCGCTTCTATAAAACGCGGGGTCAGCTTGGATAGCCCCTGGCTCCCTTCCCTCTGAATTCTGGTCCTACCCAGGCTGTTTTGAGAGCCGATTGAATGGGACACTCTTTGCTTCTATTCATCCAGACATTTCCAACCCGAAGTCTTTAAAGGTGGGCTGAACTTTCACTTTTTTTTTTCTCTTGAGAAAACAAACAAACAAATTAGTGTCTACACATGTTAATAAGCTGCCCAAAGACCACCATTCATCATTCTGATTGAAACCTTTTAAACTGTATAATTGTGCTCTGTTTTCCTCAGTTCCGATAATGAAGTAGCTTTTGAGGCAACGATGATGAACTGCAGGCTCGATAGAGTGCGAAGCATTTGTCTGTAGGTGTCTGCTTTCTTTGGTTTTAAATTTATCTTAACTCTCGGTGTGGAGTGAGCGGCCCCGGATGGTGGTGCTGCCTCTTGAATGACAATGACGCCTTCTTCGTCCCACCCCAGATCAGCAAAGGGTGATTCGTGAGGCTTCTGTTCTCCCTTCAGGAGTGGTGATTTTTCCCTCTTTTTGACTCATGCCAGAGCTCCCGGCAGGGCTGCTGTTCCTTGAACTGTGCCTCTGAAAACATCTGCAACCCCATAAATACATTTGGAAAAAAAAAGACTTAATGGATTACTTCTTTAAAGATTTATGAGGTTCTGCAACTGGACTTTTTATAAAGAAAGCACGGATTCTAAATTTTACGTTTTAATAAGATCAGAGGGACTGATTCATTGGTTTTTGGTACTTTACAGAAAGTCGATAAATACAGTTCTCTGACTTCAGTGAGACTTTGGGTATTTCGGTCTTCCATTCAAACTCAAATGTACGTTACAGGGTAAGTTTTCTGGTTGAAACGGTTCAGAAAATGCATAATTCAGTAAGAATCAAAAACCCTCAGGATAATTCTCCCCTTCGGATGTGAACAGTCTTGTAACCCCACTTGAATTCCCAGCCTAAGAATACTGTTTCCAGTTCCACAGGTCAGAAGGTGGTTTCAAGTCTCTTAACAGTACGTCGTAAAGGGAAAAATGTAGAAATAATTGCCTACAGCTTTGAGAAGCAGTCTATGAAATCATGCTGATCCACATGAAATAAATAGGTTGTGAGATATAAGAATTATCTGCGCTAGTAAAGGTGAAGTGGCCGTAACTCACCAACATGATAGCATCTCCCGCATGGAGGATAAACTGTGAGCCACGCACAAGGAGAGGAGACAGGCTGCCAGCCCAGCGGCAATAAAAAGGGCTTTCTTTGTTCTTTGCCATAAAACTGACACCGTGTTTAATGACGTGACCTCGAAGGCAGACAGTCACCGGTGGTTCCTTCTGCCTTGCTCTGAAGGATGTGCATTTAAAGACGGAGGAGGTGTGGAGCGGGGGCTGGGTTGCAGGGGAAGGAGCCTGCTTGCTGTTCTGCGCCCGCTGGGGACTGGGCCTCGGATCACAGACACGTCATGCTCCCTGGTCCACAGCAGCCACCAGCCGCACTGGAGATTCAGAACCAGCTCTGGTTTCAGGCAGCATTAATTACAGAGTCAGTTTCCTCACACCTACAGCGAACAGGGTGGCACGCTGGACCTGCCGCCCAGGGTCTCGTCTCCGGGTGTGGATTGAATAGAAAATGGCATTACAGAGCTTTTATAGGGCTTCTTTTTGAATGTTTCATGCATATCACACAAGTAATGTTCAAGTGCTTCATAGAATTCAAGACAAGAATATACAGATACTTTAAATAGGAATAAAGGGCCTTCCCAGTGGTTAAGACTCACCTTTCCAGTGTAGGGAAAGTGAGTGGGAAACAGATGCCACATCCCACACCGCGTGGCCACAAAGTAAAAGAAAAAAAAGTGAATAAAGATCACCCATAAAGCGAGCACCTGAAGTCAACCAAACATTGCTGTTTTATAGTGTATGTTCTTCCAGACTTTATATGTATGTGTGTGTATACATGTGGGCTTCCCTAATTGTATCATTCCCCCCTTTTAACGGAACTATGCTAAAGTACACTCATCTTACGTGTACACGTATAAACTTTTATGCAGATATACACCCGTGTAACCGCCAACCAGATCAAGGCAAAAATCCCTCCTGTGCTTAGTCACTCAGTCACGTCCGACTCTGTGCGACCCCAGGCACTGCAGCCCTCCAGGCTCCTCTATCCATGGGATTCTCCAGGCAGGAACACTGCAGTGGGTCACCATGCCCTCCTCCAGGGGATCTTCCCAACCCAGGGATCGAACCCACGTCTCCCGCATTGCAGGTGGATTCTTTACCAGCTGAGCTACAGGGGAAGTCCCCAGATCCCTGCTATTCAAGTCCTTTTCAGGAGAGACAAGAGGACATCACATGTGGTGATCACTGTGCTGACTTCACAGTGGAAGCGGCTTTGCCTTCTAGAGCTTCAGATTTATGGAATCACACACCGTGCAGACTTTTCTGAAATAAATGTGGCATTCACTCATGATTTTGTATATAAAAGTAATAGTACTTGTTGCTCAGTTCCTAAGTCATGTCTGACTTTTTTCGACCCCATAGACTGCAGCACGCCAGGCTCTTCTGTCCTTCACTATCTCCCAGAGTTTGTTCAAACTCATGTCTACTGAGTTGGTAATTCTATCTAACTGTCTCATCCTCTGTCGCCCCCTTCTCCTTCTGCCTTCAGTCTTTTCCAGCATCAGGGTCTTTTCCAATGAGTTGGCTCTTCACATCATGTGGCCAAAATATTGGAGCTTCAGCTTCAGCATGAGTCCTTCCAATGAATATTCAGGGTTGATTTCCTATAGGATTGACTGGTACTTCTTTTTCATTGTACAGTCACATTCCATCATATAAACATGCCACAGCCTGTCTCCTGTTTTTGGACATTTGGGTTGCTTTGCAGTTCTTGGTTATTAGGAACAAAAATATATAACCATCTATATCTTTTGGGAAATAATATACACCCATTTCTTCTAAGTCAATACTCTAGGAGAAATATTTCATGTTGTAAAACACACATATTATTACCTTTAACAGATACTACTAAAGAGTTTTAAAATGATCATTTCACATCCTCACAAGTTTCTTTTCAATTTTAGTCATTATGGTGGGTCTGTGAAGGTACTTAATTATGATTTTAATATACATTTTTTTCTGATAAAGACTTATGCTAGAAAGCTTTTCATAGGCGTATTAGTGACTCAAATATTCTTTTCTGTGTTTTGCCTATTCAAGTCTTTGACCCTTTAAAAAACAAGGTAGATTTTTATTATTGATTTGTGAGAATTCTTAATATGCTGGATGTGAGTTCATTCTTGCACATATATTTAGCAAGTTTTCCTTCCACAGTAGTTGGTCTAATTCAACATGAGTTCTTAATGCTAATACATCCATTTCGTCAAGTTTTTTCTTTTCTCTTACTTCTTTTTTGTCATGTTAAGAAATATTTCTTTATTCAGTTCAGTTCAGTTCATTCACTCAGTCATGTCCGACTCTTTGCAACCCCATGAACCGCAGCATGCCAGGCCTCCCTGTCCATCACCAACTCCTGGAGTCCACCCAAACCCATGTCCATTGAGTCAGTGTTGCCATCCAACCATCTCATCCTCTGTCATCCCCTTCTCCTCCTGCCCTCAATCTTTCCCAGCATCAGGGTCTTTTCTAACAAGTCAGCTCTTCACATCAGGTGGCCAAAGTATTGGAGTACAGCTTCAGCATCAGTCCTTCCAATGAACACCCAGGACTGATCTCCTTTAGGATGGACCAGGGGTTGGATCTCCTTGCAGTCCAAGGGACTCTCAAGAGTCTTCTCCAACACCACAGTTCAAAAGCATCAATTCTTCGGCGCTCAGCTTTCTTCACAGTCCAACTCTAACATCCATACATGACTAGTAGAAAAACCATAGCCTTGACTAGACAGACCTTTGTTGACAAAGTAATGTCTCTGCTTTTTAATATGCTGTCTAGGTTGGTCATAACTTTCCTTCCAAGGAGTAAGCGTCTTTTAATTTCATGGCTGCAGTCACCATCTGCAGTGATTTTGGAGCCCAGAAAAATAAAGTCAGCCACTGTTTCCACTGTTTCCCCATCTATTTGCCATGAAGTGATGGGACCAGATGCCATGATCTTCGTTTCCTGAATGTTGAGCTTTAAGCCAACTTTTTCACTCTCCTCTTTCACCTTCATCAAGAGGCTCTTTAGTTCTTTTTCACTTTCTGCCATAAGGGTGGCATCATCTGCATATCTGAGGTTATTGATATTTCTCCCAGCAATCTTGATTCCAGCTTGTGCTTCTTCCAGCCCAGCGTTTCTCATGATGTACTCTGCATATAAGTTAAATAAGCAGGGTGACAATATCCAGCCTTGACATACTCCTTTCCCTATTTGGAACCAGTCTGTTGTTCCATGTCCAGTTCTAACTGTTGCTCCCTGACCTGCATACAGGTTTCTCAAGAGGCATGTCAGGTGGTCTGGTATGCCCATCTCTTTCAGAATCCACACAGTCAAAGGCTTTGGCATAGTCAATACACCTCCTAACATTTGAACTGGTTTCTTTCTGCCCTTTCTTCTGTGATCTGACAGATTTTTAAAATTATGTTTAGTATTAATTGACTTTAATTTTCATAATGTAGGCATATAATTAATTATTCACTGAAGAGCTTTGTAAGCTATTTTGTACTTTGACAAGACATGAAATGCTATTTTGGCCATTTCAGTAAAATTTCTTGAATTTGTTTTGTGTGTTTTGTAACATATGAAAATAAAAGCCTCTGATGCTTTAGGGTAGTGATTTAGAAAGAATGGGAGGGTAAATATTGTGTAAGTCTTATTCCTGACTCTTCCCTGAATTTCATGTTTATACCTTTCTTTTGGAATAGTAACATTTGTCTGATTTCTACCAGTTATAAGAAGCTAATGTACATTATTAAAGAACTAAACCTTCTACAGAGCTCTGGAAGAGATCTGGTGATGACCTGATTCTTTAGAATTCTTTTATTAAAACTTCTCTTCTGGAATTCTCAAAGTTTATCACTGCTTAAACTTGGGAAAGTTATATATTTTTATTCTATCAGGAAAGAATCTATTAATGCATTTCTGTAGAAATACTTTAAGATATTCTTTTTGTTTGCTTTTGGCTGCACTGTGTGGCTTGTGGAATCTTAGTTTCCCGACCAGGGATTGAAACTGAGTCCTCTGCAGTGAAAGTACCGAGTCCTAATCACTGGACCGCCGGGAATTCCTCTAATGCATTTTCTGTATTCAAGATGATGAAAAGCAAATGTTCCTGTGCTTTCTTTTTGAAACTTTGTTGTTTAATCTTTTGCATTTAGACATAATAATTCTTGGGTTGATTTTTGGACATGGAGTAGGACAGAAGCGTGTGCTTTTTCCTGTTGCTTGATTACCATGTGTTCAAGAGCTCGTCCTCTCCCCACGGGACTCAGATGTGCTTCTCCTAAAGGAGGTGACGGTGCGTGCATGTCTGTTTCTGCACTTCCTGTTCTCTGTCATTGTCTATTTACCATCATCGCAGAAATACCACGGAGCTCTCGTCACTATCGCTTTATGGTAAGCCTTGCTGTCTGACAGTTTGTTTCCAAACTACTTTTGTTCTTCCTCAAGACTCTCTTGACTGTTCTCGGTTCTTTGTATTTCCATGTAAATTTTAGTATTGGCTTGTTGACTTACACAAAAAATACCTGCTGGGATTTCGATTGGGCTTGCATTGAATCCAGAGATGAGTTTGAGAAGAATTGACTTTTTTTTTCAAATATTTTTCTAACTCCTAAATAAGGACTATCTCTTCCTTATGTCTTTTTTGACTTATTTTAGTAATGTTCTATAGTTTTCTATGTATAAGTCTTACATTTAAAAAAAATAAACTTACAGGTAATATGATTTTTTGATGGTATATTAAACAATATTTGAAAAAGTTCTTCCAATTTTTGTTGTTAGTATTTAGAAATAAAATGGGCTCTTAAAATTGATATATCCAGTGACTTTTCTAAATTTACCTATTAATTGTAAGAGCTTATTTGTAATTATTTTGGATTGTCTGTGCATTTATGTCATCTGTGAATCTTGACATTTTTTATATCGTTTATCTACCTACCTACCCATATACCTTTGTATGTAAGGATATGTCTATACCTCTAATTATGTAGATATGTATGTGTACATACATAAGGTTTTAGCATCTAGGCTCATAAAAGATGTGACCTGTAGGTTCTTTTTTTAGTGTCTGTCATTTTTTGGAATTAGGGTCCTATTGTACTCATAAAATTAATTGGCAAGTATTCCTTTTTCTTCTTGTCTCTGGAAGAATATTTTCCAGATGGATATTATTATTTTTAATGGTTTAGAGAAATTAACCGTGACTCTACCTGAGACTGAGGTTTTCTTGATGGGAAGTTTCTAACTGTTGATTTACCATTTAAGCAGATAGAAGGCTATTTAAATGCTCTATTTTTCTTCATGCCAGCATTTTATGTTGTGCTCTTAAAAATAGATTTGTTCTTTTCATCTAAGTTTACGAATTTCTTAGTATAAGGTTTATTTTCATAATATCCTTTATTTTCTTCTTTAGACCCTGGTGACATTCGCTTGTCATTCTTGATGGTGGTCATTTTTCCTATGTTACTGTCTTGTCATTTTGAAAGGGGATTTTCAGTTTTATTACTGTTTTAAATAACATACTTTGGCTTTGATTTTCCATATTGTAAATCTGCTTTTTGTTTCATTGACATTTTCTCTTGTGTTTGTTATTTATTTTCTTCAACTTTAATTTGTTATTCTAGATTTTTGAGATGGAAACTTAGATAATGAATGTTAATCATTTTCCCATTTCTTTCTAAAATATAAATTTCTGGCTATAAACTCTTCTCTAGGCACTATTTTAACTTATCCACAATTTGTGATATTCATATTTTCATTATTGTCCCATTCAAATTATTTCCCTTTGTAATTTAGTCTTCACCATGGGTTTTTGTTCAAACATTTCATTTAATTTAAATATTTGTGTGCTTTCCTACAAACTTTGCTATTTGTTTAGTTTGTTTCAGTGTCATTAGAGAACAGCTCAGTATGGCTCTAATTGCTTGAAATTTGTGGGACAAGCTTTTTTTGACCCAGCAGATTGATTTGGTTTGGTAAATGTTCCACGTACAGTTACGCAGAATATACATCTGTCACAGTGTGTGCGGTGTTCAGTTCAGCTCAGTCGCTCAGTCGTGTCCAACTCTTTGCAACCCCATGGACTGCAGCACGCCAGGCCTCCCTGTCCATCACCAACTCCTGGAGTTTACTCAAACTCAGGTCCATCGAGTCGGTGATTCCATCCAACCATCTCATCCTCTGTCATCCCCTTCTCCTCCGACCTTCAATCTTTCCCAGCATCAGGGTCTTTTCTAATGAGTCAGTTCTTTGTATCAGGTGGTCAAAGTATTGGAGTTTCAGCTTCAGCATCAGTCCTTCCAATGGATATTCAGGACTGACTTCCTTTAGGATGGACTGGTTGGATCTCCTCGCTGTCCAAGGGACTCTCAAGAGTCTTCTCCAACACTACAGTTCAAAAGCATCAATTCTTCGGTGCTCAGCTTTCTTTATAGCCCAACTCTCACATTCATACATGACTCTCTTAATGCCTTAGCCTTGACTAGACGGACCTTTGGCAAAGTATTGTCTCTGCTTTTTAATATGCTTTCTAGGTTGGTCACAACTTTTATTCCAAGGAGCAAGTGTTTTTTAATTTCATGGCTGCAGTCACCATCTGCAGTGATTTTGGAGCCCCTCAAAATAAAGTCTGTTACTATTTCCACTGTTTCCCCATCTATTTGCCATAAAGTGATGGGATCAGATGCCATGATCTTAGTTTTCTGAATGTTGAACTTTAAGCCAACTTTTTCACTGTTCTCTTTCACTTTCATCAAGAGGTTCTTCAGTTCCTCTTCACTTTCTGCCATAAGGGTGGTGTCATCTGCATATCTGAGGTTATTGATATTTCTCCCAGAAATCTTGATTCCGGCTTGTGCTTCATCCAGCCCAGCGTTTCTCATGATGTACTCTGCATATAAGTTAAATATGCAGGGTGACAATATACAGCCTTGACATACTCCTTTCCTGATTTGGAACCAGTCTGTTGTTCCATGTCCAGTTCTAACTGTTGCTTCCTGACCTGCATACAGATTTCTCAGGAGGCAGGTAAGGTGGTCTGGTATTCCCATCTCTTGGAGAATTTCCCACAGTTTGTTGTAATCCACAACTCAAAGGCTTTAGTGTAGTCAATAAGGCAGAATTAGATGTTTTTCTGGAACTCTCTTGCTTTTTCGATGATCCAGCAGATGTTGGAAATTTGATCTCTGGTTCCTCTGCCTTTTCTAAATCCATCTTGAACATCTGGAAGTTCATGGTTTCTGTATTGTTGAAGCCAGGCTTGGAGAATTTTGAGCATTACTTTTCTAGCATGTGAGATGAGTGCAATTGTGTGGTAGTTTGAGCATTCTTTGGCACTGCCTTTCTTTGAGATTGGACTGAAAACTGACCTTTTCCAGTCCTGTGGCCACTGCTGAGTTTTCCAGATTTGCTGGCATATTGAGTGCAGCACTTTCACAGCATCATTTAGGATTTGAAATAGCTCAACTGCAATTCCATCACCTCCACTAGCTTTGTTCGTAGTAATGCTTCCTAAGGCCCACTTGACTTCACATTCCAGGATGTCTGGCTCTAGGTGAGTGATCACACCATTGTGGTTATCTGGGTCATGAAGATCTTTTTTGTATAGTTCTTCTGTGTATTCTTGCCACCTCTTCTTAATATCTTCTGCTTCTGTTAGGTCCATACCATTTCTGTCCTTTATTGTATCCATCTTTGCATGAAATATTCTCTTGGTATCTCTAATTTTCTTGAAGAGATCTCTAGACTTTTCCATTCTATTGTTTTCCTCTGTTTCTTGCCAATTATGTACTGTTCATAAATCATGTTCAAATCTTCTATATTCCTTCTAATTTTTTGCTTTTTCAATTAGTGTCCTTTAATTCAAGATTGAAGAAATCCTTTCAAAATTTCTTGTAATGCAGTTCTAGAGGTGATAAACTTTCTTAGCTTTTGTTTGTCTGGGAAATCTTTTATCTCTCCTTTGCTTCTGAAGGACAGTTTTTCTGTAAAGTATTCTCTGTTAGAAGTTTTTACTTTCAGCACTTTGAATATATCAGCCCACTCTCTGCAGGCCTGCAAGATTCCTGCTGAGAGAAACTGCTAATAGCCTTAGGGGGTTCCCTTGTATGTGAGGGACTTTTTTTCTCTTGATGCTTTTAAAATTCTCTTTATTGGATTTTAGACAGTTTTATTATAATGTATCTTGGAGAAGATCTTTTTGAGTTTAAAAAAATCAGACAGACCTATGAAATTCATGAACTTTGGTGTTCAAATCTCTCTAGGTTTGCAAGTTC
Source organism: Cervus canadensis (assembly GCF_019320065.1). Lineage (NCBI taxonomy): Eukaryota > Metazoa > Chordata > Mammalia > Artiodactyla > Cervidae > Cervus > Cervus canadensis. Next base: position 2,588,267 of record NC_057393.1, on the reverse strand, counting down.
TCAGCCATTATTTTTTTCAAATAAACTTTCTTCCCCTTTCTCCCTCTTTTCTTCTTCTGTGACTGCAATAAATTGTAGATTGCTCTTAATTGTGTCCACATTCACACAGGCTTTCTTCACTCTTTTTCATTCTTTTTTTCTTTGTACTCCTCTGATTGGATTATTTCTAATGACCTGTCTTTGAGTTCACAGGTTCTTTCTTCTGCTGGGTCCAATTTGATGTTGATGGTCTCTACCGCAGTTTCTGTTTCATTCATTATATTCCTCAGCTTCATAATTTGTTTGGCTCATGTTAATGATTTCTATTTCTGTTAACATTTTCCTTTTGTTAGTTAATGTTTTTCCTGATTTTGTCAAGATGTCTTTCTCTGTTTTCTTGTGGCTCACTGAGCTCTCTTTAAACAACTATTTTAAATTCTTTCTCAGGCAAATTGTAGATCTCCACTTCTTTGGGGATGGTTACTGGAAAATTATTGGGTACCTTTGGTAGTGTCACCTTTCCTTGACTTTTCATGTTCCTTTAAAGCCTGTGTTACTGTCTTTGCATTTGAAGACACAGTTACCCCCTCTAGTCTTTACTGACTGGCTTAGAGGGAGAAACGTGTTTTATCAGTACTGCTAGGGATTCTGAGGCTTTCTGAGACCTTCTCTATGGGTACACTTGTTCCACATTCTTGTTCTCTCAGACAGAATTCTTAATATCGTAAATCTTCTCCAACACTGCAAAACCAGGCTGGGTCCTGCCCTTAAGGGTGTCATATTTAAAATGTGCCTCCTGTAAAAAGCACATAATTGAGTTTAATCTTCTCATGTAGTCTGACAATCTTTGTCTTTCAGTTGAAGTGCTTATTCTATTTATGTTTAATGTAAGTAGCGTATTTGTATATCTTCATATCAGATAGCTAATATTCTTGTGTATTCACTCACACGTTTATCCTTGGTGATGCTCTTTATCGTTTAATGTATTTCTGTGTGTGCATCTGGGATGCTTTTATCCTCTGCTATTAAAAACTTCTTTTATTGTTCCTTGTAGTATGGACCTTCTAACAATAAACACTCTGTTTTCATTGGTTTTAAAACATCTTTATTATCCCTTTACTGATGACGATAGTGATGATGGTGGTGATGACATGATGGTGGTGACAATGATGGCGATGATACTGATGAAGATGGTGTTGATATCAATAACTGGCAATGACATCTGCCAGTATTGTTTAATAATTTCCTATGTTCTTGGTGCTTTTCTAAATCCTTTACACACCTTGTATCACAGATTAAGAGACTGAGGAAATCTGTAATTGAAGGAAGTGATCCAGGGGAGTCAAACAACCATCTAGTATTGAGGACAAACTTTTCTAGTTATCTAGATATCTCTCTCCATCTCTCTCTCACAATTACCAGCCACTTATCTATCAATGAAAGTGGTGGGGGGGGCAACAGCAAGGATAGTAGAACAGAATATTTAAGGACAGCTCAAGCGTTGCTTTGGTAAGAAATGAAAACAGCTAGCCAACCAACTGAAAAGAGAAACACATCCATACAGTGTTTATAGCAGCCTGTGTTGAAGACAGAAAACCTGTTCACTAGCAATGGCTATATTAGCGGTATTTATCTACATAAGCATTGTTCTCAATCACAAGAGGAGTCCACTTTTTTATGAGATAGGAAAACAAATATACAATAAAGCAGGAAAACATCTAAGTCTTGCCTAATAAACTAAGGAAAAGGACTTCATAAAAAGGGTGCCAGCCAACCTAAACACTCTCTAAGAAAGATAGACAATGAAAAAGCGTTTCCAAGTACTTATTTTCTTATTCCATCTCTAAGGACCTATCATAAAGACATAAGATTGGCTAGAATATGTTTAAGAAAGAAGCGAGGTTTCCCTTGTGGCTCAATTGTAAAGAATACAGCTGCCAATGCAGGAAACAGGGGTTTGATGCCTGGTCCGGAAGACCCCACATGCCATGGAGCAACTAAGCCCATGCTTCACCACTGCTGAAACCCGGGCACCCTGGAGCCCGTGATCCGCAGCAAGAATCTGCAACCAAGAGTAGCCCCTGCTTGCTGCAACCAGACAATGCCTGTGCAGAAATGAAGAGGCAGCACAGCCCAAAAGAAATAAATAAAAAAAATTTAAAAAGAAATAATCTAAATATTCAACCAAGGGCTTAGTTAAAATCTATATAGATTTTTAACTAAAGTTGTAGAAGTATACTTATTGGCATGAATCTACTAAAAGGGACATGATAGTCACTCAGTCATGTCTGACTCTTTGCGACCCCATCCCATGGACTGTAGCCCACCAGGCTCCTCTGTCTTTGGGATTCTCCAGGCAAGAATCCTGGTGTGGGTTGCCATTTCCTTCTGCAATTAAAAGGGAAATTAGTTCATAATACATCAATAGGGAAAAAAACAGATAATAAACAAGACGTCAAACTTTTGTTCCAAGTAGGTTGTAGGCAGTTAATTGTCCCACTTCAACCGTGGGATAAAAAGGGATAAATTACAGAAGGCTATTTTTTGAAAACAGAAATCTATGGCAGTGACAGCATGCCCCATTTTGCGCTGTTTGCTGATAGAATCCTCGCCATCCTTCCCCCACGCCTCACTTTCTTGCTCTTGCGCTAAACGTTGGCTGTACTGTGGCTGTTTTGAATCTTTACGGCAGCTGGTGGTGTCAATAGCCAGCTCACGGTAAATCCCCAGTCTCCAGCCTCACCCGGGCCGTCGGGGCTGCTGTCATGCCAGCGTGACCCTCGGACCAGGTGGGCTCCGGGACCTGCGGTGGCTCTTTCACCCCTTCCCGTCCTCCTCGAATCTCAGGGCCTCCAGCTCCCGCACTCACTCTGAGCCGAGTCCTCACCTTCCACTCCTCACAGAGAAGAGAAACTGCCTTTGGGAACGGCCTTTCTCCTCCAAACTCCTCTGTGCCCACAGGCATCCTTTCTCTCTCTCCTGTCAAGATACAGGCGGTGCCGTCTTGCCATCTGAGGCCAGGCCTTCCAGGGAGCTCTGCATCCCACCCCACCCTCCCCAAGGCCTTATTCTCTTTCCTCTCGTGCAGCTTCAGAGTCTTCCTCCCTTCAAAACCCCTGCTGTCCGCGCTCAGCCAAGCTCAGTCACGATGCCATCAACACGGAGATGCTCAGTCGCTCAGTCGTGTCCGACTCTTCGTGACCCCATGAATCAAAGCACGCCAGGCCTCCGGGTCCATCACCAACTCCCGGAGTTTACTCACACTCATGCCCATAGAGTTGCTGATGCCATCCAGCCACCTCACCCTCTGTCGTCCCCTTCTCCTCCTGCCCTGAATCCTCCCAGCATCAGGGTCTTCTCCAGTGAGTCTCAGCGTGGAGAGCCCTCCCCTGTCCCTCTGCCCCCGGTTTCATGCCTCTCCCTCACGGTCACAAGCCTTGGATGAGTGTCTGTGTGTCTGTCCCTCCATCTGCCCCGTCCTCCCGCCTCGGTCACCAGTGCATGGAGGTCACTTTGCTGAAGGGGGCAACCATCCGAGGCTTCAGCTTTCACGGGGGCTGCGCCGCCCGGGGACCAGAGCGCAGTGAGCTGGAGCTGGACCACGTCGGGCAAATCCCAGTGTTGCTAGGCACCGGCAGCCTGACGTCCGGCCCGCTGACCGCGCACAGCCGGCTTCCTTCCCTGTAACCTGGTAACCTCACTGGTAACGGCTCCCACCACGAGGCTGCTGTGAGCCACCCTGGAGATAAGGCGCCCACCGCAGCAGGGCCCTCCTGGTGGAGGCTGCCCCCCACACTCTGTCGTCCCTCCTTTTGTCCCCTGGGCTGAGGCTGTTACCGCCGCTCAGCCTCTAAGCATCGTGGACGCTGCTCAGCACTGTGCCTCCCAGAGCGTCCTCTTTGCTCTCCTCCTTGGTGGGCAAGGGGCCGTGTGGGCTGGGGGGCCCTCGTTGCCGGGACCCCAGCTCGTGCATGGTCAGGTGGTTCTGCCAGCTGCCATACGCTCTCATCCTGGTGCCTTTCGCAGACAGATGGCGATTGTCAGAGGGGGAGTGGGCATGTTCCAGCTCCGTCCGCCTGTCACATGCCTGCCGACAGAGGCTCCCTGGATGCTTGTGCCAGAGTGGTCGGCTCTGCGGGGGGCTGCTGTGTCCAGGGGTGGCCGGGCCACTGCCTGACCGAGGCGGATCGGTGCCACACAGCTCGATGACCCGTGGCCTCGCCAGCCCTGTCTCCATGCCTGGCTCTGTCTGCTCTGATTTCACGGATCCAGAAGTGACACATTTGAATGAATTATGTCTGCATGGCTGAGTCTAGAATCTGCGGTGCTGGGCTGTCCTGGGTACCCATCATGGGGTTCCTACCATTTCCTAGGGGAACCAGTCCTCACTCTCCGGCTGTCCCAGACATCCGCCCCCTCTCTGGGGAGCTCTGCATCCATCATGTCCATTGTCTTAGAGCTGGTCCCCCAAAAGGAGATGGGGCCTCAGTGCTGATCCCAGAGGCGGGGTTTGCACCAGGGTTGTGGAAGGCTCCCCAGATGGAGGTCCTCATGTTCCCAAGCACAGGTGTTGACCGTGAGTTTGTAGGGAGGTGGCAGCCACACCTGCTTGGACTTTTAAAACTGAATTTAATTTTTCTTCTGCTTCGCAGCACCAGCGACGGGCACACTCCCCTGGGAGCTCTCTGGGCATGGCTCAGGGGCCTCATGTGTCCTGGGTGGGGACGGCTGGGGTGGGGTGGCTGTGTGGGCCAGGGTCCCTCAGACCACCAGCCCCTTTGTTCTGTCTCTGCCGAGAGCCAGGCTGCGTGGCTTGCTGACAACCAGGGCCCGAGTCAGCTGGCTCCACGCGCTGGGTGGGCCTTTGCAGTGCTTCCAGTTCAAAGAGAAGAGTTTGGTTTGTGGGAATTGACCTAAAAAGTGCAGCAAAGAAAGCCAGGCCTTGCTTTCCAGGGCAGCGAGGCGCTTCGGGCGGGAGAGGCAGGCCGATCCTGTCGCGGGCCGGGGCGTGGCCGGCAGAGTGCCCTGAGGGCTGTCCGCTCCGGGATGCCAGCGTCCTGACCTCCGCCCCCCGGCCTGGCACTGAGCCCGCTGCCCCCCAAGCTCCCACCAGGCGCTCGGCAGCTTCTCGGAAACCGCATCCGCAGTGGGTTTGCTGGACCACAGGGCTGGTGTGGAGGCAGCGGCTCTGTGCGGGGTGCTCAGGCCCGGATGGAGCCGGGGAGCCCTGCACTGACCCAGCCGGCTTGTCCCCTCGCCCCCTTCTTCACGGGCTGGGCTGGGCCTCCCGAGGTGACCGTGGAGCCAGGACTGAGCTCTCACGCTGCCCAGGCCCGCCGCCCGGCTGCCAGGGTGGACTCCCAAGCTTCAGTCCAGAGCTAGGTGTTCTCTATGCATTAGGTGCAGGGGGCCCTTGGCCAGCGAGTGTGGGGAACTGGGCCAGTGAAGCCGTCAGCGCCGTACAGTGGCCGTGGAGGGCGTCGCTGGAGCCCGGCCCGCGGGCTGGCCGCCCATCTCAGTGCCGGCTCCGCGGTGTCCTGGGAGTGCACAGGCCCGCGGGCTGCCCGGGTCCCACCGCGGGTTCTGGACACAGTGGGGCCACCGCGGATGCAGCCTCGGGTGGGGAGCAGCTGGATGGAGGCCCAGCGCCGTCCTCTGGGAGCTCACCCTTGGGGCTGGCCCCCCTCCCCGTCCTCTGCCCACTGCCCGCCCCTGGCCGTGGGGAGTTTCTGCCCCAATGCCCACCGTCATGGTGGTTCCTGTGATCTCAAAGGGGAGTGGGCTCCTGTGGCTGCCTGGGAGCCGGGGGCTCCAGGGTGTTTTCTGAAGGTCATGGGGGCCACGTGCGGGGTTGGGGGGGCTCCAAGTTCAGGAGTAGGTGGGATGTCTCTGGGCTCCAGGGGTCCTCACTGGTGGGGGCGGGGGTCCTGGGACGCTGGAATTGGGGTTCCAGGCGGGCAGCAGTGCCTGGCAAGGGGGCTCCCTGCTGCTCCTCCCTGAGACCGGGCAGGGGCGTCTCCTGCCGTCTGGAGCGAGGCCCTCAAATGGGGGCCAGGGGTGGGGCCCGCAGGTGGGGCCCAGCGCCGGAGTCTGGTTTCACGGGCCTCCCTGACCACGGCCTTCACTGGACAAGGTCCCGCTCAGAGGATGCCTCCCTCTCAAGGTTCCTGGGCCCCTCCTGCATGAAGCAGGAACAAAAAATAGATGTTTGTTCCTGGGGTTTCCGTTGCTGAATAATATATCAGAGGAGGCAGCTCTTAAGAAGCCACACTGGCAGCACCCCTGCCTGCGGCCCCGCGATGGCCCGGGTTCGGGGCCAGGCCACGGGCGTGGAGAACCGCGGCGATTCCCGAAGGGCCCGGGGCTCCTGGCGCGTCCTGTTTCGTGGCTGCACAAATCCCCGCGTCCCCCAGAGAAGCTGAGCCACGGAGCCGTGAGCTTCAGCACAAGCCTTAGCGTTCGCATCTCGGCGGGGTTTCTTAAGTGCCGAGTTGTTATTTCCGTGCAGCGGCGGGAGAACAAAGCCGCGTTAAATTCTAAAACGTGGCAGGCCTGCCGCGGGGTTTGTTACGCTGCTGTTTTAAACATTCTGTTCTTTGCCTTTGCCTAAATTAAATATTGCGCGTTCACTTGGTGGGGAAAAGACAAAATTACTTCCTTATAGTTTGAAACCAAATCACCCCACCCCACCACATAGCTCTCTGTCATGGCTGTTGCTGTCTTTTTTCTTGGTTTTAAAGATAAGGATGTTTTATTTAACTTCTTGTTTTATATTGGAGTATAGCTGGTTAATGCTGCTGTGATGTTATAGTTTCCGGGGAACAGGGAAGGGACTCAGTCATACATAGACACGTGTCCATTTTTGACCCTCCTCCTAGGAAATGCACATATTTTATACTCACCGTGTTGAGAATGATTGCAAGAGTGTTGAGGACCAATGAAACCCACACGTTTCCTCCAGCTTGAAAGCAAATTCCTAATCCTTGGGAAGGAAAGGTCCTGGCTGGATATTTGAGAGTCTGACTCCTTGGGGAGGACATGGCAGTAAGTCCCGGCTGCAGGCGCCTGGCGTAAGGCGCTCCTGTAACACAAGGTGGAGTCATCTTCCTGCCTGCCCCAAGCAGGCGGCCGACAGGGAGCAGTGCCATCCAGGCGAGCCTGGGGGGAGGGGAGCCAGCAGGAGAATGTCAGGAGTTGGGGACACACTGGTGGCCCCTTCCCCCTCCTGATTCAAGAGGAAACCGCAGGCCCACTTGTCTGCCTGGGACTTGGGCCGGTCTGAACCCTGTTTGGGGTTTTACTGCTTTCGACCCACGAGTGCCCCCAGATGGGTCTTATTTTTGTCATTGTTGTGGAGTCATCAAAGAACATAAATTAGGGGTGCAGACTAGTTCATTTCATTTTGATGACTTACTTGGGTATTTTGCACAATCATTTTCTGGGGCTGTAACTTTCCGAAGTTTCTATCAGAAAAACCAAACTACACCTCTACTCGGGTTGGTGTCGGAGGTCATGCAAAGGTAATGTGAGCAAAAATTGAAGATGTTGTCATACGGAACTGCTGGGGTATCTTTCATAGCTGGTTCTTGTGGAACTCAGATATTATTGTGCAAATTACATGGTCCTCTAGAAATTGTTTCTCTTGAACATTTCCAACATAAAATTAATCATCTTCATTATTTTTAAGTGACCTCATGGGCAATATAGTCCACGGGATTCTCCAGGCCAGAATGCTGGAGTGGGTAGCCTTTCCCTTCTCCAGGGGATCTTCCCACCCAGGGCTCGAACCCAGCTCTGCCACATTGCAGGCGGATTCTTTACCAGCTGAGCCAGCAGGGAAGCCCCTTTAAATGTACAGTTCAGTGTAAAATGCACTTAAAATGTTATGCAGTATCAACCCTATCCATCTCTGTAATTTTCATTATGTGAAACTGAAACTCTGTCCTTCATGAACTCCCCATCCCCACTCCTCCAGCTTCTGGCAAGCTTTCTCTGTCTATGAATCTGACTGCTCTCGGGGCCTCATAGAGATGGAATCAGACATTGTTTATCTTTTTTTTTTGTAGCTGGCTGATTTCACTTAGCATAATGTCCTCAAGGTTTATCCGAGTGTTCATTTTCTTTTGAGATGATGGACCTGTCAAATATTTGTATTTATCCAACGGCTAAAAGAGATTCAAGTCCTTGCCAGCCTACATGAAATGAAAGATGCATCGTGGCATCACTGCTCGTGGAAACGGAGAGTCCATGGGGGACTCTCTGTTGTTTGCAGTTTTCCTTTCCATATCATTGCTTCCTAAGTGCCTGGAAGCCTTCCTGAACCCTCTGTCTCCAGAGAGGTGGGGCTTGTCCTTTTCAGTTAGAGCGTGGGCTGTGGGGGCGGGAGGCTGTCTGGGAGTGTGTTCTGAAATTCAGTCCCGGCCGCCTGACCCAGGAGTCTGGAGAGAGGAGGCACGTGGGGCCTGGCACACTCGCTGGGTGTGGGGAAATGAACAGGCTGGTGCCGGCCAGGCTGGCTCACCCCACGCCCTCACACACTCTCGCCCCAGGTTCTGAAAGCAGTGACTGAGTGCGGCTGTGTCGCGCTGAGACCACGCACAGCGCTGTGCCCGCGGGTCACGAGGAGCTCGCCTGGTCAGGAGTTTCTGCGTGTGCAGCATCCCTGCTCGAGCTTCACCATGAAAGCCCTGGCTGCTGCTGCATTTGGGGTTACCCTGGAGCGACCTCATGGTTACGCCATACGAGGTTATGTTCTGGCTGTGCGTCAGCCAGGAGAGAGGCTGTGTTATGGCTGCCTTGCCAGCCAGGGGAGAATACACGCGACTGCAGTTCCTACGGCTCCTCGAGTCTCCTCCCAGCCTCTTAGCCTGCCCCTTGCCTACCCTGGGTTCAACAAACAATGCGGACAGTGTGAGCAGTGAGACAACTGGTATCACAAACAGGATCGTCGATATGCTGGGATCACAGTGGTGTAAACCCTGCCCGCTGTGAGACCGTATGCGGGGTCCCCAAGCCAGGACAGAGGCAAAGACAGGTCAAGCCGACTGGAGGGGAGAGATGGGAGACCCCGCGTGTGCTGGGACAGGGCCGGTGGGCGGAGGTACCAGCGGGGGCCGGTGCTCTTGTCAACAGATCTGAGGCTTGCAGGGCCCTCCTGGAGCTCGGGCCTGGGTTTCTCAGGCCGTTCTACCCGGCAGGCACCAGGGCTGCTGGGAGGGCCTTAGAGCCCACATTTGGAGCAGAAAAACTGAAGACAGGCCTGCAACACCTCCTGAGGAGACAAGGGCGCATGCAATCCTTGGGGACGTGGGGACAGCAAGCCAGACCAGAGGTGATGTCGCTGGCTGATGTGTTCCAGTTTGAACCTCAGAAACAGACCTCGGTGCTGACAGCTGAGTTTGTAAAGGGCTGTGAATCCAGGATGAAGCTCAAAAAAGGGACAAAGTTAGGATGTGTGTTAGAAAAAAGTCATAGAGACTAATGGGAGTATTTTGTTGTTGTTTAGTCATTAAGTCATATTAAAAAGCTGAGACATTACTTTGCCAACAAAGGTCCATCTAGTCAAGGCTATGGTTTTTCCAGTGGTCATGTATGGGTGTGAGAGTTGGACTATAAAGAAGGCTGAGTGCTGAAAAATTGATGCTTTTGAACTGTGGTGTTGGAGAAGACTCTTGAGTCCCTTGGACTGCAAGGAGATCCAACCAGTCCATCCTAAAGTAGGTCAGTTCTGGGTGTTCATTGGAAGGACTGATGCTGAAGCTGAAACTCCAATACTTTGGCCACCTGATGTGAAGAGCTGACTCATTTGAAAAGACCCTGATGCTGGGAAAGATTGAAGGCGGGAGGAGAAGGGGACGACAGAGGATAAGATGATTGGATGGCATCACTGACTCAATGGACGTGGGTTTGGGTAGACTCTGGGAGTTGGTGATGGACAGGGAGGCCTGGTGTGCTGCGGTTCATGGGGTCGCAAAGAGTCGGGCATGACTAAGCGACTGAACTGAGTCATTAAGTTGTGTCAAACTCTTTTGCAACCCCACGGATTATAGCCCGCTAGACTCCTCTGTCCCTGGTATTCTTCCAGGTAAGAATACTTGAGTCTGTAGTCATGTCCTTTTCTAGGGATCTTCCCAGCCCAGGGACTGAATTCACATCTCCTGCATTGGCAGGCAGATTCTTTACAGCTGAGCCACTAGGGAAGCCTAATGAGAGTATTGATCAGTTCCAACTTCTAGAACCTATAAGTATGTGACCTGCAATTCCTTGATATGTGACCACCATCAGGGTCTGGGGGGAAACAGGGAAGGAAGTTGTGAATGGGGTCTTGGTAAAAATTCCACGTCAAAACCACCCGGCCAATGAGAAATAAGATGCTGGGACCCATGGGATCTAGCAGGCTTTGTGGGGGGCTGGGGCTGCTATTTAAAGACCCCTGGGTCCTTGAGGGGGGTGGTAGGACTTGATGAACCTTGAGAGTCGTGATGATATTTGATGTCCGTGGGAATTTCCCATGAAGGGCAAAGATGACTTGCATAAGTCCTCCATGATCACTGATGTAAATCTCCCAGCATAAAAGAACCTTAGTCCCAGAAGAACTAGCCTCTTTGGTCTATAACACCCAGATTTGCCAGTTTGTGGAGACAGTGTCTGCACTGTCTGTGGGTCTCTCCCTCCAACCCCATTTGGGGGGACTTGAGCGCCACTAAGGGGCAGCTTCTGTATCTGCTCCTTGCATGAGAAGCTTGATCTAAGTGTGTGTGTGTGTGTGTGTGTGTGTGTGTGATTGCATGAGTGTGTGATTGTGTGAGTACACGAGTCGTGGCCCTGGCTGGGGTGGTGGATGGATGGTGAGGATGAGGGGCAGGTTTGGGGAGGAAGGTGAGTTATCTTCCGACAGGTTGGGTCTGGGGCACATGTGAGGCATCAGGTTGGTGGTTGGAAACGTGGGTCTGGACCGTGCACAGGTCAGGCTCTTTGGGAGGCTCCAGCACAGGGGTGGGTAGATGAGGTCATCTGGGAGCAGCTGATAGATGAGGTCGAAGCCCAGGGCTTTGTGCAGTCCCAGCTGCCGTGGTGGGAAGCGCAGAGGCCAAGACAGGTACCAGGTCCTCCCCTCTGTGGTGGAGGGGACACGGGCACAGAGGGGGTGCCAGCCTCCCCCTCCCCTCATGATGGATGCACACTCAGGACCACAGAGGGGGGTGCCAGCCTCCCCCCACCCCCCCGCCCCGGTGACGACTGCACACTCAGGAGCTTAGATTTAGGAGGGACCTTGGAAGTCACCTGGTCAGAGCCCCGCTCAGAGAGATGCAAACTGAGTGACATCAGGTGAGCATCTGAACCGTCCCTCATCTGTGAAGAAGGTGAGGGCGCCTCTTCCCGGGGTGGCGGGGCTCCCAGGCCAGGACGTGTGGGAATCGCCCGGCGCCATGACGGGCGCACAGCAGACACTCAGCGGTCACCACTGTCCTCGGTTATTGGAAGCCCTGCAGCTGTTTTCCACGGTGTTTGTGGCAGACGGATGAGACAGACAGACAGACAGTCAGCCCTCTGTGGGGCTCCTCAGACCCCCGGTGGGGTCTCCTCTGTAGCTGAGCTGAGTGAATTGCATTCTTGCTGCCTGGCCCCTTCCGGAGAGGGAGGTGTCCTTGTCTTCCTGGCCTGTCCCCGTGCTAACGCCCACCTGCTCACCTCTCTTCTGCAGGGACTGATGGGGCCAGGGTTTCCCTCTGCTTGGTGGGCAGAGAGAGAACAGGGTGAAGGGTTTTCATTTATTTTGAATAAAACGTTCCATCTGTTCTCCATCTGTGTATAAAGCTCCCCATCTTGGGCTGGGGTCAGCAGACAGCACCTGTTAGGCTGCTGAAGACCTTCTTTCTGGATGTCACATTCTCAGAAAAAAATGTGTTTGGAGCTGAACATTGAGCTCTATGGGAAACCTGGTTTGAGTTACTTTTAGATACAGGTTTATGAAATTATAATGGAATCATAATGCAAGGAGAACCACTGATCTTGGATGGGTCAAGATGAGATTAATACCAAGACGTGATAATACAGAGACTATTTCCAATGCCTGAGTCTTTGAAAAGTGCGATCTAGCATGTTGCCAAAACGATTAATGCTCCTTATTCCCTCAACAGGTCGGTGTTTTCTTGTTCAGGAACTGGGTGGCATCCCTTTGAGCTAAAGTCCTGAGCCTGTGTCTAAGGATGATGGGTGGAGGTGTAGACTGCCTTTTTGCTTCTCTTCTCAAAAGTCACTCTCTTACCTCCGGCACCAGGCAGGCAGTGTGTGGGGTCCTTTGGGATGGAGCTCCTACCACATCCAGCTGAGGGCGAGTCTATGAGGAGAGACCCCCACTTCCTCTTCTGCACCCGCTTCTCCCAGCCAACCCCACCCGCCACCTGTAATCCTGCAGGCGCGAGGCGGGAGGAGATGAGGAACGTGTCCGGGGGGATTTTGTGCAGCAGGAAAGCTCGAGGCCTCAGTGGGCTTTGACTCTGTCTGCGGGACCACAACTTCTCCAGGACGTCTGCCTCCCACTCCATTCCTCAAAAGGCGCAGCATAACCTGCAGGCATCTCTGCCCTGGACTTAGGGGCATATTCCAACTGTGACTCTGCTGTGTTCAGATACAGTGGTTTTCAGTTTCCGCTGTGGTCCAGGTTGACTCCGGGAGATTTCAGACTCCTTGGAGGACACTTCTCCCTGGACCCTGACCTTTGCTGCGGCTCCTGCTGCGCTGTGGAGACGCACACAAGGCAGTCTCTTCCGTCCCGCTGGCCTGGGAGGAGGCTGGAGGCGGACGGACAGTCGCCACCCCCTCCCGCCCTGTGCCTGGTGCAGGTCACTTGGTCCTGCCCTGAAGCCATCGGGGACGGAGGTTGGGGGCCGTCTGGGGGCTGAAGGCTGACAACATCCAAGCGCGGCCTGGGAGAGGATGTCCAGCCCGGCCCAGGTCTTCTGGGGGAGCAGACACACCCCTGGGGGGGCTCCTCCAAGTTGGCTTTTCCTCGAGGGCTGTGCCTCTTGAAATAGAACACAATGAAGGTCATTGTGATGAGGTAACAGTGCCTCTAAGCTCAGCAGTTTCATTTTCACGAAACAGGTCCAGTTAAGGGCAGACACCTGAGTACGAAGGCAAGCGCAACTAGTGAAAAGTGTCAGTCGCTCAGTCGTGTCCAACTCTGCGGCCCCATGGCTGTAGCCCGCCAGGCTCCCCTGTTCATGGAATTCTTCAGGCAAGAATACTGGAGTGGGTAGCCTTTCTCTCCTCCATGAGATCTTCCCAACCCAGGGGAAGACCTGGGAACCCAGGTCTCCTGCATTGCAGGCAGAGAGCAACTAAGTGTTGACCAAATAAAACCTTCTTTTGAAAGCAGTCTTTCTTTTCCTTCAGATTTGTATACTTTTGTTCTGTGAATTGCTTTCGGTTATGAAGAACTTAGACCTGGGTTTCCTGTCTTGGCTCATTGACGTCACTGTGACATGTGTTCAGATGAGGGGGCCCCGCCGTCTGCACACCTTGCTCTGCTCAGTGACGCACTGGAGGGTCTTGGGTCAAGGTTTCCCCACTTCTCACACGGTACCCCTGCCTGTTGTGTGACCCAGCATCCCAGCTGTCTTACCACCTAACATGGAAATGACCTGTAAATAGTCAGCTTCTCCACCAGAATAACCTGGAAAAAGCCTTGGATCATTCAGATACACATCCAAATTAACTGAGTTAACAAGACAAAAGGAAACAATGCGAAAGTGAACCGTTGCTTGGGGTAAAACCAGCCCCTGTGTTCCTGGGGGCATCCCGCTCATGACAGCCTTCTGCTGCCCTTCGCTCCAGTGCATCAGCGGGCTGGGGTGGGGGTGGGGCTCGGAGCTGGAGTCTTCAGATGTGATGTCATTACGTGTATTTTTTCTGACCCGACGTTCTTGCTATGAAATGAATTACTGAAAACTACTTTCTGGTTTCCTTAATAGGAACTGCTGTATTGTGGCCTATTTATGGGTCCTGTGTACTGGATTTAAGAGAATATGTGAAGTATTGTTACTGGTGCAGTTCTCCTAAGTACTGGAATGAAAACTCTGCTGTGTCGTTTGGGAGCCCAGTGTAGGTGACGTTGGGGTCCCAGCCCTGCACTGGGAGCTGGCTGGCTTTGGCAGTTCTCACCCTCTCCTCAAACACCGAATCTTAGCTTAGAGGTTACCAGGACTGCGGGAGAAGTGGTGACTGGACGGGTCCCACTTGGGAGGCTGTTGGGAGGAGGGAGGTGGCAGATGAGAGCTGACCCAGAGCAGCAGTCATAGGGGGCTTCCCAGGTGGCTCAGTGGTAAGGAACTCGCCTGTGATGCTGCAGACATGGGTTCAATTCCTGGGTCAAGAAGATCACCTGGAGAAGGAAATAGCAACCCACTTCAGTATTCTTGCCTGGGAAATCCCATGGACAGAGGGGCCTGCCGGCCTGTGATCCATGGGATTGTAGAGAGTTGGACGTGTCTCAGTGACTCAACAACAATAGAAGTCATAGGAACGGGGAACCCAGAAGAGATTGAGGGGAGTTTAGGGGGCAGCTTTTCTTGGGTCTGGTGCCGATTTGTGTGTGGAAGGTGGTAAGAGAGGTGAAAGAAGACTGTCTGGGACTGAAGTTTGGGTGACGGGTGGGTGGTGGTGGGAGCCAGGGAGGGGGGTGGGCGAGGAGTAAGGAGATGCGTGCATTTGGGGCAGGTGGGGTTTGAGGGGCCTGAGGGCCTGCAGGTTCCGTTCAGAGCTGTGGGCATAGCTCTGTGTCTTGAAGTCATGAGAGCGTAGATTTAAAGCAGTAGCAACTTCTCCCCTTGGTGTTTAATTTCTTTGATTTTTGCTCTATCTACATCACTTTGTTCCTCCTCTCCGCTGTGAGCTGTTCTTCTTGTCTTATTTTTAGCAGCGGAAACTTAGATCATCAATTTCTGAACATTTTTTCTTTTCTAATATGAAAACTTGTTATTAAAAATTATTCTGTAAGCATTGCCTGCTCTGCATCCCACACATGTTAGTATCTTTTTATTTCATTCAGTTAAACATATTTTCTAATTTCCCTTGGGACTTTCCCTGTGATCCCACAGGTTGTTTAGAAATGTGTTGTTTAATTTGACATTTGGGGGCAATTTTCAGGTACTCTCTGTTATTGGTTTCTAGTGTAACCCCATTTGGGTCAGAGAACAGTTTGTATGATTTCAATTCTTTTATATTTGTTGCGGTTTGTCTTAGGGCCCTATCCTGCACCTATCCTGGTGCAGATCTAATTTACTCTTAAAAAGGAGGAGTCATTGTATGGAGTGTCCTGTTAATCTCAGTTAGGTCTTGTTGGTTCAAAGTGTTGTTAAGATCATCCATATGCTTATTGATTTTTTTGTCTTGTTTTTTCAACTACTCTAAGAGGACTGTCGAAATTTTTCAACCATGTGCATACATTTGTTTATTTTTCCCTTTCTGTCCTCTTGGTTTTTGCTTTATGTATTCTGAGGCTCTGTTGTTAGGTGCACAGACGTTTAGGATTGTTGCACTTCTTGCTGAGTTACATGATGGCCCTCTTTGTTGAGGATAGTATTCTGCAATCTACTTTGATGTTAATGTAGCCACTCCAGCTTTCTTACTTCTGATCAGTGTTCGTACATTATCTCTTTATATCCTTTTGCTTTCAACACAGTTTTGTACAAACCCATTTAAAACAGAAATAGTTACACATATATAGATACAAGTGTTCATATAAAAATATCTTTATTTGGACAATATATATATTGGTCATGTTTCTTTATTCAATCTTTTTTTTTTTTTTAATTATTGTGGGCCATCCTATTTATTTATTTTTTTGACACCAGCACACAGCATCTGGGATCTTAGTTCCCTCACCAGGGATGGAACCCATAATCCCTGCATTGGAAGTGCAGAGTCTTAACCACTGGACTGCCAGGGAAGTTCCCTCATTGTTTTTCTAAAGACCATTTCTGTTTTATGTAGCTGTCCATAACGTTGTCTTTAAAACTACCATATAGCTACAAGTTTCTTTTTCTCCTCTGATGATCTTAAGTGCTATTTTCTTTAAAATGCTTTACCTCCCCTTCTCTACACATTCTTCCCAGTTTCAACCTGCTGTGTTTTTCCTTTCCGAAGGGCTTATTCTTAGCATGATCTAGAATCTGTACCATGCTTTTGTCATTAACACGGTTGACGCTTGTACGTCTAATCTCCCATTAGACGGCAGGTCCTTGAGGCCCGAGGCTCTATGTCTTTTATTCCCCATGATGCCTGGTGGACTACGCATCTGTAGGAGGGGCTAACTGCCCAGCCAGAGGGAACCGGTCATCTGGTTTCTTCACTCACGGAGGACTTCCAGTGATATTAGAGGGAAATCAGGCAATTGTGTGGGATCTAGCTGCCATCCACCTTGACCCAATCCTTCGGTTCCCTGTAATATCTGTGAGGAAACGTCTGGTTTTCTCAGCTCCTCTCGGCCCGCCCTGCCCCTCCCTCAGTGCCCTGAGACGCTCCGCGGGGCCCTAGCCACTGCCGTCTTCTCTGCTGACCCCAGGCGGTCGCGCCGCAGCGGACTGAGCTCGGGCAGACAGCTGCCTCCTGAGCTTCCGGTTTGCATACCCACCTACCTGCTGACACCTCACACTCTGTGTTCCCCACCCCGTCCTTCTCCTCTGACTTTCTGTCTCGGATGAAGGAATCCTCTTCCTATGCGACCCAACCTCAATGTCATCTTTGAATTCTCCTTCTCACCCAACCACCTCTTTCCCCATCTAATCGGTCCCCACATCCTGCCTTTCTCCTTTCTCTTCGGCTGTCTTCCCTACCACACTGACAGCGTTCTCTGGTTCCTGGCTGGGGGCCCACCCCTGAACGCTTCACCCACTGGCTCTCTTCCTTGGCCTTGACGTCTGCCTTCACCACTGCACCGCCATGCTTCCGGGGCCCGTGGGCATCCTGCTGCTCCTTCCATCTGACTCAGACCAGGCGCTACGAGCTCTTTCTCGTTACGTCACTCCCACGTCCTTCTGCCCCGTTACGTCACTCCCACGTCCGTCTGCCCCATCTACGTCCCTCCCACGTCCGTCTGCCCCATCTACGTCCCTCCCACGTCCGTCTGCCCCATCTACGTCCCTCCCACGTCCGTCTGCCCCGTTACGTCACTCCCACGTCCGTCTGCCCCATCTACGTCCCTCCCACGTTCGTCTGCCCCGTTACATCACTCCCACGTCCGTCTGCCCCGTCACGTTACTCCCACTTCCGTCTGCCCCGTCTACGTCACTCCCACATCCATCTGCCCCGTCTGCATCACTCCCACTTCCGTCTGCTCCCTGTCCTGTGTGTCTCCGACAGTAATGGGCCCTCACGTCAGTGTTGACGCTGCCCCACCCACCCCTATGTCTGCTCCCTCTTTGTGGGCCGGATCCCCGCTTCATCCACCTCTGGAAGCCCCGTGCCGGGCGTGCAGTACCTGTTTGGTAGATGCCCACACTGAGCAAATCTTTCTGGCGCATTCTAGCTGGGCTTGATGGCAAGGTTCTTACTGGACATGGCAGACTCTGACCAGCTTGCGTTTCTCTTTCTGCCCCAGGTTACTCTGGATATTCAAGAGTTTCACCCTTTTTATTGGGTTTTCTTTCTGCTCCAAAATCAGGGACATGGTTACCCTCTGTGCTCCAGAAGAGCTGTGGAGAGACATTCAGGAGATACTCAGGAGAGACGTGCAGCTGTCGGGAGCTACTTTGGCGGACTTGTCTGTGCTATTTATGCCTTCATCTCAATTTGGAAAAAAGAAGGCAAACGAACAAGTGGGAAGAAAGCAGAACCCGAGGCTGGTCATCCCGGGGCAGCAGCAGGACCCGACCCTAATGTGTGGCTTGAATTATTTCACTACAAGCGCTTTTCTCCCCACTGCAAAATTAATCTCCAACACCAAAGATAAGGTTTGCTTTGCTCCATTTAATACTCATTTTCCAGTGGACTGACTTACTCTGTGGAGTCAAGTCTCTTGCATTTGCCTGGCAGCCAATCTGGGGGAAAGAAAATAGTCTTGTCAGGTCACGTTAACAGCGATGGAACATTCCGGCGGACAGCCGCCCAGCCCTGCCGCTGTGCTGACCTAGTGCAGAAAGTCAGCCTCACCTCCCCAAGTGCTGTTGATTTCCTGATTTGGCCACTTGTCTGGTTTCCATCCTCTGCACCCCTGGGCGACTGTCTCTGAGGATGAACAGAGATTTCAGAGGAATAGACAGCTTCTCCACTGTTGCAAAACATTAGTAGCTTCATTGGAAAGTAAGTCCTATGCTGGAAGGGACAGAGAGCTGGGTGGACACCTTTAGTCTATTTGAATAGATTCCAGCACTTATGGAAAAGTATTAATTCTGTGACAGACGTGAATTTCCTAATCTGCTTTTGAACGAATGATGTTGAAAAGCAAACGCATATGCCTGGTTCTGCAGTACGTGGTTTATATGCGTTATCTCAGATCAGAGGGTGGTCACGACGTCACGACGTCTCTTCTTGCAGGAACGGCCCAGAGGCCGGTGGTCACTGTTTTCCATCTTTTTCTTCTCAGGTTTCAATGTGTGTGTCTGTGCACATGTGTCTCTGTGTGTGAGTACATATGTGTTTGTGTGGTGTGTGCGTGTGTATGCATGCAGGAGTCTCTGTGTGTGCATGTCTGTGTGTGCATGTGTATGTGTGTGTTTGTGTGTGTATGTGTGTTCATGTGTAGACTTGGAGGGCCCTGTGGCCCACTGACAGCCTGGTTCTGTCAGAGTTGTGAGGGGTTCTTGGACACAGAGTTGCCTTTGCTGACGTGTGAGCCTGTGAGCTCTCCCTGAGATGCCCTGCTCTTGTTGGTTTGCGACACCTGGAGGGAAAAGCTGGTGAACAGAGGCCTCCAGGCTCGGCTCCAGGGGCTTTTTTCATCAGGATGACATGTCAGAGTCTGTAAAGTGTTAGAGACATTAATGGCTGAGGGGGTTGGCGTTTCTTCTGGAAGCAGTGATCATCAGGGGCTGCTCCCCCTTCCACGGGGTGGTCCCTGAAATGCCCGGGTGCACCCCACGACCTCTCTGGGACATGCACACCTCGGGCCGTGTTGCAGCGTCGCCCTAGGACCCCACGAGTCTCCACTGTGCTCTCAGCCTCTGTGGGAGAACCACACTCCCCACGGCCGGGGTGATGGCTGGGCAGGGCAGTCCTGGGGGAGCCCCAAGCCTTCTCTCACCAACTCCAGGCATAGTGCAGCCTCCCCAAGGACACAGAGACCAAAATGGGGAGGGTTAGGCTGGCTAAAAGGACTTATTAAGTGTCTCCTTCAGCAGTCACATCCAGTAGTCATGTATGGATGTGAGGGTTGGACTGTAAAGAAAGTTGAGCGCCAAAGAATTGATGCTTTTGAATTGTTGGAGAAGACTCTTGAGAGTCCCTTGGACAGCAAAGAGATCCAACCAGTCCATCCTAAAGGAGATAAGTCCTGAATGGAAGGACTGAAGCTGAGGCTAAAACTCTAATACTTTGGCCATCTGATACGAAGAACTGACTCATTGGAAAAGACCGTGATGCTGGGAAAGATCGAAGACGGGAGAAGGGGATGACAGAAGATGAGATGGTTGGATGGCATCACCGACTCAATGGACATGAGTTTGAGTAAACGCCAGGAGATGGTGATGGACAGGGAAGTTCTGGCGTGCTGCAGTCCATGGGGTCGCAAAGAGTGGGACACGACTGAGCGACTGAACTGAACTGAACAAGTGTCTCCTCCACAAAAGAGGAGCAGAGAGAGCAGAACCAAGCGCCCTCAGTGTGAGGGATGGAGAGGTTAGAGCCGGGGGCTCGCTTCTGCCGCCAGGGCCAGCACGCACCCCCTCCCTGGGCCTGTGTCCTAAAATCCTGGGGTTATTGAGTGCGATGAACACCCGCCGGTGACAGTGAGTGAGGCACACACTTGGTGGGGCCTCCAGGGCCTGGGGCTGCTCCCCAGGGGTTTGGCCTCCAGGGCCTCCGGGGGGACAGCTCCTGGGTGGCTGCTAAGAGGAGACGGGGCGGCACTGGAAGGTGACTCTTGCACGACCTGTCCAGTTCAGGTCGCCATAATGTTTTAGAGGGAAGATGGTGTCTCCTCCTTGTTAACTGAGCGTCTGCTGAGTGCCCGACTCTATGCTGGGCCCATTCATATGCGCGAGAGCTGGCCGCGACTTGCTCTCTGGCACCCTCAGCCCCGATTTAGGGAAGGGTCTGGATTGGCCTACGGATCTCTCACCACAGACAAATTACTTTCCTCAGAGTGGCTTCTTAAGTAGCACGGAGGGTGGGGGGAAGCACGTTTCATTCTAAGGGAACAATAGCTTGATTATTTTGTGCTGTTTAATATTTATAAATACTTTCCAATTGAAAAATGGAGTGAAGCACTTCTAGTGAAATAGCGAATAACCGCATGCCGTCAAGGCTCAGTAGGCCTTTCCCTTTTCAGTCCCAGGAGATGCACCTGCCGTTTCCGAATAGATCAGCTCTCAGCACCAGGGTCTGCAGACCTGTCGTCCTAATGCATTACGTTCCCACCTCTGTACGTGCACCTGTCTCAGACCATAAATTATCCATCTTGGGCTCTGAATACATAAACACAGAATCCTGGTTGTGCAACTCTGGAATAGTGCTTAATAGGGAGAGTCATTATTTCCCCTTGCTATGGCCCTAGCTGTGAGCTCCTCCGTGGTTTAGGGAGATATGATTAAATTTAAATTTTGGTCATTGTTCTGAGTTATGAAGGGAATTACCAATGACCCTAAACCCACTAGCTTCCTTCTTCCAAGTTCCTGCACCTCATTTGTACGGCAGGTGTGGAGGTAGTCCCTGGGTGGGCTTTGCATTTCACCGTTCTCCTGGTTCCTTTCCGTCCGTGCTGATAAACTGTGAAATGGACAGAGAAAGGAAGGAAGGAATTGCAAAGCATGGAAAATTCAGCATGTGGACACCCTGTCTGGAGGCCGCTGCTTGATAATACAGTCTGTGTTCCACTGTTATAAACAGGCTCTACACGCAAGTCCTGCCTTTTGAAAAGCTGAACCATTTCTCTCCAGGCCGCTCCTACTCATGGGCAGAAACGCTTTGCACCTCTTGCTTTAAAAATGAACCTCCCCACAGCCTGGATGGGAGAGGAGTTTGGGGGAGAATGGAGACACGTGTGTGTGTGTGTGTGGCTGAATCCCTTCGCTGTCCACCTGAAACTACCACAACCTTGTCAATCGGCTGTTGTTTCGTCGTTCAGTCATGTCTGACTCTCTCTGACCGGGTGGGCTGCAGCCCGCCAGGCTCCTCTGTCCATGGAATTCTCCAGGCCAGAAGGCTGGGATGGGTTGCCATTTCCTCCTCCAGGGGATCTTCCAGACCCAGGAACAGAACCTGCGTCTCCTGCTTTGGCAGATGTATTCTTCATTGCTGAGCCACTGAGAAAGCCTGAATTGGCTATACCCCAATATAAAATAATATAAAACTAAGTTTTTTAAAAAAAGAATGAACCTCCACAAAGCACAGCCAAACACAGCTGGCCCAGGCTCCACCTCTCCAGCAATTATCCCAGATGTGGCCTCGGCCGCGCCCCTGCTGGGAGGCTCCCAGGCCCTTCCCCTCCCCACCTGCAGGGTTTTCTCTGTTTGCAATCAGAAGACAGAAAACCTTAGAAGGTATAGGCTGCCTTGGGTTTGATGTGGAATTTCTACTTTGGGGACCCGAAGTTGGATGTTGGAGGTGACACCTGTGTCCCCTGTTTCGGCCCAAGCCCCCTCTGGGGGTCATCCTAGTGGGAGACTGCCAAAGTTACATTTGGGGGGTGTTTGACACTCCCCCCACCCCTGTAATCAAGACGTGGCATCTTCTACCCAACAATGGATCTTTTCACCATGGGCTGGTTGGAGATGGGCCTTCACACTGTGAATGGGGTCTCAGTCTAGGTTTACTTGGGATAATCGATGTGTTTTCAAAGGTTATGCACCCCATTATCCAGACCCCAGTAGATGTTGTGTGGGAAGTGGGGATTCCAGAGAGGAGGCAAGACGTTCTCAGAACCGCATGTGGTCCGCACAGAGGAAGGAGCCTGCAGGACGTGGCACTGGGGCTCAGAGGCACCTCGAGAGGAGCGGCCCAGATGCAGTTTCTGGCACGTCTGGGGTCCTGGGTCGTGGCGAGGGGGCGCCCTGGAAGCTGGTGCAGCGGGCAGGGAGGCCCGCCTTCTGCAGTCTTCTTGCTGGCTTCCAGCTGGGCCCGGCTGTGCTGCCGGGTCAGCCGGCTGGACTTCTGGATCTCCCGGGCAAGGCCCTGACTGGAGGTGACACAGGCCCGCTGGGGGCAGGTGTATGTGTGTTTACTGGCAGGTCAGCCAGCAAATGAGACTCACCACCGGAACCTCCGGGGGTGGGGGGGGGTGGGGGGCGGGCGCATTCCTCCCCGCCCTCTCCTCCCCGCCCCTCCCTGGTCCGCCTGGCTCCCGGCTCGCGTGTCCTCTTCGCGGTGCTCCCCTGGGCTGTCTGACCCCAGTCCCTCCCATTCCCCTGTGGGGCTGACTTAAGTTTCTGTCTTTACCAGGCCAGGACTTGGCCCTGCATGAGCAGCTCAGGTGCTGTGATGCATCCCCATGGACTGGGCAGCTTATCTGCACGGGGTCCCCCTGCCGCCCCTTCCCTTCCCTCGACGTCTCCTTTTCTCATCAATGCCACCTTCTCAAAGACAAAGGCAGCGAGCAGCCCAGGCTGACTGCTGGGAGGAAGCCATGCCGCCCGCCCCCGCTCCGAGGGTCGGGTCAGCTCCTGGGAGGAGGGGCTCTGCCTTTCCTGCAGGACTCCTGACCTGGCCACTCTCCTCTGTGACGGGGTCGAAGGGCATGTCCACCCTGGGACCCCCGGCAGGCTCAGGCCCGGGCCAGCTCTGCTCCGTGCCGCCATCCCGAGAATGAAATCCGGAACAAGGTGCTCCGGCACACAGATGACTTAGGTTAGCAGAAGGGGCCGTGTCGGGGGTCCCGCGACCACTCCCATGCCTGGAGGTCTGCCAGGCTCAGCCTAGCATGCGGCTCGCTCATGGTGGAGGTTATTACAGAGCACAGGAGACCGCAGGGCCATGGGCAGGGAGAGGGGACCGAGGTGGCGTCCAGAGGGACCCACACACAGGCTTCTCTGTTCTCCTTCCCCTGGGAGACTTCCCCAAAGTCATCTTGATTTCTAATCCGATAGGCCTGTGTCCGGCTCTATAATAAGATGGAAACACTGAATACCTGAGTGGGGCAAAGGCCCAAATAGATCCTGAACTTTTATTCAAATGCACGGATAAAACCACAGAACATCACAGCCAAATTTAATCCCTTCCCTTTAGAATTCATACCATTTCATCATAATCATGCTGGGGTTTGATTTGAGCAACTGTGAGTTTTCAGAGTTGAAGCTCTTCACGTGTTGGATGTAGTTGGAGCTGTCACCTGGGGCTGGGACGGCCTTGAACCCTTTCTTCCCTCCTAAGCAAAAATGACTGCAGTCAGCAAAGCTTAATCGAGAGAAAAACAATAAAACTGAATGATGCGATTGATTTGGTGTGGAGTTAGGGTTGCTGCAACACACGGAGTTAGTGGCTTATTGAATGTTAGAAGGAAAATTCAAATTTAAAATACACATTAGCTTTCCTTGTTACAGCTCCTGTTGTGTGTGTTTAGTCGTTAGGTCGTGTCTGGTCCTCTGTGACCCCATGGACTGTAGCCCACCAGACGCCTCTGTCCATGGGATTTTCCAGAGAGGAATATTGGAGTGGGTCGCCATGCCCTCCTCCAAGGGATCTTCCTGGACCAGGGATTGAACTCACATC
Organism: Cervus canadensis; assembly: GCF_019320065.1. Lineage (NCBI taxonomy): Eukaryota > Metazoa > Chordata > Mammalia > Artiodactyla > Cervidae > Cervus > Cervus canadensis. The sequence continues at coordinate 2,564,426 of NC_057393.1, read as the reverse complement.
TCTTGGGTCTCCTGCATTGGCAGGCAAATTCTTTACCACCTGGGAAGAAGTGCGCCACCTGGGAAGCCCCTGGGTCCTGTGGCCTCACTTCTTTTCCTGATCTATCCTCTGGGAGAACTGGTCTCAAGGACAGCAGTGTGATCACATCGCTGCCACGTGGTCTGAGCTCCGAGCTCACAGCTGGGGCCTGGTGGTGCCACAGCGGCTGCCTCTGGCTGTTTCTGGCCATGTGGCATTGAACTTGAGCTACGTTGGGGAACCCTATCCTAAGACCCACCTGTGCTCGCGCTAATGGTACCCAACCATGGGAGACAGAGCAGTCTGCAGCTGAGTCCGGGCATCTCTGTAGGAGACGGTTGGACAAGAGTCTGCCCTGGGCCGGGAGGATGCTCAGAAGTCGCTTGGTGTCCCAGCCTTAGGCAGGCTCCCTCAGCTGTTTGAGGAGCGTCTTGCCCTAATACTGCTCTCATCAGTGGTCCTAAAGTCCTTCTCCTCTTGGTGCCTTCTAGGAGTTCCTGATATTAACTAGAGTCAGGACAGCATTTAAAATTCTAGCTGCTTGAGAATAATTGGGTGGAGGGGGGGTGAGTTGTACCAGAAAACCCATTAAGTACTTAAAAGATTAATTTTTATTATGACTACTAGTTGGTAAACATTATCTTTCAGATCAGCCTGAACAATAATGTGAGTAATGGGGACTATTCAACTTATTTTGGTTTAATTTTAAATCTTGAATTATGGTAATACTTTGCATTTTTATTAGTATTAGATGAGAATTGAAGCAAATTATTTTTGGTGGTTTGATTTGTTGAAATAATCCTTATTTGCTCACTGGCAGTGGACTTCACCTCTTAGGAGCAAATGTGGAGAAGGAAGAATGCTGAGTCTTATGGGAGAGGAGCAGAGATGCCTAGGAATTCTGGCTTAATTCAGGCCAGACCTCTCATGGTCATGATGTCATGAGGAGGGAGTCAGTGTTCTTCTTTCTGTTCATTTATTCATTCAATGAGTACCTGCCAAGGTTGATGCATTCTTTTTTGGGGAGTAATTTCTTTTAACTTAAAAAAAAATTTACTTTACTTATTTACTTGGCTGCATGGGGTCCTAGTTTCGGCACATGGGAGATTTTGTTGTGGCATGTGGGATCTCTTTCCCTGACCAGGGCTTGAACCCGGGTCCCTGCTTTGGGAATGTGGAATCTTAGCCACAGGACCATCAGGGAAATCCCTTAACTTTTATTTTTAATATGCAGTGTATGGATATAAGGTTTGCAACATGATGATTTGGTAAAACATGCATAGTGAAATGATTACCATAGTCAGGCTAATGAACAGTCTTCTCAAATGGTTTTCTTTGCGTGTGTGGCGAGAACACTTGAAACTTACTCTCCCGATAGATTTCCAGTGTTCAGCACAGTTTTATCAACTACGGTCACCATGCTGGCCACTAACGTCTAGACTGTTCATCCCAGAGAGCTGTAGCTTTGTGCTGTTTGACCTCATCTTCCTATTTCCTTCACCTCCTTATCCCTGGCAGCTACCGTTCTCTGGATCTGACTTTTTAAGATTCCACATATAAGCGAGACCAAGCAGATGTTTTTCTTTCTGTGTGTGGCTTATCTCAGCACAGTATCCTCCAGGTTCATCCATGATGTTGCAAATGGCAGGACCTCCTGCCTCCTGGCGGGATAATATTCCTTGTGTACCCACAGTCACCTCCTGATGGGCTGTTTCCTTACCTTGGCTGTCGTGAGTGATGCTGCGTGAATACAGGCATGCAGGCGTCTCTTTGAGGCACCGATTTCCCCTTCTTTGGGTGGGTACCCAGGAGAGGGTTTCATGGCAGCTCTACATTAGTGTCTCAAGGAACCACCATAATGTTTCCCATACGATGCTTCTTTAAGTGCCGGCTGTTGTTGAACGTGGAAAATCTGTCCCCAGGGGCTGGTAGTCATATGTTTACAGAAGCCACCGTCAAGCTCTAGATCTTGGCCACTTGGAGAACGTGTTGCTGATCTGGTTTAAACATTAATCTCTGCCATCTGTTTCTCAGACTGAGCCGAGTGAGGGTGCTCTGGGGAGGGATGTGGAAGGCTTCCCGCAGAGCTCATGGCTTGTTTTGCTGTTGGTTATGTTCTTGCATTCAATACTGCCTCTAGTGTTAGTCACTCAGTCACGTCCGACTCTTTGTGACCCCGTGGACTGTAGCCCACCAGGCTCCTCTGTCCATGGGGTTCTCCAGACAAGAATACTGGAGTGTGTTGCCATTTCCTCCTCCAGGGGATCTTCCTGACCCAGGGATTGAACCTGGGTCTCCTGCATTGCAGGCAGATTCTTTAACGTCTGAGTAATCAGGGAAGCCCAACACTACCTCCAGATCCCACGCAGAAAACCTTACCTAAGTGGAAGCACTTGGCCCGGAAGGTCCCGGAGGAACAGCAGGTGGCAGGGTTGTCCTCGTGTTGGTCTCGTCCTGACGCCGGGTTTAGGGCAGAGCCTTGTGTTGCCCGATTTCCTGTGACTCTGCCAGCTCATGCCCTCCCCCGCGCTCCCTCCGAATGTGAGCATAACCATACTTAGAGTCAGTAATTACAGCCATGATCACAAGAATAGCCCCTGCAGACTTAACCTGATGTGGCAATAGGGTTTGGCCCGGGAGGGGCCTGGACTTCGCTGACCGTCTGCAGGACCCGAGCAAGTCCAAGGGCCATCCTGAACCTCAGAGTTTTCATCTCTCAAGGGACGTGAGCAGACGGCCACCCCAGGCAGGCCTCCGCATGAGATGACGCAGTCTGAGCCCAGCGCCCTTTGGGCTGACCATGGCGAGTGTCTCTGCTCTGCAGGGAGGACTCTTTCTGGGGGGCAGCTGTAAGGCTCTGCACATCACGCGAGTGACTGTTCATCTCAGTGGATGCCCGGGTCCTTCACCCCCATCCCGTGTCCCAGCACCTTTGCCTGAGCTCCCACGGGGCCGAGGAGGGAGGGGGCATTGCCCTCTTGTCTCGCTGGTTTCCTGAGAGCTTCCCAGGCCCACTCCGTCCTCTGTGGGGCTGCGTCTGTGGGCCTGGGAACCGGGCAGACATGGGATGCACCTGCAGCGACCCTCTGACGTGGGGGTCCGGCCTCCCCCCGCCGACCTCCTCTGTCTGGTGTAAATCCTCCTGGGCTCTGCATCCGACTGTGTTTCATTTCTGCCTTGGTTCCGAATTCGGTGTCACCACGGGGTTTTGTGGGCCTTGTGGGCGTGACTCCAGCAGGGAAAAACCCAACGTGCCACCAGTGAGATTATTCAAGAACAACCAGATAGCATCACTGGCTCGATGGACATGAATCTGAGCAAACTCTGGGAGATGGTGAAGGACAGGGAGGCCTGGCAAGCTGCAGCCCATGGGGTCGCAAAGAGTTGGACATGACTGAGTGACAACAAAGTGCTTGGCTGAATTAGACACTGGTCTCCTGGAAGCATGACTGAAGTGGAAAAAGGAAACATTTGGAAAGAAAGACGTCAAGGCCTCTTGCCAGCCCAGCCCCAGAAGGCGTGATGGTGACAGATCTGTGTCCGGGAATGGGGGGTTCACCAGCAGGGTTGGCCCTGTCCAGCCCGTGGGCGCCAGGCTGGCCGCCGAGGCACCTCCCGCACCGTCGTCCTGCAGAATTGCCTCTGCGTTCTTCGCAGCCTGGCCAGGGGCTCCTGCTCTAGACTCAGCCTGCTTCTTTCTCTCCTGCAGGCTTTGCTGGAGAGCATGTGGCTGTTCAGAGTGCTGCCCCGGATACCTCGGGACTCTCTGCTCTCTGAGTGCTGCTAGGCCAGTGGGGCGGCCCTGCCTCAGTGCTGAGAGCTGTGCCAGGCTTGGAGAGCTCTGCCTGGCTGGCTCGAGGAAGGGCCCTGCGCAAAGGCAGACAGCCCCTGGGAGGAAGTCAATGCTATCTCGCGGGTCCTGCCAGCTGGGGCCTGGTGACTGCAGAGCCACACGTGCAGGGGCCCCGTGAGTGGGCTTCCCCACGCCCCATCTTCTGCTCTTACTGTTCGCGTGGGCTCCGAACAGACTCATTTCCCCGGGGCACCCGGCTATGGAGAGTCAGCCACTGGCAGACCGGAGATCCAGCCTAGATGCAGCCGGACCACAAGGTGGTCCAAGCATAGCGCCCGGTGGTCCGGGTAAGCTCACCGTCTCCGGGTTCTCTGGCCTGGATACCACCCCCTCTGATGGCGTGTCTGGTCCGCAGAAGCTGGACAGCCAGGACTGAGTGACTTGGGCTGCTGCCTGTTACCGCCTCCTCCATAAGGAGGCGTGAGGCTCAGTGACGGCACCTGAGCAGCACGGGGCCAGGGCTGCACCATCGCCCCCGAGAGGGAACCGGCTTGAGCGGTGTCTCTGGGCAGAGTTATCTGACTGCAAGAAACAGAAGCCCGCAGAGGCAGCTTGTGAGGAGGAGGGTTTATTCTGAGGACACAGATGCCGCTCAAATCCTAGATAAAGCTAAACCTCGGGGCTCGGGAGGGCGGGGTGGCGCTGCCTTGGAGGAAAACCTGGGCAGATGGATCAGTGCATTCACTCGTGCTCCTTGGATGAGGCTCCAGGCTGGAGGGAATCCAACTCATCTCCGCCTCCTTACAAATCTGTCTGGCTCTGTCTCCCCACAGGACCTGATTCATAGCGGGGTGGGGAGCACGGCTGTGCCAAGCTAGCAGATCAACTGGCTCCTACTAGATGCCTCAAGGCGGGGAAGACGCCCGAGTGAATGTGTTTAAACTTGAACTTGTCACTTCTGCTTGTGTCGTGCACCTGCGAGGCTCAGGATGTCAGGAGCGGCCGGCCTCTGACTCGGTGTTTGTTCATGAGCCTCAGTGAGCTCCAGGGGGACAAGAGGCAGCGTGGGGGGCTTGGCTTGGAGACAAGGAACCGCCCTGGGCGGTGGGAAATCATGTAAGGCTTTTAATTTTATTTTTGGACTTCTCTGGCTTGGAACTTGAGCTTTTCAAACTTATGCCTTAAAGCAAGGTCTACATGGGAAAGTGAAAGCAAAAACAAAAACAAACCAAAGGCACCCGCTCTGTTCCCACTACCTGGAGGGTGGGTGGATGTTGTGAAGGCCTTCAGGGTCGCTGCACCTGTGCTCAGGTGCGGAGGGGGGATGTTTGCTCAGCCGTGTGACTCACGCAGGGCAATTGCGTCAGTGACGAAACCAGATTCTGCCATACGTGCTTCTAGTATAATAGGTATTAAATTTAATTCTGCCTGAAGATAATAGAAATAGAAATAAAATAGGAGGGACTGCTGGGGTTCAGATGAATGTTTCTAATTAAAAGAGATTTAATGACACAGTGATGCCTCCGAGGTGGTGAAAGATAATTGTGAGATCCCTCAGGTTGGAGTCGCTTGATGAAAGCCCATTTTTTTCACCTTTCCATGTATCAATTGCGTCTGTTGGGAAAGATGAGGAATATGGGGTGCTGAACCTCTTTTCTCCTTTCCCCGCCTTCAAACTTTCATCAGCTCTGCTTTTAACGTCATCAAAGCTGATGTCACGTCCATTCATTCTGGAAGGAACCCCAACATCTGTGTGGTCCTGTCCACGAAGACTGTTCCATCCCGGGGTTATTTATACTTGTTTTCTGGTCAGCTGGACGTGCCGCCAATGATTCTTTTCCAAGAAGAACCCCGCTGTCATATCCCCAAGGTTTTGGGAGCTTGGAGCATCTGTCTCTCTCTGTTTGCACTCTGCATCTGGGTGGGTTGCTTTCCTTCCCCCAAGACTCCTTGGTGATTTCTCATATCTCCAGCCTCCAGGGTTGGAGTGATGAAGACCTCTCCCTTGCCTTTCCCTCTGGCTGGACTTGGTGACGGAGCAGGTGCCCCGGAAGGGCTGGGTGGTGGCACGTCCACTGGTCCTTTCGAGGTTGGGGGTCGGCCCCTGGTCTCCGCCCTGGACAGCTCTGCGCTGGCCCCGCCCCCTGTCCCTGAGAGCTCTGTGTCTGGTGCTTCCAAGTCTCCCGAGCGCTGGTTTTGATCGCAAAGGACTCTGAGCCAGTCTGACGGCTCTCGATGAGTTGGTGAGTCATCTGCCTACACGGTCAAGTGTCGTTTCTTTAAGCCTGAAACCCAGCGCCTTGACCAGGACGTGTCTTGGCGTAGATCGCTCGGGTCATTTCGTCCTGAAACAGGACTGAGGTTTTGAGCAGTAGGTTCACAGGCTGCTTCTCCTCTGCAGTCTGCCCTTCATCTTTGCTCCCTTCCCATTTCCTCTGCCTCCCTCGCCGGCCAGACTTCTCCGTGCCACCCATGCGGTGTTAGTCGCTACCTGCTCCTTGACGTTCCGACTTTTTCTGTAATGATGGTGTTTTTGGCCAATTTGTTTCCTGGAGCCTGCGATTTCCACTCTCATCTTCTCTTCTTGTGTCGGAATCTTGCCTTTGAGCCACTGTTTCCACTGAACTTGTGTTCTTGTTATGCCCTTCGCAAGCGGGGCACACCCGGGACGGCTTCTCCGTTCCGTGGGAGACGCGTGCTCCCGTGCGGGCCGCTGACCTGTCCTTCACAAGCCGGGCCCCCTGCTCCCTTGCTCGCTCTCCTGATTCCCCTGGCCTCCCTCCCAGCCTCCCTCCCTCGTCCTTTATTTCCAGACTCCTGCCGTCGGCTGGCGCTGGGCTCCTGGGCTCCTGGGCTGCACATTCAAGTGCAGGGCTGACGCCAGCCGCGCCCGAGACCAACCAGGTCAGGGTGTCGGTGGTGAGTCCCAGTGCCTGTCTTTCTAAATCTCTCCAGCTCAGGTTGAGAACTGCTACTCTGAGGTCCCTAGGAAAATAAGAAAATAACCCATCATGTAAGATTAACCCCCTGGTGGCACTAGTGGGAAAAAGTCTGCCTGTAACGCAGGAGACACAGGTTTGATCCCTGGGTCAGGAAGATCCCCTAGAGGAGGGCATGGCACCCACTCCAGTGTTCTTGCCTGGAGACTCCCCACGGACCAAGGAGCCTGGTAGGCTGCATCCGTGGGGTTGCAGCGTCAGACAGGACTGAGTGGCTTAGCACACAGCACTAGGAAGGGATAACCAAGTAGCAAATGCTCTGAGCTGGGGACTTGCCTGTAGGGCCTGATGAATGTGCTTTCCTGCCGAGCAGTGGTGTGGGCGGGGCGGGGGTGGGGCATGTTCTCCCTCCCAGTCTTCCTGGTTAAATGGACCATTTGGACCTTCCTGATGTCCTCCCGCAGCCTGGAGGCCCTGCATGGGATGCAGGAGGTACTTGCTTTGCAAAACACCTCTCTTTGTTTCCAATGATTCATCTGCCAAAAAAAAAAAAAAAAACCAGAACAAACCAAAAAACGCGTCTCTCCCAAGTCGGCCCTGGTTACGTTTTCTAGCTTCTACCAAAGCCAGTGCCTGAGCCATTACTTGAAAACCAAGCTGTGAATCGTTCATTCCTCACTAATTCCCGGATGGAAATCGTGATTTTTGTTTACTTTCCTAAAAAATTCACATTTCACCCGAGGCTTGGCGGAAGGAATTTTAAGCATTCTTTGAAAGCTGTAGAGACGAGTTGGGGATGAAATGACCACACGGATTTAACTAGCGACGTCATTTTTTAAGGCATGCCATTAGGTGGAGGAACACAGTGGCGAATGAGGGGTGATCTCTAGCCACCGGGAGACCGTTCATTTCATTGGACGCGTCACTGGGGATGAGTTTGTGGTTAAGGAGCCATTTTGGAGCCAGGTAAAGCCCCTTTGCAGTGAGCAGCATTACGATTCAGGGCAGCCAGGGTGTACTGAATATTTAATTTGACCGAGGAAGTGTTTGTGGTGCCCCCGGCCTGTGCTGGAAGGTCAGCTTCTGCTGGGTCACGTCTGATGGCGGCAGAGTTGGGGCTGGGCGGTCCCCGTGGCAGAGCATTTTCTGAAAAAGCACTGAAACCCCTGCCCTTCTTCTCACCCCACGTCCCTGCCACGCCCTTTTCATTTTCCAAATTATGCAGAAGAGCGAAACGTCACAGAAGTTGTGACTCAGAGAAGGAAGAGCAGGACTCAGAGGGGGTCCCCTGGAGAAAGAAATGGCAACCCACTCCAGTATCCTTGCCTGGGAAAGCCCATGGACCTAGGAGCCTGGCAGGCTACAGTCCATGGGGTCGCAAAACAGTTAGACGTGACTTAGGGACTAAACAACCGCAAGTGTGCTCTCTGGCGCTCAGGTTCTGATCTGTAAGTGGGGGGCTGCCCCTGGCTCCGCCACCAGCCTCCTGGGGGTCGGGCACATGTGTCTGACCTGCACGTGGAGACGATGCCCCGCTTCGTGCAGGGCCTTGGGGTCTCCATAGACGCCCTGCTTCCCTTGTGTGCAAGCTGTCCTCCTTCACATCCCTGTTCTGCCAGCAGCCGTGGCAGGTGCCCGCCTGTTCTGAGAGAGCAGCTCGGGTGTGCTCCGGAAAAAGCAGGTCCTCCCGTCTATCAGAGTGGATGTGCGTGGGGCGAGCCGGCTGCAGGCGACACTTTGGAGTGTGGCCTCTCCTGGCCCTGGGTCCTGAAGCCTGCAGCCCCTCCTGTCCCCAGAGCCCCTCCTCTGTGTCGGGGGGAGGGCCGGGGGAGGTGGGGAAGGAAGGCTGGAGTCGGGGGTGGGCAGGACCGTCCACCGTCTGCAAGCTGGGGAATGCACGCACCCCGTGTGGCAAGGCTGCCTCCAACTCCAGAAGCAAAGTGCTGTCCTTTAGAGTTAAAAGCAGAGCTTAAAAAAAAACAAGAGTTTGAAAAATGAGACTTTCAGGCTTAATGGAAGGTACTTTTCAAAGAGCTGCTCGCTCAACTCACAAATCGATGCCTGCAGAACATTTCTGTTTTTCAGGGTGATGTTTTGGAGTCCAAATACCAGTGATTCTGTTCCTCAAGCTTCTGATGAAGCCGGGCGTTGTGGGGGTGCCTGAAGCCGACAAGAACTGCGTCCCCTGTCCACGGGGTCAGAGGACAAGAGGCAGGGCCCAGGCCAGCCGTGTGCCCACTGTAGCTGGTGTCCAGGGCTCGTCTAGCCCAGGGTCAGCTAATAACCGTTGCTAATTAAATGTCAGGAGGTGCTGGGCGCCGTTGGTGCCTCCTCATTCTGCGGAGGACACAGACACAGCAGTCTGTGGTCCCCAGCTGGGGGGCACCGGGAGGGGGTGCAGTTCCTAGTGACGGGTCTGCCCGTGTCGTTAGACTTTTCTCCACTTTCAGGTGCATGTGAATATTTCTGTGAGAAGCAGAGTTGAGACAGATTACCATAGAGATGGAGAAGTAGAGCTTCTGGCCTGGAGATAACAAAGGAGAAGCATTTTCTAGTTTTAATCACACCTTGGTGCGCTTTGCTTTTCTTCTGCGGGGAACAGGGTGGGGCTGACCGTGGGGCTCTGCTGGAGGGCAGGCGGGCCGCGGGGCTCAGCAGAAGACAGGGGAGGCCTCAGAGCCTGCATCTGTTCCTAGGTTCCCCCCTGTCCAGCACAATCCTAACAGTTGTGTCACAAGAAGGCACTTTTACCAGAGGCCTTCGTGTGTGTGTGTGTGTGTGTGCACACTTGTGTGCAGATGTGTGTGAGCACACAAGTGTGCTTGTATTTGTGTGTACACATGGGCACACGTGTGTCTGTGTAGGCATGTATTTGTGCACCTCATGCGTGCACTTGTATGTTAATGTGTGCAGCCATGGAAACACAATTTATGCAGGCAGAGGAGTGCACACACATGTGCCTGTCTGTGCTCTGTGAGCACACACATGTTCACGCATGCACATGTACACACACACACACGTTTGTGTGTGGCCGTGATGCAGGTCTACGTGTTTGTGTGTCATTACGTGAATACTTGTGTAATGCCTGTTGTGTGTGCGGATATGTATCTGTGTACACGCGTGCATGTGTGCATGTGTATGTATGCGCACACGTGTCTGTACATGTGTGCACTTGTGCATGTGTATGAATGTGTGAATTTGTGTCCATGCATGCATGCACACGTGTGGGAGCACAGTTGCTCTCCAGGGCCATCAGAGAGCTAGCCTGGCTTGCTAGGTGACCGGCTCCAGAGGACAAATTCGTTATGAACTTGATGAATGTGCTTTTCCGACAAATGGCAACTGAATATTTAAGTGTGAGACAGCGGTCTGTGGTTCTCATCTCTCTCTCTCTCCGTTCGATTACCTTCCTCATGTTAAACACAGTGGAGAAGTAAGCCTGCCCCCTGCCGCGGCCCCATCACCCAGGTGGGTTTCTGGTGTGGCTGCTGCTCCTTGAGCGCCTGCTGCGTGCCAGGCCCTGGGCAGGGCTTAGACCCTGCAGAGCCAGCAGCCCGGTACCCCCCGAAGGAGCAGGCGTCTCCACAGGGCAAACGAAGCATCATGGAGACCTAGCGGGTGGGCTTCTTGGGGTCCGGCCACTCACCTGGAAGCGCTTCCCTGCAGCAGGACCCCGTGGGGGTTTGTGGGAAACACACGGCTTGTCCCGACAGGACCAGCCAGAAGGCTGAGGTGGCTGAGGCAGTAGGTCAGGTGATGCGGGTGTGTGTGCGGGCAGGGCTGCAGCGCCCAGCGGGGTCCCGGATCAGGGGTCAGCCATCGGGTGTGGTCAGGCCCTGCTGTACCTTCTCGCTGGGGGCGCGTTCAGCCACGTCCTTGGCTGCCACGACCCTCGGGTTGTCTCTCCCGAGAGCTGTGGCCTCTCTGCTCTGTCACTGAGCTGGCCAGGTTTGTAGGGACCCCTGCAGAAGAAAATGGCAGCCCACTCCAGTACTCTTGCCTGGAGAATCCCATGGACCGGGGAGCCTGGTAGGCTACAGTCCATGGGGTCGCAAAGAGTCAGACATGACTGAGCAACTTCTTCACTTCACTTCACTTTCCTTTCTGGAAGGCAGTGGTGGGGCAGCCTCTTCCTTGATCAGCGGGATTCAGAGTCCGGATTGACAGCTGTCAGGAATCCTGTGGGCAGGGGTGGGTACACACATTCACGCTGCTCCTTGCTGGAGGGACTGAAACCCTTGAATCTGGAGCCCAGAAGGCCCTCTGTAGTTACGTGAAGCCCCCAGGCCTAGGGGAGGGGCTAGGGGTGCTGCTCAGAGCGAGCCCACCCAGGCCCACCCCTGGACTGGCACAGGCAGCCCTGACTCAGAAAAGGACGGACCGTTGGCAAACTCTCCCTTTAGGTACATGCTCCACGGCAGTCTGCTCCACCATCAACTATTTCTTGGCATTCCCAGCTTGAAAGCATCACAGTGAGATGAGATGACTGCCAGCCAGTCAGCGCTGCTTCTCTCCTGGTCCGACGGCAACAATCCCAAGACCTGGACACTGGCAGCTCCAGCCTGGTCAGGCGCTTCCCACCCTGCTGTGGGCCTGGGGCCCGGCTCCAGCCCCGGGAGCAACCCCGACTTTGGTTCATGACAGGACGCGGGGCCTGGCTCATGAGCCTACTGGTGCTGACCAGCAGGGCCGTCCTGGCCTCCGCTGGCTGGACGCCCATTCTCCACTTGCTCATGTTGGGGCCTCGGCCTGTCGGCAGAGGTTCACTGCTCTCAGAGAAGCCTATTGGCAGGTGTTGGACCCTCTGTGGTCAAAGGAGGGTAAAGAGGGAGAAAAGTGTCTCCTGCGGATTCATTTAGAAAACAACCCTTTGAATTATAGCTTCATTAGCACACTGCATGGAAAAAAGGGACTTTTAAAATCAATTTGCAACATCTCAGCCCCTGGGCCTTTCCCCCCACGATTCTAGAATCCCTGTGCACCAGAAACCGCCATCCCAAACTTCCCTCAGAGTTTCCTTAGATTTTGGGTCTAGGCATTGAAGCAATACTGTGTTCCACTGTACCTTTTATGAGTTATTGATGGCATCTTATCAAAATAAATCACAACCATGGCAGTCACACAATCCGATGATGTGTGTCTATTACCACTTTGTTGCTGGCGGGGACAGTGCCCAGACTGTCGGAGCGGTGTGATAGATCCCAGGGGCAGGAGAGCGTGCTGAACAGGCAGGAAATTCAACTTTCCATAAACATATTAGGTCATTACAATTTGTTTACGACAGCGGTTCGCTTGGATGATAGAATGATTTTCTGTTTCATTTTGCAGGACACTTCGATGCCTCCCGGGGACTTCCCACCATGCTGTGGAGACACACGCACCCACGGTGAGTACTCAGCACTCAGTCCCGACTTTGCCCTTCCCGGGTCAGCTGTGCAGAGGACGCCGTCTTCAGGGCGCATGGCTCTTGTCCACTTCAGGGGGCTGGGGGCCCGGTTCCTCCCAAGCCTGCGGCAGAAGTGGGGCCTGGAGCGTTCGCTGCCTTGGTCCAGCTGATCTGAGCGCCTACCCTCCTTGTGGCTCAGAGAGGCCTGGGAGCAGGTGTCAGGAGTGGACGTCAGTGGGACGTTTCTGCTTCCGAGGCGGCCACACGGAGCTGGGCGGGGGTGGGCAGGGGCGTGGGGCATGTGGGAGGGCGGCAGGGCCAATGGGTGGACACCGGCTGGTGAGTACCCTCCGGACGCTGGCACTGGGGTGATTTCCTGTTTTTTTCTGGGAGCACTGAGGGCATCCTGGGGGTACAGCAGAGATCTGGCCTCTGATGGGATAAAGGATGGCATGGGGTCAGGCGCCCTGGTAGGCTGTGGGAAGTCACTATCTCTAGAGCCCCGGTTGGGTCCAGCCTGGGGCTGCAGAGGGGCTCAGGAAGGGCCCGTGGCATGCCCGGCACTCGCCCTGTGTGTTCTGCCCTGGTGACAGCCTGGCAGCCAGGCCGAGACTTTTCAGAAATATTTATTTATTTTTACTTGCAGTTGCCCTGGGTCTTTGTCGCTGCCTGCAGGCTCTCCTCTAGTTGCGGCAAACAGGGGCTCCTTCCAGCTGCGGTGGGCGGACTTCTCACTGCAACGGCTTCTCGTGATGCAGAGCAGAGGCTCCAGGGTGTGTGGGCTCAGCGGTTGTGGTTCTCGGGCGCGAGGGCGCAGCGCACAGCGGCGGGCACACGGCTTAGGTGCTCCGCAGCACGTGGGATCCTCTGGACCAGGGGCTGAACCCGTGTCCCCTGCCTTGACGGGCAGATTCTTAACCACCGGACCACCAGGGAAGCCCCCAGCAGAGGTTTTTGTCTCAATTCGTATTAGACTCTGGGAGTTGGTGCTGGACAGGGAAGCCTGGCATGCTGCAGTCCATGTGGTCGCAAAGACAGAGACTGAACGGAACTGAAGTGACCTTGAGGAAAGCGATACTATTTCCATTGTTCTCCAATGTTCTCTCGGTCAGCCGTGGAATAGTTTGTTCACACAGCAAGAATTTAGCTAGGTCCTGTTCATTCAGGATGGTAAATTTAGGTCCTTCTTTGTGCTGACTTGTCCTAAGCTCACAAGGCTCGCTTTTGCTGAGTGAGACGGAGCCCTGCTCCCAGGAAGGGCCAGTGTAAGTGATGAGGCTGCAATAGTCAGAGCTCGGTGGCTCCGCGGTGTCTGTGTTGCCCACGAGCAGGACTGGCCCCAGGTCTGGAGGGATTGCTCTTTCTTGGAGAAGTTGCATCTGCGCGTGTGAGGCCGTGATGGGTGGTTCCCACTGGGGATGTTCTGTGAGTGGAAGAGTCCAGACTGAGGCACTGCCCTGGGACTGGGTCCAGGAAGAGCCTGCGATGCCTCCAGTCGTGGTTCAGACTCCAGGAGGGGACGGTCCAACCTGAGCCGCAGTTCTGGCTTGGGCATGGCTCCACCTCCAATGGCCGTGGGCTCTCAGGGCCCACGGGCCCGAGACGCGTCGGGAGGACGTGGTATCTCAGGCTGTTGGCAGCACACAGTGTGGGTCAGACCTGTGAGGGGTCAGGGCTGATGCCCCGTCAGATCCCGGCTCAGACCCTCGAGCGGGGTCTGTCTTGCCTGCCTCGGTTTCCTCAGCTGTAAGATGGGAACGTCAGTGGCCCGCACCTCATTTCAGAGGCTGAAATGAGGTACGTTTCGTGAAGCACTTAAATAGCAGATGCCCGCTGCCCGCTGAGTGCTCCGTGGACTGAGTGCCCTGGTTTCTTCTCTTCTGTTATCAAAACCATCGCTTCTGCAGCCGATGCTGATCTCCGGGGCACGGTTTCCCTGTGTGGACGCAGCCGCACTTCTCTCCTGTTACTGTTTTCCTTAAGTGGGCCAAAACCAGAACCCGCAGTAAGTTCGGCCACCGAGATTTCGCTGAAGGCGGCGCTACTGGGTCGGCTGACGGCATAACTAAGCTTTGGGATCATCTCCTAAGGCCGTTCAGATGCGGTCACTCCTCACTGCTACAATCCCTGCGAAGACTGCACAGTTACTGTCTAGTGACAGAAACACCTGGGACCCCAAACGCGAGCTTGGGGCAGATTTGAGATGATGGGAAATGCTGGGGCCCACATGACCCATCTGCTCAGTGAAAGGGGGTGAGCGCTGGACTGACTTCACCACTTCTCTCGGGGAGATTTTTCTCTCACGAAACTGAAGTCACGGTGCCCGTCAGTCTCACCATGGAATCGGGCGCCCTGTCTGACCCGTGTTAACAAATGGTGACTTCAGGCCCAAGAAACGTGTCGCCAAATTTGAGCAGAAAATAATTTTGATTCTAGGTTTGCCCGTTTCCCCAGAGTAGGTTTCCCCAGGGGACCATGCGAGTTTCTAGGAGGACTCTTGCTCTGTGGGGTCAGGTGGGCACCTAGGCCAGACAGGGTCCCAGAAAACCCCCATCTCGTCTTCCCTCTGGCTCAACTGGAAGTCAGGCGGGTGGTTCGCTGGTCATCGATGTGCGTGAGGGTCTCACCTGACGCAGGGTCGTTCTTGTCGTGTTTTGCTGACATTCATTCATCCAGCGATATGGGCCGAGCACTGCTGTTCCTGATGCTGTGTCGGCTGCCGAGGGCTTGGTCAGTGTTTTTAAGGAGGGAAGGGTAAATGCATTTATTCGTATTCATGGGAGAAGACAAAATAGGGGCATTTCAAACATGGGCTGAAAGGTGTTGTGGAGTACAGGGCGGCGGCCGTGAGACACGGCCTAGAACGTGGTTGTGGAGTTCAGGGCACTGGTGGTGGTGAGAGGGCGGCATTTGAGTTGCTGACTGGAAGGACAGGAGGAAGTGTACAGGGTTCATTTTATTTTAAAATATATTATACATACAAAGCAGGATATGAAAACATACATGCCCCTGTATAAATTTCCTGGAGCTGCTGAAATAAATGACTACAAATTGGGTGGCTTAGAACAACAAAAATTTATTCTTTGGTCAATAAACATTTTCCCTACTCCTGACCACCATATTAACCTTTTTCAGGAGTGTTTTGGCTGATCTTACTCATTTATTCTTCCATATGCAACTTAGAATAAGCCTCCGAATTCCATGTTAGGGGCAGGCTTCTTGGGGTTTTGGGTAGACTTGTAAGTCTATTTGAAGAGATGAGTCTTCTGGGACTCTGAGGTTTTCTAAGGCCATGCTTTGCATCTCCACTTCCCAAGTCTTCTTTATTTCTTTTCAATAAAGCTTTATAATTTTCCCCACAAGAGATGTGAATATTTGGTTATATTTATTCTTAGTGTTATAGTGTTTATTTTTATTCTTAGTGTTATAGGGAAATAGATGGGGAAGACAGTGGAAACAGTGTCAGACTTTATTTTTTTGGGCTCCAAAATCACTGCAGATGGTGACTGAAGCCATGAAATTAAAAGACGCTTACTCCTTGGAAGGAAAGTTATGACCAACCTAGATAGCGTGTTAAAAAGCAGAGACATTACTTTGCCAACAAAGGTATGTCTGGTCAAAGCAATGGTTTTTCCAATGGTCATGTATGGATGTGAGAGTTGGACTGTGAAGAAAGTTGAGCAGCGAAAAATTGATGGTTTTGAACTGTGGTGTTGGAGAAGACTCTTGAGAGTCCCTTGGACTGTAAGGAGATCCAACCAGTCCATCCTAAAGGAGATTGGTCCTGGGTGTTCATTGGAAGGACTGATGCTGAAGCCGAAACTCCAGTACTTTGGCCACCTCATGTGAAGAGTTGATTCATTGGAAAAGACCCTGATACTGGGAGGGATTGGGGGCAGGAGGAGAAGGGGACGACAGAGGATGAGATGGTTGGATGGCATCACCGACTTGACGGGCATGAGTTTGAGTAAACTCCGGGAGTTGGTGATGGACAGGGAGGCCTGGCGTGCTGTGGTTCATGGGGTCACAAAGAGTCAGACACGACTGAGCAACTAAAGTGAACTGAACTGATTCTTAGTGTTAGTCACTCAATTGTGTCCAACTCTTTGCAACCCCATAGACTGTAGCCCATCAGGCTCCTCTATCCATGGGATTCTCCAGGGAAGAATATTGGAATCAGTTGCCATTCTGTTCTCCAAGGGAACTTTCTGACCCAGGTGGCCAAAGTATTGGAGCTTCAGCTTCGGCATCAGTCCTTCCAGTGAACGTTCAGGGTTGATTTTCCTTTTAATAGTTGCGGCTTAAGTCCCCTTCCCATAAGTGTGGGCTAGGTTACTTACTTGGTTCCAAAGAGTCAAGTTGAAATGACCATGGGCAACTCCATGGGACGAGGTGACCTGTCATAAGAGGGGAAGGAACCCCAGGTTCCCTCCTCCATCACCACCTCCAGGACCACTTCTCCTGACTGTGGCATGGGGGTGGGGTTCCAGATCCCCACTGGGTGTCCCCTGATGCCCCCTTAGATGAGGTGTGGAGTCGGGGGGGGGCCTCTCCTCACGTCTCCCAGTGTGGTCCCCATGAGAGGATGCAGAGGGTTGGGGCGAGCAGAGGATGGGAGTGCAGGCAGGGGGAGGGTAGCTACTGGTTGCTGACCAGAGTTCCCCACTCTGCTGGGTCTCTTTTGACGCCCCCGGCAGGGAGGGAAGGTTACTGCCAGGGCGGGCGGAAGTTGATCACCACTTGGCCTTTGCTGGTTTGGGTGGGGGTGCGTGTAGTAGGGTCTTTCTTGTGCTTGGAGAAGAGTTGCTATTGTCTAACCATTTTCTGCTTGTTTTAAAAAGTAAAACACTCAAGTGTAGTTGATTTACAGCGTCATGTTAGTTTCAAGTATGTAGTGAAGTGACTCGGTTACACACACACAAACAAGTGAGACTGTTTGTTGCTCAGCTGTGTCTGACTATTTGCGACCCCGTGGGCTGTATGCAGCCCACCAGGATCCTATGTCCATGGGAATTCCCAGGCTAGAATGCTGGAGTGGTTTGCCATTTCCTACTCCAGGGGATCTTCCTGACCCAGAGATCAAGCCCAGGTCTCCTGCATCGCAGGCAGATTCTTTACTGTCTAAGCTACTAGGGAAGCCCCCTATATAAATGTGTGTGTGTGTTTCTATTTCAGAGTCTTTTCCATCACACGTTATCACGAGACACTGTGCTACATAGTAGGTCCTTGTTGTTTGTTTCTTATGTAATAGTTTGTATCTGCTAATTTCAGACCCCTCATTTACCCATTTCCCCGCTGCCCCCTATCTGGTAACCAGAGGTTTGTCTTCCGTCCTGCTGGGCCCTCTTCCTGGCCCTTAACCTGCAGGGCAGCCCTGGATGGGGCTCTGGCTGACGTTTCCAGGGGACTGGCTCGCTTGGCGCTGAGTTTGGATGTCTGCAGCAAGCAGGGAGGGGTTGCAGCCCATCACCCCAGTTCCTTTCATCTCCTAGAAGCCCTGCGGCGGCCCCCTCTGCCCACCGGCACCTCCTCTCCTGGCCTCAGACTCAGTGGCCCGGGCTGTGGTCACTCTTAGCAGGAGGACCTGCACATCTTCTACATCTTCCTGGATGTGGAGATCCTTGCGTTTTTAATTTTAATCATCCTAGTTTTCACTTCTAGGGGTACTATTTTTTTTTTTCCAGCTCTGCTCTTTGCTTCTGTCTTTCTCTTTCATTTCTTTAAGATATCAGCCGTGATCAGCTTTTGCCTGCCTGCCTCCGTTGGTCTGGATGGTTCTTACTCATGAGATTTATCTCCTTATTTGGAAGACAGGTCGCTCCTCTCCCTCAACACTGGGGGATTCTTTGAGAGGTGTGTCGAGATTGATTTCCTCCAGAGAGGTTCCACATTTACCTCTTCCTCTTGTCCGCAGCATTGCCTCAAGGCACCAACTTAATCTAAATTTCCTGCTCGAAGTTTTTGAGATGAAGAATAGAGGCAATTCAGAAAGCAGACCTATAAGCAGACTGGCCTACGGTTTTCAGGGAAATTTTTCTCCTTCCCCCATGTCAGGGCAGAGACAAAGACACTCTCGCTGTCTTCTGCGTGTGAAGGGTGATTCTTGCTTATATTTAAGGTGGACAGAGCCCTCCAGAGCCCTGCCTTCACCTGGGAAGCTCTCTTTAGTTTCTCCAGTGATCCTTGGGTTTCCTGTTTGGCCAACGTGTCAAAATAACATCATCTATGCACCATTCTGGAGTTTCCCTGGTGGCTCAGTGGTAAAGAACCTACCTGCCAACCCAGGAGACATTTCAGTCCCTGAGTTGGGAAGTTCCACTGGAGACGGAAGTGGCCACCTACTCCACTTGCCTGGGAAATCCCATGGACAGAGAAACCTGGTGGGCTACAGTCCATGGGGTCATTAAAGAGTTGAACACCACTTAGCGACTAAAGAAGGGGGCTTCCCCGGTGGCTCAGACGGTAAAGAGCCTGCCTGCGATGTAAGAGACCTGGGTTTGATCCCTGGGTCAGGAAGGTCCCCTGGAGAAAGAAATGGCAACTACTTCAGTATTCTTGCCTGGAAAATCATGGACGGAGGAGACTGGTGGGCTACAGTCCATGGGGTCGCAAAGAGTTGGACACGACTGAGCAACTTCACTTCACTAGCAATTGAAGAACAACAACAGTGCACCATTTTAATTGTTTCCAAGACAAGGCCAAGCTAGTGCCCGTCCTGCCATGCTGCCAGAGGTGGGCTGGCAGAGGGACCTGAGGTGGCGGACGTCAGAGGTGGACTTTGCAGGCTCAGGGGTGTCTTGAGCAAAGCCTGAAGTGTGGGGCCTTGGCGTTGCTCTGGGATGAGAGGCTGGGAAGAGAAGAGAAAGGCTCGGAGACTAGGCAGGGGAGCCTGGAGACTCTTCATAGGATGGAGGTCCCAGAGAGGTGATATTCATGAGGCGGGCGGAGGATTAGGGGGTGAGGGTTGGGTAGATGTTAGTGGGAAAGTGCGGATGGGAGAGTGAGCTGGGCAGGAACAGGTAAGGTGCTGAGATCGGGAAGGAAGGGAGGACCAGGTCGGAGGTGCTGTGCAGACATAGGAGTTTCGGGGGCTGAGCAGGTGATCAAACTGTGAGTCACAGGCAGCTCTGAGAGTCTGGTGCAGTGATGGGTGGTGGGGGAGGTTGGGGTGAGTCACATCCTCCAGGAAAAGAAAACCTGGGGGGACCCCATCCCCATCCCCACCCCACCCCGCGTAGGCATGAGGTAAGAGGCATCCATTTGGACTGGTGACATATGGAAATGACAGAACACGCTCTCGGGGTTTAACCAAGTCAACGGGGAGTGCTCTAGAGCTGGAAGAGAGGTGAGGACCCCAGGGGCTGGGCCGGGGGGGTGACCCCCCATCGTGGTGAAGCCTGAGGCAGGGTGGCCTTGTCCCAAGGGGGAGCGGGTTCCTTGCAGACTGTGCAGTGGGACACATGGACACCACCCCCCTCCACCTCTCCGAGCGGGGCCAGACATGGGGTCAGCAGAGGATGAGGGCAGGGCCGTTCCCCCACTCTGCCCACATCTGCCTCTGTGGACCGGCCCTGGGCTGGGTTCTGTCTGTCCTCTGTCTCATCTTGGAAGCTTGTTCATGTCACTCCCTACCTGCCTGGGACTTGCAGGCCCCAAGGAAGCCAGGAGTGGGGCCCCCTTGGATTTCCTTTTCTGGACCTTGAGTCTAAGGGGTTTTATTTAACTTTTGGCTTTCCTGTCTCCCCATTATGGAGCCCAAGTCCTTCTCCTCCCTGTGTGAGACATGGGGAACCAGAGGCTGGGGGCGGGGGCAGGTGGGGCTGTGGTCATCCTCCTGGCGGGGTGTGTGGCTGGGGGAGATGGAGAACTCCCAGCAGGACCAGGTGGGCTCTGCCCTTGGAGCCATGACCAGAGCCTCCCGAGCTTGTCTCACTGCTGGACAGATGACCGGAGTCCATCGCTATGAGGGGCGACACCTCGAGACGGTTTGTGAAGGCACCTGTGACCTCACCAGGACCTCACCTCTTCTGGATTCCAGCGAACCCAGCTTCTGATGGGCCACATGTGCTAGTCCAGTGGGGTTGTCCAGGCATCCACTCTCCAGCTGGCCATCTGGGCCATCTGGGTCCAGCAGTGGACACAGCAGCTGCCCGGGCCCCCTGCCTGGGCTGACCCACTGCCCCAGCCTGCTTCACAGGCAGTGGACCTGGCACCGTTACGCTGTGGTTACGAAAGAGTGAGTGTCGGGGACACATTTCCCCCCAGGGTTTGGGTAACTTTCCACCATGATGGACGGTTTCCAGATTCCTCAATGAAACACACTCCCAGGTCTCTAGGAAATGGAGAACGACCTGGGCCCTGTGGCATGGCAGGCTTCTCTGTCCAAGCGAGAACAACCTCGAGGCGGAGCGTCTCCTTCACATCGTGGAGTTGTGCCCTCCGGGGGAGAGGACGGAGGAAGCCTGAGTTCAGTTCAGTAGCTCAGTCATGACCGACTCTTTGTGACCCCATGGACTGCAGCACGCCAGGCCTCCCTGTCCATCACCAACTCCCAGAGCTTGCTTAACCTCATGTTCATCGAGTCGGTAATGCCATCCAACCGTCTCATCCTCTGTCGTCCCCTTCTCCTCCAGCCTTCAATCTTTCCCAGCATCAGGGTCTTTTCCAATGAGTCGGTTCTTCGCATCAGGTGGCCAAAGTATTGGAGTTTCAGCTTCAACATCAGTCCTTGCAATGAATATTCGGACTGATCTCCTTTAGGATGGACTGGTTGCATCCTCTTGCAGTCCAAGGGACTCTCAAGAATCTTCTCCAACACCACAGTTCAAAAGCATCAGTTTCTTAACAAACACTCAGTTTTCTTTATAGTCCAACTCTCACACCCATACATGACCACTGGAAAAACCATAGCTTTGACTAGACAGACCTTTGTTGGCAAAGTAACGTCTCTGCTTTTTAATATGCCGCCTAGGCTGGTGGAAATTAGCCTTGGCTGGATTAGCCTTGGCTGTGTGACCAGGTGTGGCCAGTAGGTTGGTGGAGGTGGTGTCACTTCCAGGCAGGGATACGGGTGCCATGAGAACGGCCTGTGTGGAGCCTGAGGGGGGTGGCATGTGCGCTTTGCTGCCCGTGGTGGCCGGGGTCTTCAGCCCGTCCACCCCTGGGTTAGACCCCAGCTTCTCTTGACAGGCATGCTGGGCTTTATAAGCACGTCCTAAAACTAACAGTATTCCTGCTCCGTAAGAGCCTTCCTCATTCCTCCCATAGACTAAGTAAACTGTGTGTCCTTTTTCTAGCCTTTCCTCCTGGTTTGCTTCTAAAACGTCACCCGCTGATGGATGAAGCCAGGCTTCTGAGGCTTAAATGGCCTTCCCTGTCAAGTTCGTGCGCTGTGAAATGCATTCAGTTCGTGGAACTTGGTTATTTAGTTTGTCCCGAGGAAACGAGTGTTATGTCAGGCAAAAAATCCAAAATGATTAGAGCAAATGGTGGTCTTCTCTTACAGACGAAAATGCCTCCAGAAAATTGACTGATCCTTGAGCGATGTGCGTGCCCAAATTCTGTTCCCTTGACTCTTACCAAGGGAGATCTCAAGTTAGAGAGAAGGAAGAAAATACACCACTTACTCTGAAATGCATTTTTTTTTCTTTTCCAGGGGAAAATTTAGCAGCTCTGATGGTTATGCTGCTTTTTGTAAGAATTTTTTTCAAGGTATAATACATTAGACTTACCAGAAGCTTCCTGCCATAGCGAGTCTGCATAAGGAAGTGATGATTCTCATTTTATTTATTTAATTCTCGGCTGGAGTGATGACCAGGCTGAGGGGAGGAAGTGGGGAATAGGATAATAGGATAATAGGAAAGAATTTATTGAGTTCAGGTGTCCTGATATTTGCATTTTGTGAAATTTCTCTTCCTGCTTAAGGGAGAAATAATTTAAAAATACTGGTAAGAGTAAGCAGCCTTTACGAAAACTCAATACATATTTAAAAGTGAGGTTTTTTTTTTTTTTAAGCCCTGAACTGCTATTTGGGATTGAATTATTGGATGACTCTTTCAAAAGCCAAAGTTCCCTTGCCAAGGGCAATTTGCTTTTTCTGAAGTGCTTTATGTGAAGGTAAGAGGCTTGTAGATGCTAAAACCTCTGCAGATACAGGAGACGGGAATGATGATGACGCCATGCGCTTGGTTTGGCCCTGGTTGGCAGCAGGTGTGGAAAGAGCTGGCGGTGCCCTGGAGGTGCTTCTGCCTCCCAGCCGCTGGTCCTCAGGGCAGAGGCCCTGGGGCAGGGACCTCCCGACCGGCAGGTGCCTTTACCCCAGGGAAGCTCAGAGAGCAGAGAGTTGTCTCTCATGAGATCCCTGGGAGGAGGCTCCCAGGGGACAGGGTGGCGCCTGGGACAGGCTATGGTTTTGTAAGGCCAGCCTCACACCTTTACCTGGGCGGGGCCCGGCCTCCCTGGGGGCAGGCTTGGACGGGGGAGCAAGTGCACTCCAGTCGGGGAGGAGCTGAGCGCCCCTCCGGGAAGCCTTCCCCAGGTTCTGCCCCCTTCTCCCCGAGATATCCGATGGGACGTGACTCAGCCATAAACAGAGACGCGCCATGTACGGCGATGTGGCTGGACCTGGAGATGCTCACAGTAAGGGAAGCACGTCAGGCAGAGAAAGACGAACGCCATGCGATGTCACTTACATGTCATAAATTACGACATGAATGACTAACTTAGATTAGATTCATTGTCTTAGATTCGTAAGTTGTGCACCTAGAAAATAGTACAAACGAACCAATTTATCAAACAGAAACAGACTCGCAGACATAGAGAACC
Source organism: Cervus canadensis (assembly GCF_019320065.1). NCBI lineage: Eukaryota > Metazoa > Chordata > Mammalia > Artiodactyla > Cervidae > Cervus > Cervus canadensis. The sequence continues at coordinate 2,541,466 of NC_057393.1, read as the reverse complement.
AATTTACGGTTGCCGAAAGGGAATGGTGGAGTGGGATTAGTTAGGATTATGGGATTATGTGACTGGCAGAGACACATGACTGTATGTAAAATAGATAAACGAGGGGCTTCACTGCATAGCACCCGGAACTACAGGGCTTCCCACGTGGCGCTAGTGGTAAAGCGCCCGCCTGCCGATGCAGGAGACATAAAGAGACACGAGTTCGGGCCCTGGGTGGGGAAGACTACCCCGGAGGAGGGCATGGCAACCCACCCTTGTATCTTGGCCTAGAGAATGCCCAGACAGAGGAGCCTGGCGGGCTACAGTCCATGGGCCCCCAAAGAGTCAGACACGACCTAATTGACCTAGTGCAGAGCACAACAGGAAGCTGTATTCAGTATCCTGTAATGACCTACGATGGAAAGAATGAAAAATAGACACACATATACATGCATGTGTACCCGAATCGCTCTGCCGTACACCTGAAACGGACACAATATCGTAAATCAACTGTACTTCAATTAAAAATAATGGAGTAGAATTTCATAGACTTGCCTACTGGAAGATGCTGCCCCTTTTCTTTCTTTGCAGTGTTTGCTTCAATTAAGGGCTTGTGACTGACAGCTCTCCCCAGCCCAGCCCCTCTCCCTGCTACCAAGAGCCACCAGACATGAAATCCGGCCGCCCCGCTGGCCCGTGGGCTGTGGCTGGACTCGCAGGCCGCAGGCCTCGGTGGGCAGAGAAGGAGGGTGGGCCATTCCGCTCAGACAGGCGAGTGCTGGTGAGGGTGCTGGGGCGGCCGGCGGGTCCCGGGGGAGAGGGGGCGGAGGTGTGGGCACGCCGAGGGTGGTCTCTGCAGACCCCGGCCTGCTGGGGACCTTCCGGCAAACCCGGGAGCTCCATTCCGGAGGTGCCCTCGGGCGGCTCCAGGGCCGCGGGCTCGCCTCGGTACGGCCCTGCAGCTCTCCTCTGTCTCCCTCTGGAGTGGAGCCTGGCCCGAGCTTGGCCCCGAGGAAGGCAGGGGCTCTGTCTGCCGCCTGGCACCTGCTGGCCTCGCCCAGAGTCACGGACACAGCACCTTCCCCGAGCTCTGCTCCAGCTGAGGCCCACCTGTGGTCTTCGAAGCAAGGCAGCAGGGTGCCCTCTGACCCTTCCCGGGCCGCCTTCCAACAGCGAGGCATTAAAATGAGAAGGAAGACAGAAAATAGCCCGTTTGGTCTTCTGGCCCCCGTCCTCTTAACCAGCGGTTTAATCACAGCGGCCGTGTTGTTGTTTAGCGTCGGTGGGTGAAAAGCATGTCCGGTCCGCTTCCATCAGGGCTTCTAGTTGATTATTTCAATTTCCAGTTTCAATGCAGCATTCATGGTTTTATTTGAACAGCAACACCGCTCTCTGCCCTCGGTGGAGGGCCGCCCGTGGCAGGCGGTGGAGGGCCCTGACCCACAGCAGACCCAGCTGCGCTGGGGCCATTAGCAAGTCAAACAGTGGGCTCCCTTGAGCCTCCGGCTCGCGTGTGTCCTGTGCAAAAGCAGACGTCGGGACTGGGCTGTGACTTCCCCATCGTAGTCACCCAGCCGCCCTGGCGTCGGGGCTGTGGGAGCCGGGGTGTCCTGGGCGTCAGCGGGACGATGCAGGAGACTAAAGGCGAGTCCGCCGGCTCCCGCCCTGGCGGGCTCTGGGTCCTTCCCGATCGGGGGCTCCTGTGTGTGTTGTGAGCAGCCGCGCTGTTTGGCAACAGGCCAGGACTTGGCTGGTCTCTTCAGGTCCTCCACCCTCAGGACCCGCCCAGGAGGCAGTGGTTTTGCCATCCCCCCAACCACCCCGGCGCCGTGTCCCAGGAGCCGGTTGGCCGAACGCAGTCATGGTCTTCGGGTACCTGTGCTTTAAGCATGCGGACTCATTTCTCAGCTGTTCATTTTGGAGCAAATGTTGGAACGGACTCAAAATTAATTGGTGATGTTTTCGGGGAAGTTGGAACTGGGGATTCTGAGGGGGCTGCGATGGGTTCCTAGTTAATGTCTTTTTCCCATTCACTGGTCACCCTTCTTGGGACCTTCTGCGTGTCCTGGCTCAGACGCTGGGCTGCGGGGCTCCAGGGGGCTGGGTGTTTGTGTTTCACGATGGGAGGAGGTGTAGGGAGCCGGCCTTGGCCGGGGCTGCCGTGGGGGAGGGACCCAGCAGACATCGTCCAGGGACAGTGGTGACCGCTAGATGGTCAAGGAAGGACAGCTTCCCGGGATGCTGCATAGGTTGTGTCCTCTCCCCCTCCTGGTAGCAGACAACAGGGGCAGTCTGCTAGTCCCGCCCCCAGGGCCGGCGGTTCTGTGCCTGGAGGAGGGAGTGTGGTACCTCCCTCCGGGAGAATAGCATTGGAGTTAAACCTGGACAAATACGGCTTTACCGCTCTTCAGCAGGATAACAATTGAACTCTTCAAGTAGAATTTCCAGAATTTAGAGTTTCAGTGTATTTAGAAAGGATCCTTCTTATTTTATTTTTGCACCAGGAAACTGATTACAATTATGTGACTCTCTTAACAATGACCAAATAATACATTCTAGTACCAAGCCCTCTCTTGAAATAGTTTCCATCTCTGAGCTCAGGTTTATGATTTTGTCAGTGACAAGAGACAATGATCAATCCTTACATACCTTAAGGAAATGCAAAAGCATCTTAGGATCCATCTTATGAACACGCGTCTTTACTGGTCTGGTCAGGGGCTGCTCACCACACACCCGTCTCCCTTAACCACAAGCTCCGTTTACCCAGCACTTCAGGGTCTGTGGCTTTTTGAAAGATCTTTAACTGCTTCCCAGTCACCAATACAGTGTGGTGGTTTAGAGGGGAGACTCTGGGGCCAGATTCTTCTGGGTCACTGCCACCCCTCCCCAGCCCCGACATGTGGCCGTAGCAGGCTTTCTGTACCTCCAGTCTGTGACTTGTGCAGTGCGGTTACACTAATACTTGTGACTCAAAGCCTTGCTGTGAGGATAAAGTGAAGTAACACACGCAGAGTACTCAGGCCAGCGTCCAACACAGCGAGAACTTAGTAATAAATCCTGACTATTAGGATGCGGGTCCAAAGTCCCCATCATGCATACAATTCTCTACACTGACGTTTGAAAACTCGAAGCTTGGAGGTGAACCAAACGGCAACTGCAGTGATCGCCACCACGTTTCCACGCCCGGTGGTGGAGACGAGGCTTGGGCCGACCACTGACAACAGCGGCGAGAGCTGGGGGAGGACTCTGAAAATTTCATCTGAGAGCACGGGGGGAACTGTCAGGGTCCAGGGGAGGACGGAGACTCAGAAAGATGAACCTGAGGTCTAGGGCTGCTTTGACCTGGGGGTGTCTGCAGCTTCTGAATGTGTGGTCACAGCTGCTGGGGAGAAGCCAAGCAAGTTTTCTCCAGGTCCTGCGGGCTGGGAAACCACAGCTTAAAGTCCAATTTTGATGGTGAAAGGATCAAGTCGTGATCTCCAGGACAAGCAAGAGAAGAGTTGTACGAAAGCATCAAAGGAAACTGTGGAGACTTCCCAGGTGGCGCTAGTGGTAAGCAACCCACCTGCCAATGCAGGAGGTGTAGAGACGCGGGTTCAGTCCCTGGGTTGGGAACACCCCCTGGAGAAGGACATGACTGCATGCCCCAGTATTCTTGCCTGGGAAATCCCATGGGCAGAGAAGCCTGGGGGGCTGCAGTCCATGGGGTCGCACAGAGCTGGACACGACTGAGCGACTGAGCACTGACCACACAATAAATCTGAGAGATGGCTTGAAACAGAGACAGAAAGAGTTAGGTCAGACAGAAAGCCAGCAAGAGGGCTGTGCATTCATTCCGGATAGACCTGCCACCCCTGGGCTTCCGGGTGAGACCGGAAGTGTTTACTGCTCAAGCGAAAGAGAAAGCAGAAAGAGGAGTCCACATAGATTAGCTTTAAACCACCTCAACCTCTGATTGGACATCAGGTGACCATTGGTGACCACCTAAAGAAGAAGGAAAGGACATGCTCTCCAAAGGAAAATACATCATTAAAATCCTCTCTGCTGTTTTCCTATATGCAAAATTTTACATTTCAGAAAAAAACACGTACACAGAGCAGCCAGCGTATGAGGAGATAAGATATAATGAAAAATCAGAAGAACGGAAGGCAAACAAAGAAGATATACATGGTATCCAGGAAACAGAATGATCAGAAATGTAATAGAGTTATCAGATGCAAAATTTAGAAGAGCCACACTTCATATATTAACATGAATACAAGATAGGAATGAAAAAGTTGACACAGGGTTACGAACTATTAGAAAAAGAGAAAATGATTAATTCCAGAACCAGAAAGTCCAGTAAGTGCAATTAACCATCAGTGGCTGAGTTTAACAGCACATCAGACATGTGAGGAAAGAACCAGTAACCCCGAGCGTAGGTCAGAGGAACACATCCAGATTGAGCCACTGAGAGACAAAAGGGTGGAAAAAAGTAATTCCCAAAGTGGCAAAATATTAGGAGGAGCTATAGGAGAAAAGGAGGAAAGGATGGTCGAATACTGGCATTTCCTTATAGCTGAAGATAATATTATACTTAAAACTGGGGCTCAGGAGAGGAGAGTGGAAACAATAAAAGATGCTAAGTGATGAATTCAGGGAACATTATCAGACTTAGGATAAATACAAAAACAACCACACTTAAGCACATTATAGCAAAACTGCTAAAATAAAAAGAAAAATCTTAAAAGGAGCCAAAAATGACCTCCCCCTCCCAACATATAACTTTCAGAGAACCAATGATAAGACTGACAGCTGACTTCTAAGCAAACTGATGAAACTCAGATAACAGCAAAAAATAAAGTTTCATGTACTCAAGGAAAATAGCTGCCTCCTAGACTTCTATAAGCTGTGACAACATCTTTGAAAAATGAAGGCAAATAAAGATTTTAAGAGAGATGAAAAATCAACAGACACAACAGTGGAAGAAAAACAAACTATTATTATACAAGCAGAGAAAAATGATCCCAGGTGGGAGTTTGGGGATACAGAAAGGAATTAAGAGCAAACAAAGCAGTATTTTAGAAACTAAAAGCAGAGCTACCGTATGATCCAGCAATCCCACTCCTGGGCATATATCTGTAAAAGACAAACACTCTAATTTGAAGAGACCCATGCACCCCCGTGTTCACGGCAGCACTGTTTACAATATCCAGGATGTGGGACCAACCTAAATGTCCACTGACAGATGAATGGATAAAGAAGATGTTATATATATATATATGTTCAGTGGAATATTACTCGGCCACAAAAGAATGAAATAATGGCATTTGCAGCAACATGGTAGAGATTATTGTACTATGTGAAGAGTCAGAAAGAGAAAGAGGAATACCGTCTGATATCACTTATATGTGACATCTGAAATATGACACAAGATGAATCTATCTTCAAATCAGAAACAGACTCACAGGCATGGAGCAGGGACTTGTGGTCGCCAAGGGAGGGGGAGGGGAAGGCAGGACTGAGTGCGTGGGCTCAGCAAGTGTGAGCGTTTTGTCTGTAGGACGGATAAACCACAAGGGCCTCCTTCAGGGCACAGAGAGTTATAGTCAGCATCCCATGATAAGCCATCGTGAAAAAGAACATACAAAAGGGTGTATATGCATTTATAAGTGAATCAATTTGCTATACAGCAGAAATTAACACAACGTTGTAAATTAACTGTATTTCAATATAAAAATGCGTTTTGTGTATGACCAAAAGTCATGCCTCAGTCTCCAGTGTTAACCCTGCTTTTGGAAACACCAGTGTTGACAGACGTGTAGGTTGCTTCCATGTCTTGGCTACTGTAAATAGTGCAGCTATGAACACCAGGTGCGTTTATCTTTCTGTATTAGGATTTTGTCTGACTATCTTCCCAGGAGTGGGATTGCTGAGTTGTATGGTAATTCTAGGTTTAGTTTTTTCTTTTTTTTTTGAGGGACCTCCATACTGTTCTCCATAATGACTGCATCAATTTATATTCCCATCAATGTTGTAGGAGGGTTCTCTTTTCACTACATCCTCTCCAGCATTTGTTATTTGCAGTGTTTTTAATGATGACTGTTCTGACCAGTGTGAGATGGTTTAGATTTGCATTTCTCTAATAAAAAGCCGTGACAAACCTAGACATATCAAACCTAGCATATTGAAAAGCAGACACATCACTTTTCTGACAAAGGTATATCTAGTCAAAGCTATGCTGTTCCCAGTGGTCATGTATGGATGTGAGAGCTGGACCATAAGAAAGGCAGAGCGCCAAAGAATTGATGCTTTTGAACTGTGGTGTTGGAGAAGACTCTTGAGAGTCCCTTGGACTGCAAGGAGATCCAACCAGTCCATCCTAAAGGAGATCAGTCCTGGATGTTCATTGGAAGGACTGATGCTGAAGCTGAGGCTCGAATACTTTGGCCACCTGATGGGAAGAACCAACTCATTGGAAAAGACCCTGATGCTGGGAGAGATGGAAGGCAAAAGGAGAAGGGGGTGGCAGAGGATGAGATGGTTGGATGGCATCACCGACTTGATGGACATGGATCTGAGCAAACTCTGGGTGATAGTGAAGAACAGGGGGCCCCGGTGTGCTGCAGTCCACGGGGTGGCAAAGAGTCAAATGCGATTTAGTGACTGAACAGCAGCAATAATCATTTTAATGATGTTGAGCGTGTTTTCATGTGCCTGTTGGCCATTAGTATATTTTCTCTGAAGGAAAGTCTACTTAGGAAAGACAGTTTTACTTTTAATAATCTTAAATTTATTCACACATGTTGGATAAATGCCTGTATTCCTTTTCCAGTATAAGTTTTTGGAGTTCTAAAGAATAAATTTATTGGGTAATTCTGGGTAGCTGAGGCAATGATGACTGCATAAACTGGAAACATCCAATGTATCCCCGTATCCCCTAAGAAAAGTAAAGAGTAAGAAATATGCAAAACCAGTGTCCTCAGCATAACTAGAAGGCAGAGAGGGATCGAATATCAAAATCCCAGTAATTAGGAAAAGAACCCCTGAATGCAGTGAGCTGATTCCCACGCTCTTCAAGCCTTTGCAAAGAATAAGCATAGTTCGCACAGCAGAGGGACCTGGTGGTGGGTCTGAACTTGATCTAAAGCCACTGCTGGAAAGAGAAAGTCACTCTCGGTATGAAAATACAAAGCTTTTTGCTAGATCAAAGTACTTGCGACAGAGAAGAGACTTAAAAGTGTGCCCTGGATGTGCAGAAGCAGCCTTGAAAGGTAAATGCTCTGGGAAGACTGAGGGGTTAAGAGAAGGAGAGGTGCTCTGTGCATACAACACATGGAGAGAGAAGGAAGCCGAGGGAATCTGGGATCCTGCCTGAAAAAATAAACAAAAGGGCTTGCACTCCTTTCTCCACAAAGAGAAGACAGTTCGTTCAGCAGAGACCCGAGCTTCACCACACTGACAGCAGACGGAAAAACAACTAGGTATCTCATAAACCCCTCTAAATCTTGACCCCTGGCTTCATAAATGCGGAAGCACAGACTATCTTTATCTATACAAAGCTACTATAAAAAGGAAATAAAACATGGGACTTCAAACAATCAATGAAAATAAGACCAGCTAAAAATATATGAGCAAAGATAACCTCTAAAACAAAAAATGCAGACTGTTATAACTGCCAAAATAAATAAAACAGAAGTAAAAGAGCAAAGAAAACACATCAGTTAAAGAACAAAACAGCGAACGTAGTATGTACAGTAATTAAGAGTTTCAGATAACGTATTATTTCAACAAGTGGTGCTGGGGCAACTGGATGTCCATGTGCACGAAGGCAAGTTTAGACCTTTGTCACATCATTTACAACAATTAGTCTGAAAGGGATCACAGAGCTAAATGTCAGATCTAAAATTACAGAATTTTTGAAAGAAAATTTTAAGGGAAATGTGTTCATGACCTAGGGTTAAGCAAAGATTTCTTGGATAAAATACCATACACATAACCTATGAAAGAGGAAATGAAAATTGGACTTTTAATAAAGTCGCCTCAAACCCACCAGTAAGGAAAGACACACACGGCGGTGGCTCTGGTACAGCGGATGATGCGAGCGCTGATGGGGGTGAGAGGACAGAGCCAGCCCCGCCCTGCTGGTGGCAAGGGCGGCGGATGATAGGAGCGCTGATAGGGGCGTGAGGACAGAGCAGTTCCTGCCCTGTTGGTGGCAAGGGCAGCGGTGTAACTGCTTTGACACATGGTTTGCCAGTTGATTAAAAAGTCAGACATGTATCCACTGTAAGACCCCACAGCTCTACTCATCGGTATCCATCCAGGAGAAAAGAGGACACATGTCCACACGAAGCTTTGTATGTGAATGTTTACGGTAGCATTACTCATAAAAGCCAGAAAGTGCTAGTGACCCCGATCTCCACCAGCTGGCGAACAGGTAAGTGAAATGTGACATATGTGTACGGTGTTTCTTTGTTAAAAAAGAAAGAGGAAAGACACACTGGCGCTTTCTACAATATAGATGAATCTCAATAACATTATTCTTAGTTGCAAAAGACAAGTGGCCCCATTTATATGAAATATCTAGGAAAGATAAATCTATAGAGACAGGAAGTACATTCGTAGTTGCCTCTACTTACTGTTGTTTTTCAGTCGCTCAGTCGTGTCCAACTCTTTGCGACCCCATGGACTGCAGCACGCCAGGCCTCCCTGTCCTTCACCAACTCCCGGAGTTTGCTCAAACTCATGTCCATTGAGTGGGTGATGCTATCCAACCATCTCTTCCTCTGTTGTCCCCTTCTCCTCCTGCCCTCAATCTTTCCCAGCATCAGGGTCTTTTCTAATGAGTCAGCCCTTCGCATCATGGCCAAAGTATTGGAACTTCAGCTTCAGCTTCAGCATCAGTCCTTCCAAGGAATATTCAGGATTAATTTCCTTTAGGATGGACTGGTTGAATCTCCTTGCAGTCCAAGGGACTCTCAAGAGTCTTCTCCAAAACCACAGCTTGAAAACACTCAGTCTTCTTTATGGTCCAGCTCCCGCATCCATGCGTGACCACAGGAGAAACCACAGCCTTGACTATACAGACCTTTGTCAGCAAAGCAATCTCTCTGCTTTTTAGTATGTTGTCTAGGTTTGTCATAGCTTTCCTTCCAAAGAGCAAGTGTCTTTTAATTTCATGGCCACAGTCACCATCCACAGTGATTTTGGAGCCCAAGAAAATAAAGTCTGTCATTGTTTCCATTGTTTCCCCATCTATTTGCCATGAAGTGATGGGATCAGATGCCATGATCTTAGTTTTTTGAATATTGAATTTTAAGCCAGCTTTTTCAATATCTTCTTTCACTAGCAGAGTTGCCTCTGCTAAGGGTGGAAATAGTGAGTTAGCTGAAATGAGCATGCGGTTTTGAGGGTAACGGAAATATTTGAGAGTTGGATTGTGGCATTGACCAGATAGCACTGTAAGATCACTAAAATCATTGAGTTTTACACTTCAAGTGTGTGAATATGTGATGTGCAACTTATATCTCCATAAAGCTGCTAAAAATAATATGACAGAGTTTAAACCAAATATATCAGTCTTATCAACACAGGTGAATGGGTTTAACTCACCATATGAAAGAAAATGATTTTCAATTTGCTTCAGAAAGAAAGTCTCAAATATGAGCTGAAAGTGAGAGACATACCTAAACAGAAACATTCAAGGATGATGAAAGTAATGACATGTACTGTCATTGGAAATAAAAATAAAGTCATTAGACCTAGGAGAATTCCAAACACAAAGCATTAACTGTAAAAAAATATATATATTTTACCGCTAAAAGTCACTGTTCACAATGAAGTCATAATCATTATGAATATTCATTTTCTAAACAGGTAAACGACTACCTTTAAAGGGTAAAAGCTAGAAGAGATTCAAGAAGACTTACACAGAAAAGGAAGATGCTGAGACGTCAGTCCTGGTATGAGATAAGGGGTGATGGCACAGTTAGAACATAGAGGACCTAAACAGCATAGTCAGTAAGGTAGATTTTTGGATATAGTGTATTGTAATTTACACCCTTATAATCATCAACACATATTCATGTAAAACGTGAAATGTTAACAAAAACTAACCACTTGTCAGGCTGTGGAGAAAACAGCAGAGAGTTCCGTGGAGCAGGAATGTCACAGAGAACGTTCTCTGACACCAATGAAATGAAAGTACAGAGTGCTAGCAACAGAAAGAGGCCCTTCCATCAAGCAATTAAAACGCGATTAACTGCTGAATCACGGGAGAGTTCAAACCAAAATTCATAAAAATGATGGTGAAAACACTTTGTATCAAAATCTTTGGTTTATATTTAAAACCATGATCAGAGGAAAACATAAAGCCTTAAATATCTTTGTAGATAAAAATAAAAGGATGAAAAGAAATGAATCAGTTTTGTTTTTTTTTTCAGAAAGCTGGGAGAGGAACCACAAAGTAAACCAAACAATTGGATGAAACGGAGGAGGAAAAAGCAGAAATAAACGTCAAATATCATGTTAAGGAAGTGATATCATACTCTGAGCGGGAGTTTTTTCCATTAATTCAATGTTGGTTTAATATTGAAGAATCCATTAATAGAATATGTATATATTAATGGATCTAAGAGGGAAAGATATGTTTTTTTCCTTAGATGCTGGATGAGTCTTAGAAAATTTAATAATTTGCCCTGGTAAAAATACTCAAGAAAGTAGAAACTGACAGGCACTTTATTAACATGATAAAATATGTATACTTGAGTCCTACAACATGCAACTTACTAAATAGGGAGAGATTTCCCAAAATGAACAGTTAAAGATACCCACACTTTCCACCACTGTTCAACATTGGACCAGAGGTGAGGTATTAATTGTGCCCTTAAACATATGAAAAGATTTCAACCTTGTAAAGCAATAAATGCAAATTAAAACTACATTGGGGGGACATTTCTCTCTTAATGGATGGGCAAAAATGTGAAAATAAATATCCCACTCTGCTGGCGAGGTTGTGGGAAACATATTTTGCTGACGGGAATGTAAATTTTTGTACTTTTATGGAAGGGAATTTAGCAAAAGTTGAAAAAAAAAAATTTGTGTTCTTCTTTTGCCCCAGTAATCTCCATTCTAGAAATTTACACTGATGATACACTTCCAAAAATATAAAAGCACACATTTACAATGCAATCCCTGTAATCATTGTTTGCAATTATAAACTATGGAAAACAACCTAAATGCTTCTACATAGGAGGGTGGCTGAATAATCCCTGACATATGCAAACCATGAAGTATTTACTATACAGCTTTAAAAAATAATGAGAAAGGTGTCTATAAACTGGCATGGAATCATATCCAGGATATACTATTACGTGGGGAAAAAGCAAAGTGCAGAAGAATGCAGTAGCTGTTGTTTGTATAAGTAAGAAAGGGGGCAATTAGGAAAACATACATGCGTTTGTTCATTTGTGAAACAGACCAACCACACACAGGCAAAGAAGGGTAATGCAGAGACCCCGGAGCTGGTGCCTCCCTGAGTGGGTGGGATTGGGTGAAAGGACAGGAAGAAATGGGGGCAGGGGGGTGATTTGTCTCCACGTCCATCTCACTGTTGCCAGCTTCTGAACCAAGTTGTATTTTGCTACTCGGGTAAGAGAACACTCAAATCAACAAGGACGGCAGGTGGGGCAATCTGGAACAGAACACAGAAAAAATAAACTGATTGTACGCTTCGTACACCCCCATCAGGGCAGGGCGAAGGGCATGCGGGGGACTCACCCGGTGACTTCTGAACAGAACCTCTGGCATCTCCATCCTTAAGGACAAAAACCAGCCACGTTGGACCTCTGAGTCGGTGGGCTTATTTCTCACAGAGGCATGGGTTAGCATGGACTCGCAATTTTAAAGCTACTTTTTTAAGTTCTGGGGATAAGCATCAGGGAATATGCCGTGGGGCGTGATGCTGGAGAAGAGACACGCGAGATAGAGAGGGGGTGGAAAGAACTGGGAGTGACTTGGGCAAATGTAGACAGGCGGGCTTTGGGCCGCGAAGCTGGTGCTTGCCTGTGGTGTTTGCGGCCACCATCACCCAGCCTGTTTCGGGGGGGTGGGGGTGGGGGAGGCGGAATCTATGCTGATGCTCCCTGAGCAGGGCGAAGGCACTGGCCGCCTCTGTCCGTGGCCTGGGTCACCTTGATGGCAGTTCTGGGTGTTTGCAGGGACGCAGGCTCCCAGGGCTCGCATCCTGGCTCCCGCCTTCCTGCTGTACCGAGACCATTAGCATCTCTATGCGTCCCTGTGTTCTAGATGCAGGGCTTGACAAATGGGGAGACTAAGTGGGTAAACATACCTGAGGTGCTCAGCACCCTGTCTGGCCCGGGGTGAAGTTCTTCATTAATGAGCTTTTAGTTTTATTGCTTTTCCTTTTTTTAAAAAAAATCAGTGTTTTTAATTATTCAAGGGCAAGAACTAGTGTTTGGGTTGCTGAGTGGAAAACCAGCTCTGCTTTTTCTCTTTTCAAACTGTTACCTCTGGGACCCTAACTCAGCTCCTCCAGGATCCTGGGAAGTCTCAGCGGAGCTGTTTGCAGGAGTCTGAAGTCACGGCTCAATCTGATGGTGGTTTTGAAGGGCAAGACTCTATTTTCCTTGAGCACATCAATCTCTCAAAAGGCTGAGTGAGGAGGTAAATTTGAGACGTCAGGCCTGGCAGCTGACAAGCAAATCCTGAGTGCATTTGGGCTGCAGTGCGGAGGGCAGACTGGGGTTAGGACCAGACGCAGGTGGGGGCTGGCGGGGGTGGGGGGCTGGCGGGGGTGGTGGGCTGGTTTTCCTGGTCATGAAAAATGAGGCCCCGCCATCAGCAGGGGGCTGCGGACTTCCTATGCTCTGTGCATCACCCCCTCGTGACCCCAAGTGCACAGACCCGGCCCTTGTGTTTGAGACGTGGAAACACACCCTCCTCCCCTGCCTTCCCCTCCTCAGAAGCAGGTGCTGTTGGACTAAAATAGGCATCAAGAAAAGATCAGAATTTGGGAAAAATATTGTCCCAACCTCATCACGCAGATATAAGCACGGTCTACATTTTCAGCTGTTTCAGTCATTTCTTGGCCAACAAAGCTGTTTTATTTCATAAACATAACTAACTTAGGCATGCGATTTAAATTTCTATTCATCTTGTAATAGTTTATCATAAGCATTTTATAAAGCTCTCACAGAGTTTGCAAGACTGTTACTTAAAAGTTAGTATTTGTTATTTTCACAAGGGTGGTTTTCAGTTTTTTTGAGGTCTAGTTGATACGTGGTAAACTGACACAATTAATGCTTGGCAGGTGTATATACTCCTGAAACCACCACTGCAATCAAGAAAAATAGCCTCACCTTCGAAAGCTTCCTTGTGCCCCTGGAGATCCATCCCTCCCACCCTCTGAACCCCCTCTTGTCTCTAGGCCTCCACCGACCTGCTTTCCGTCACCGTATCATAGTTTGAATCTTCTGAATTTATAAAGATGGAATTCTAGGGTATGCGTTCTTTCTTGTCCAGCTTCTTTCAATCAAAGTAACTGTTCTCAGGTTCATCCATGCTGCTGAGAGCATTGAGGCTCTATCCTTATTATTGCTGAGTGAACTCCATGGCATAGATACATCGCAATTACTTTATCCATTCACCTGCTGAGGGATATTTGGGTTGTTTACAGCTTCTGGCTCTTGCAAATAAAATGGCTCTGAAAATTCACGCACAGGACTTTGTACGGATGTGTGGTTTCATTTCCTGAGTAAAAACACCTGTGAGTGGAGCAGCAGACTCCTAGGTTGCCATACCTTTAAACTTTAACTTTGAAAAAACTGTTTTCTAAAGTGGTTGCACCATCCTCCATTCCTGTTTCTCCACAGTCTCTTGAGAGTCCGTCTGACAGATTCAGCGGCTCTGATAGGCTGCAGGTCTCTCACCGTGGTTTTGATTTGCATTTCCTCAATGACCCATGATGTGGAGCACCTTTGGGTGTGCTGATTTCCCATCAATATCTCCTCTTTGGCGGAGTATCTGTATATCTCTGCCCACTTTTTTTGACTGTTGAGTTTTGTGTCCTAATTTTACAGTCTACATATGAGTGATATCCCATGATATTTGTCTCAGTCTGTCTGACTTACTGCTCCTGATGACGATCTCTGGGCCCACCCCTGTTGCTGCAAATGGCATTCTTCCTTTCTCTTTGAATCCCTGAGCAGGATGCCGTTGTGTATATGCACCGTATCTTCTCCATTCATTCATCTGTCAGGGAACATTTGCGCTGCTTCCAAGTCTTGGCTATTGTGAATAGTGCTGCTCTGAACATAGGGGTGCATGTATCTTTTTGAACTAGAGTTTTGTCTGGATATATGCCCAGTAGTGAGATTGTTGGATATATTGTAATTCTATTTTCGGTTTTCCATCAAACCTCCACACTGTTCCCTATAGTGGTGGCCTCAACTTACATTCCTACCAGTAGAGTAGAAGGGTTCCTTTTCTTCCACAGCCTCTCCAGTATTTGTTACTTGTACACATTTTGATGGTGATCTTTCTAACTAGTGTGAGGTGATAGCTCACTGTAGTTTAGATTTGAATTTATCTAATAATTCGTGATGTTGAGCATCTTTTATGTGTCTGCTGGTCATCTGTATATCTTATTTGGAGAAATGTCTATTTAAGCCTTCTGTCCATTTTTTTATTTGGTGGTTCATTTTTTTGTGTTGTTGAGTTGTGTGAGCTATTTGTATATTTTGGAAATTAAGCCCTTGTCAGTCACATCATTTGCAAATATTTTCTCTCTGTTGAGTTTTGAGAGCTCTTTATACATTCTGGATGCAAGTCACTTTTTTTTGATATATACTTTGAAAGACTAGAGCTCTCTTTAAGAAAATTAGAGATATCAAGGGAACATTTCATGCAAAGATGGGCACAATAAAGGACAGAAATGATATGGACCTAAGAGAAGCAAAAGATAATGAGAAGAGGGTGGCAAGAATACCAGAAAAACTGTGCAAAAAAAGGTCTTAATGACCCAGATAACCATGATGGTATGGTCACTCACCTAGAGCCAGACATCCTGGAGTGTGAAGTCAAGTGGACCTTAGAAAGCATCACTATGAACAAAGCTAACGGAATTCCAGGTGAGCTATTTCAAATCCTAAAAGATGATGTTGTTGAAGTGCTGCACTCAATATGCCAACAAATTTGGAAATCCGGACCCATCACTTCATGGCAAATAGATGGAGAAACAATGGAAACACTGACAGACTTTATTTTCTTGGGTTCCAAAATCACTGTGGACTGTGACTGCAGACATGAAATTAGAAAACACTTGTTCCTTGGCAGAGAAGCTATGACAAACTTGGACAGCATATTAAGAAGCAGAGATATTACTTCTTTGACAAGAGTTCATATAGTCAAAGCTATGGTCTTTCTGGTAGTCATGTATGGATTTGAGAGTTGGACCATAAAGAAGGCTGAGTGTTGAAGAATTGATGCTTTTGAACTGTGGTGCTGGAGAAGATTCTTGAGAGTGCCTTGGACTGCAAGGAGATCAAACCAGTCAATCCTAAAGGAAATCAACCCTGAATATTCATTGGAAGGACTGATGCTGAAGCTCCAATCCTTTGGCCACCTGATGCAAAGAGCTGACTCATTTGAAAAGACTCAGGTGCTGGGAATGATTGAAGGCAGGAGGAGAAGGGGATGACAGAGGATGAGATGATTGGATGGCATCTTCAACTCACTGGACATGACTTTGAGCAACTTTGGGAAACAGTGGAGGACAGGGGAGCCTGGCACGCTGCAGTCCGCGGGGTCGCAGACTTGAACAATTCAACAGCAGCAAACACTTGGAAGTATTTTCTCCAAGCTGTGCTTTGCCTTTTCATTTCCTTGACAGTGTCTGTTGAATAGCAGAAGCTTTAAATTTTGATGAGGTTCCACTTATTGATTTATTATTTTATAGATTGTGCTTATAGTGTCATATCTAAGAAATCTTTGTCTAACTCAAGGTCACTAAGATTTTATCTTATATTTCTTTGGAAGTGTTGTAATTTTGGGTTTTATACCTAAGTCTTTTACCCAATTTGAATTAATTTCTGTGTATGGTTTGCTGTATGGATTGAAGTTCTTTTTATTTTTTGTACTTGGCTACCCAGTTGTTCTAGAACCGTTTTGAAAAAGACTGCCTTTCTCTCCTCATTTGCATTTGTATCTTTGTCAAGATTCGGTTGTGTTGTCCATGTATCTATAGAGTCTATTTTGTTCAGTTGATCTAATTGTCTATCTTTATACTGACATTGCACTATTTTAATTATTATAACTTTATCGTGGGTTGATATCAGGTAGGCTGAAGTGAAGTTTAGTCACTCAGTCGTGTCCGACTCTTTGTGACCCCATGGACTGTAGCCCGCCAGGCTCCTCCATCCATGGGGTTTTCCAGGTGAGAGTACTGGAGTGGGTTGCCATTTCCTTCTCCAGGGGATCTTCCCAACCCAGGGATTGAACCCGGGTCTCCTGCATTGCAGGCAGATGCTTTATGTCTGAGCCACCAGGGAAGCCTGAGTCTCAGGGAGCCTGAGTCTGATGTTTCACGAAGCATCTTTGTCATGAGCATCAGTTCAGTGGACTTCTCTTCCCAATCCCCAGGATATGCCTGTCACCCTTTCAGGCTGCAGAATTTCATCCCGAGCCACATGTCAAACTGTTTCCCATGTCCCTTAAGGAGAGGGAACCTGACTCAGGCTCAGCTTGGGAACGCGAGGCCACAGGCTGTAAGCGTTCGTCCCTCTGTGGTGGGTTGTGAAGTGCGGGGCTGGCTTACAGTGGCTCTCTGTTAGGTGGGTCCTCAGTCATGGATTTTCAGCTGGAACCCATGTATCCCAAGAGGGTCTGGAGAAACTTTCAGGGTCATAGGATGGACTCTAAGCTGGGACCCCCTTCGTCACCCTCTCCGCTTTACCCACTGCAGCCCAGAGCATGGAAGAACGTTTATGTGAAGTTTGGCTGAAGCGTGTTTGGGACCCAGGGATTCGGGCTTCTCGGGCCTGGGGGTGAGGGGCGCGGCTCTTCCCCCCACCCGGCGCAGGCCCTCGGGCCTCCTGCAGTGCAGGTCCAGGTGCTGCGGGCGGCTGGGCGCCCAGCCCTGGGGCCTGGTGGGCCCGGTTCTGCTGGAGACCTCGTGTGTGCTGCTTGGGCTGAGCGGCAGGCCCTCTGAGATGCTGCTTTGCCCTTTCTAATGTTGGGGACCGGAAGGCGGCTGGTCAGTGGACACCATCGTCACTTCTTTCTTTCAACCCAACCACTAGGCATGCGGGGTCTTACGCCCTGACGGAGATCGAACCCACACCCCTGCACTGGAAGCGCAGAGTCTTAACGGCTGGGCCACCAGGGAAGCCCCCCCAGGGCCACTTCTTACTGTGCCCTTGACATCCTCTTTTTGAAAAGCACTGGGTCAGTAATTAGTGATAAAAATGATGTCCACACGTTAACACCTGCAGTCCGTCACCAGAATGCCCCTGGGGCCTTCTCTCTGCCCCACTGTGGGCTGGGGTCCCGGACTCCCACTGGGATGCACATTCTGGCCTCCAAAGCCTGAGTTCTTTGCACTAAATGCTTCCTAGGTGCCATGGCAGAAGCAAATTTCTTTTTCATTTGTGTGTTTTCATGGTTACTTAAAGCAGACTAAGAAATCTCAATACATTGACTCAGATAGCTTTCACATCAATATTTTAAAAATCAGAGTGAATTTAATGTGGTTCAAGGTTTCTTTTTTTGAGTGTCTTGGGAGTGGAGACACGCGGGTGTGTCCGTCTCGGGCTGATGGGTCAGCCGCTGTGTACAGAGGGCACAGACATGGCGGAATGTCTGTCTGCGCTCGATTCCAGAGGGTCGTGGACGTGGCTGAGGCCGATGGGGTGCCCCCGTGGAACTGACAGATGGAGTGCCCAGCTGGCTGCTCTCCCTTCTGGGTGCTGTGGCTGTGGACGCTTGGGTGTCCGTCATTCATGACGGTGGGTGAGTGTGCGGGGGGCGAGGGGACTGTCGGGGGCTCTGAGGCTATAGGAGGGGAGGGGGAGGGAAGCTCGGGGCGGGGGGCGGCCAGGGCCGTGGGTTCTGCCGTGACCCATCTGGTGGCTCCTTCGGGGAGGGTCCTTCTGTGGAAACAACAGCAACACTCACTGGGCCCTGACCGTCTGTCACCTTGTCTGCTCCTCCCAGCACCCCCGGAGGTGGGTGCCCCACTGTCCCCATTTTGGGATTAAGAGACGAGGAGTCAGGAGGTTACTGATGAGTCCACATCCCAGGGCTGGTCCGTGGCGGGGGAGCTCCAGGCCCAGGTGCTGGCTGTCACTGCAGTTGTCCAGGGAGCCGGGGCGGGGTCGGGCGGACAGTCCTGTTGTTAAAAATCAGGAAACCAAGAAAACTGGTGCATTTTTTCGAGCAAAATGATAGAAAACGCTTCCAATTCATGCATGAAAAGAAGCATAATTTTGTTACAGAAGACAAATGTGTGTGCGAAGCTTTTCTGAGCACCCGCAGTGTCTCATTTCTTAGTCAAAACGTGTCTTTTCCATTCATCTCGTGATGTGATAGTGTTATTAGCTTCCTCTAATTTCTCTCACATGTGTCCTTTTAAAAAGGTCTCACTTTTATTCAGAGCAAAGTGGGGTGGGCACTCTGCTTCCAGAAGCCAGTCACCTCTGGTAAAAAGCCAGCACTTGGGAGAGAGGCAGACGGCGGCACCTGGGTAATTACAGTCCGAAGCAGAGAGAAGCGATTTTCCTGCAGAAAGGGATAATTGAAATGTTTGGTTTTTACCTTGAGCCTTCACAGCAGGGCCCTGATGTTACTGCCCTTTCGATGAGGTTCCCGCTGTCCTTGGTAAGGATTAGAAAAGTGTCTTTTGCAAGGGTGCTTGCCTTTTGCATCTCCTGTGTTGGAATAAACTCTAGTTTCTGTGCATTCATGGGACTTTCACATCAGAGCCCACATGGGTGAGCAGTGAACTTCTGCTATAGAATATTGATGTCAGCTTTGGGAGGCTGCTGAGTACAGTACAGAAACAGTTTTTCGTGGTTCACTTTAAATAATTGCTGCTATCAAAGTCTAGTGGGGTCCTGGTTAAATCAATTAAAGCTACAGGATCAAGACTCAATGTGATAAAATTCTTGTTTTCTCACCTTCTCTGTTCTGTATTGGCATGGAAAGATGCCAGTTAGATCATCAAGGAGTGGAGGGATTTGTGTCTGTTAAAATTAAGATTGTGTAGAACTGGACAAAACATCTGTTAGACTGTGATTAGCCAAATTCCCCAAATTTCATTTGGACTGGCGCTGAAAGGACACGTTTGCCAAATAACGAGCAAGACAGATGCCCCAATTACATGATCATATTTGCAAGAACAGTTTACTTAAAATCAGAGCATCATTAGACACAATGAAAGCGAAGTGACACATTGCCCCATTTATCACCTTCGGAAGCAGCCAAGTGTTTTCTGGTTTGACTGTGGCTCTTTCATTGCTCATCACCCTTTTAACAGCGGTGTCCCGGTAACCACAGATCTGACCTGTAGCATGAATTAAATGCCTGAAAGCAGTACAAGTGTCCACAACATTTAAACTAGGAGAATCAATGTCCAAGTCCTTTGATATGGGCACCAAGAGACCCGGCAGCTCACGGTGCCAAGATTTTAACTCAAAACTCTTGAGGGTGCGGTGTGGTCCGCCTGCCCAGGTCTTCCTCCACGGCGACGGTGACGCTCGCTCTGGGACTCAGGGAGGAGCTTGTTCAAGGAGGTAAACGGATCCGACGCCCTTTTCCTCAGCCCCGCCCTCTGTGGGTGGGGGGTGGGCTCCTGGCCTGGCTCCAGCTCCAGAGACCGGGCCCTGGGGCCGCTCTTGGGGGGTCAGGGAGCCTGGGCCCCTGCCTCCGAAGGGCCTGATGATGGATCCCCTCCTGGACGCTTATCCCGGGCCTGCAGCCGGCTAGGTGCTCTGTGAGGATCGCCCGCCACCTTCACTGCATCCCCAGTTGGCAGCATCCCCGGGGGCTTCGGCCTGAGCACAGTGCCCGGGTTGGGCTTCTGCTGGGATGATGTGAGAGCAGAGATCACTTGGGCTCAGTGTTTCGCCTTGCGCTCTCTCCTTGCCTGTCTTCAGGAGCTTTCCCTGAACCCCCGGCAAAGGCGTCTGAGGGCCGTGATCTGTGGCGGGCGGGGACGCGGGGCGCATGGATGCTGGCGGGTCCTGGGCTGGTCTGGGAAGGGAAGCCACTGCTTTCCCTCTTCAGCCCCTGGGGCGGCCTCCCCGTGAACCAGCCTCCCTGTGAACCAGCCTTGTCTGCAGTGATGACTTCGAATCAGACTCCTTGTGCTGAAGAAGGGGGAGGCAAGAAGGATGGGAAGCTGACCTGGGAGCCTGAACAAACTTCCATCACAACAAAACGTTCCCGGCGTCTTCCCTGTGGCCGGCAAGTAGAGCGCCAAGCATTCCTGTGGTTTGATTGGAACATCGTGACTGATATAATTACAAATTAAATTCAGGAGAAGTCACTGGCCTTGTGCCTCAATGAATGGTTTTTAAAAATTGTGTTGTCTTATGATTATAAAAGTCAAATACGCTTAGAGCTAGTCACTCCGTCGTGTCTGACTCTTGGCGACACCATGGTCTGTAGCCCGCCAGGCTCCTCTGTCCGTAAGATTCTCCAGGCAAGCATATGGAGCGGGTAGCCATTCCCTTCTTCGGAGGGGGGTCTTTCTGACCCAGGGATCGAGCCTGTGTTTCCTGCATTGCAGGAAGATCCTTTACTGTTGGAGCCACCACGGAAGCCCAAAATATGCTTGCTGTGGGAAATAAAATTTAGAATTTTAAAAATAGCATAAAAGGTAGTAAACACTTGTGAACACCCTCCTTGCACCTGGCTCTCTGCCCCTAGAGAAGAGCTCTGTTGGTTATTTATCTGGATTTTGCTTCAAATAGATACAACGTGTGTTTTGGTGAGAGACTCCTCCTGCGGGCCCTGCTTAGATCCGTTGCCTTCGGAGCGGGTCGGACCTTGGGGACGGCCTCCTGCGGCCCCACTGCTGGGGCCTGGGACTTGCTCAGGGTCACGGCGTTCCCTGGTGCAATGGGGGCCCCAGGCCACCTCACCCCCAGGCGGCCTCCCTCCGTCGTCCTGACACACGAGGCTCATCCAAGCCCCCTGTCTCTTGTCTCTGCTTCTAGAAAAGCTGGTGGGAGGAGGGAGCCTGCCATTTCATGTCACTTGTCCTAAACAAGAATGCTCCATCCAGTGGGCGGCAGAGATGTCCCAGCCGTGGCCACACCGCTGCTCCCCGCACCTGCCCGCCTTGCCCGACACGAACCACTGGCTGCAGAGACAGGACTGCTGGCCTCCAGACCCTCTCTTTCCATGTGCCGGCCTGCCTGCCATTACTGACCTCCTTTGGGGAGGTCTCTTCTTGGCTAATACCCCTTGTTATGTGACCTCAGGTGAAGCGGGATGGCAGGGAACAGTTGGCAACTGTTCATATAACACTTTATATTTTCTAAAGCATATTCTATTGTGTCTCAGAAAGGCAGATCACTGTCCAGGTCAAAGGGGGCTGGGGAGAGGAGTTGTGCTTGGGGAAAATCGGGAAGGCTTCCTGGAAGAGGTGCCCTGGGATTGGTCTTGCGGGCAGTCTTCACCCTTCTCTAGAGTGACGGGGGTCATGGCTTTTCCTTCCCTCTGAGATATAAGAGTTAGATTAATGCTTAAGTTTTTTATTTCAGAACATATTTGTTTTTAAAACTTTCAGGAAGTGTGTTTTAATTAAAGATATTTAAGAACTTTTCAGACAAAGAGAATTAAAGTTGGTTCATTTCGAGCTTGCTCAGCTAAATCCTGGTTTCGTGTCCTGTTTCCACGAAATTCTTAAGATTATGCCTCGGTTTCACTTGGTGGCTTCAGAGCCTCAGGGTTCCGGGGAGTGACGTCGCGGGCTGCCTTCAGAAGTAACTGTGTGCATGCGTGCTAAGTCGCTTCAGTCGTGTCTGACTCTTGGTGACCCCATGGACTACAGCCCACCAGGCTCCTCTGTCCATGGGATTCTCCAGGCAAGAATACTGGAGCGGGTTGCCATGCCCTCCTCCAGGGGATCCTCCTGATCCAGGGATTGAACCTGCGTCTCTTATGTCTCCAGCGTCGGCGGGCAGGTTCTTTGCCGCTCGCACCACCTGGGAAGACCTCGAAGGTAATCAGATGGAGAGAAATCTTCCAGGCTACTTTGGCGTTGGCCAAATCAAAGACGTGTTAGACGGCTATAACCATCTGCATTATAATTGCCTCTGCAGTGAGTTGACAGGTGATTAATATCATGAACGTCGCGTTTTGCTTTCAGCAGGACTGTGGCGATGAGAACTTGGGAGCCGCAAGCCAGTCGGGAGCAGCCCAGCCTCGCTGCACAGTGTGGCCACGCTCTTCTCTGCAAAGGTTTATTCTTCATTAGATTCTTTGATCTCAGAGTTTCCCTGGTGTCTGTGCCTGGGGCTCTGGGCTGCAACCCCGTAGGACCCCTTCCCCTCCATTGCCACCCCCGCCCCCAGCCAGGACCCAAGCCTTGCTGCGCTCCTTTTCGTGGGATTCCCCAGAGTCGTCCTGTCCACGGAGCCCACAAAGATGGGACTCTGCTTCTCTGCTCTGTCCAGGAGGGTCCCTGGTCCATGAATTGGTTCAATGACTCAGGAAGAGGCTCTTCTTCCTACAATCAGTAAATGAGTGGGGAGGACCCCAGCCCTGGTCCCCCAAGGAACGGGATATGCGTTTAGGGAGGAGTGACATGAGCTCAGGTCACCAGGAAGCAGCGTAAGTGGTCCTGGAGCCCTGTTTTGCTGCCTCCTGATTGGGAGGGGCTGGATGGTTCAGGTGGTCGTGGGTTAGGACACATCTCTGCTTGGAGTCCCAAGTCCATATGCTCTGGTTCCACGTCGGCAGAGACAAGGCGCATTCTGTGACGCCGTCTTCCCCGCCTCCACTCGCTCGGCGGGTCTGCTTCCCCCTCGCTCCTCCCAGGCACAGCCCTGCCCCTCTGTCCGCGTGGGATTCTCCAGGCGGGACCCTTGGTGCTGGAGGCTCTGAGAACAGCGGCGCCCCCTGGGGTTGTGCACGAGGTGGGGTCGGCTCCAGTCTGGGGGGAGGAGAGTCCTTCTCAGTGGTCACTTGCCCTGCTGACCACCTGCGGGAGCCCACACTGTGCCCAGAGCTCAGGGCCGGGCAGCTGCCCCCCATGAGGGGACAGTGGGAGGAGGGGAGGAGGCGAGGATGCTGAAGAGGTGGCCGAGAGGAGACGACCCGGCTCTGTGGCCTTACAGACGTCCGAGCAAGCCTTCCCCTTACTGTAAAATCCTCCGGTTTCCTGCCAGTGTCCCCAGCCCCTAAGCTCTGAACCAGCCCCGGGAGCCACGTGGCGGGGTGAACGCTCCGAATTTACCCACCTACGGGGGGCAGGTCCCTGTGGACGTGACCCAGGTGGGGCGGAAGGTGACATGGCTTCACTCTCCGCCTCCCTGCGCTTTGAAGGTTCTGCACTCGCAGCCGCAGCTGAGCAGGTGAGCTCTGGGGGGCTGGGGCTCAGCTCCACGGCCGCAGGGTGGAGAAGGGCCTGGTGGGTCCATCCCCGCCTTCTCCCCAGTTATGGCCGACTTAGAGCAGACTTGGCTGCCAATTAATCCAATGCCAAACAATTTGAAATGTTTGGTATGCAAATCGAATTCTCTTAACCGTCAGCTTTTATTTGCCAATATGGCGGGCCTTTGTTTGTTTCTGTTATAAAGCCAAATCCTTAAAACCCTAGGTTCTTGGTATTTTGAAATTTCAATTATCTCCTGTGATTGTATCTCTGTTTTCAGAGACATTTGCATGCAGTAGGAACCGGTGGTAAACAGCAGTGTCTTTTGAAGTGAGGAGAGCTATTTCAACCTCCAGTGGGAGGAGGAGGCCAATGTTTGTCTGAGAAAAATCACTTTCACGAGCAAGCCAGAGCAAGGCTGGGGCCCTCTGGGAGCCTGAGGTGGTGTTTTGGGCAACAGCTTTGCTGTGATCCCAGCCCTGTGCTGGATCTGGGTGTTCTGGAAGCTGCCTGGGGTCGGGGTGGGGGGCCTGGATGGGTCAGCTCGCCTGCAGCCCACCTTAGTGAGCCTTAAAGGTAGTACTTGTGACTCGGAGCCTGGCTCATCAATGTCTTGGTGGATCTTCAGAATTGTGATACCGGCAGTGTTCTGTTCTAGAAAGCAGAACAGAGGAGGACCTTGAGCTGCCCAGGAGCTCTGTACCTCTGTGAAGACCTGTAGGCTGCTCTTGTTTAAAGCAAACCCAGATGGAACATCTTAAATTCTCGCGGGCCCAGCGGCAGCGAACAGCGGTGCTGAATTGTTGCCCCTTCTTCACGGCGCAAACACGTGTTGAGCTCTGCTCTCCAGGCTGAGTGTAGAGCCCTGTAGAGCCCCGGTGGACAGGGACACACGGACTCCTCTCCGTCAGCATGTCCTCTGCCCGACAGTGCTGAGGGTCTGCAGGGGAGCGGGGCAGGCGGCAGGGCCCCGGGGGTGGGGAGCTGCTTTTTCACCTGTAACACGGGCCTGGTCTCCTTGATAAGGTGATCTTGGAGCTTGTGTTTGAATAGATGTTTGCAAAACGTAATGGTGTACTTTAAGCCAAATGAATGCATTCATCTAAACGGCATGCTGGAAGTGCTAAGAACCATCAGATACTGTTTTCAGAAGGACTGAACTTGTCTCTCATTCTGCCACCTCCCTCCTTGGGGCGGGGCCACCTGGGAATGGAGGGGAGGGGCTCCAAGTAGAGAGGGCACCAGCGATGCTGAGGGGCTGTCCCTGGGGGTGGTTCCAGAACGGAGGACGGGTGACCCCCGGCCGAGTCAGTGCCTGCCGATGGACGGCTGTCCTGAGCCACTGTGAGGTTCTCACTTCTCACTTCCCAGACGTTGCACAAGCCCTGCCCACACCCACTCAGCAGGTGTGCTTGCCAAGCTTGGAAAGGCCTGGGAGGGGAGGGGGCAGGGTCAGGGCTGTGAAGGAGGCGCCCTGTGAGCAGACCCTTCGAAGGAAGACCCTGGGGGCCCCGCCGGGCTCGGGGTCCTTCTCCCTGTAACACAGGCCTGGGGTCAGGGAAGAGACTTGCCCACTGTCTGGCAGCTTCAGAGAACAGGAAATTGCCCAGTCTTTCCATTTTCTTCTAGAATTTAGGCTGATGATTGGCAGAAGAGCAAGACTTTCAGGGCACACGGTCCCTTCTAGGAACAAAGATGTGGTGCATGTGGCATCTCCCCTGGACCGTGTCTTGCCCGTCTGAGCAGAGCCTGGGTGAGGGAGGGACCTGGGAGGCGCCCCCAAGACGGTTCTTTTTCCTCTACTGGCGCGGTGATTCTGTTCCCTTTCTGTTTGTTTGTCTTGTTATCTCAAATTCTCTTTAGCTGTTTGCTGGGGCTGGTGTGTTTCTTTGTTTCTCTGTTTTTCCTCACACATAGATTACGCTGTTTTGGTAGCATCTGCTGTGAATTTTAATTACGACGCTCAACTCCAAGGGAGCCCCGCAAAGCCGCGAGCGTCGTTAGCAGTCCAGACCCGTGTTCCTGGCAAAGATGGAAGGTTGCAAATGCGTGAGGACTCAGGACCCAAGACAAAGGAAATGGAAGCCTACAGTCTCCTCTTGTCCAGACTCCTTGTTATTTAAGAGATCTGTGGCAAGGGACTGGTATGCCTAGGATTGCTTTTTGGCTTTTTGTTTTTTGCCGATAGCTGTCCTTTTGTTCTTTAAGGCAGTGTCACAAACCCTCAGTCTCTATAAAAGGAGCAGTTATGGGATTTGTAGCTCGGCTAAAATGGCAAATGCAATTCTGTGTTTGGTTGCTTCAGACTCTGCAAAAATAAGCTTATCGGATGTAAGAAAAACTGGGCTGCCGTCACTTCTCAGCCTAGAAGCCTTTCCAGAACCCAGTGGGCTGTCTACGCGGGACTTCCCCGAGGCTCGTGCTGTTGCTGACTGTGGTGGGTTTCTGCAGCGTGTGGTCCTTGTGGTCTCTGCCACACTGGACACATCAGGCCAGGTCGGCGTGTGCCCAAGGCCTGCGAGGGGGTGGTCCTCAGGCTGGCCCCGGGTGGGCGCTAGCCTCCACCCAGCACCTTCCTGCCCAGCGAGATGGTGCCTGCTCCGCCGTCACACGCAGCCAGCACCATGCCTGCCTTTGATTTCAGAAGAACTACTGACCTGCGAGTGTGTGTGTGCGTGTGCATGCTCAGTCGTGTCTGACTCTCTGCGACCCCTGTGGACTGCAGCCCGCCAGGCTCCTCTGTCCGTAGGATTCTCCAGGCAAGAACACTGGAGTGGGTTGCCATGCCCTCCTTCAGGGGACCCTCCCGACCCAGTGATGGAATCTGCATCTCCTGCTTTGGCAGATGGGTTGTTTACCGCTGAGCCACCTGGGAAGCCCTAATCTATCAACACGATTATGAGTAATTATTTTGCTGCCACCAAAAGTGGAAGGGGTACTGAGACCTAGGGACTTGAATTCTGTCCCCTGGGGCCCTCTGTCCCAGCCTGGATTTCTAGACCTCCAGGCGGGAGGCCTGGGGCTCTGCCAATGGATGTGCTTTGGGTGTGTCCTGGGAGGGTGGGAGCAGGCGGTGGCCACCCTTGGGTGGCACCCTTGGGTGCCCTGGGCAAGTGTCTGCCCCGGGTGTGGTGTGGCTGCCTACTGGCCCAGCCTCCAGGGCTGCGGAAGGCGGGGACGTTTCCCCGCGGGGAATGGGATGTGCCCACTCTTGCTCTGACGATGGCCCTAAGCTGGTGAAGTTGCACTTGACTTTCTGCCGTGTCCCCGGGCTGCCCAGACCGGCCTCTTCATGCGGGAGGGGGTGTGCGGGGTTCCTTCCTGGAGCTGGTGAGTGAGTCTAGGAGGGCACTGCCCTTCACTGCCTCTGCCTAACAGGGTTTCGTCTTTGGAAAGTCTGTGCAGGCGGCCTGTCATTCACGGCAGAGGCTGCCAGGCTGGGAGAGGCTCAGCGTCGGCCTTCACCGAGGCTCGGAGCTGGCTGGGTCCAGGGCCCGGCTGGTGAGGGCTCGGCCGCTCTGTGCTGTGACCATCTCTCCCCTCTCCCAGCCCCTCTGCCGAGGCCTCTCTCAGGGTCCTGACCGCCTCACTTGTGGTCCCTTCACCCGCTGGACCAGGAGCCCAGGCTGCCCTTGCCCCCCAGCCTGGCCTCCTCTGGAGGGCCTGTGGGAGAAAGTTCTAGACGTCCAGGCGTGCCGTGCTGCTTCCTTGCTGACCTCTGCAGCTCTGACCGTGCCTGGAGACGTCGTGACTGTACAGTTGGGAAGACCCCGTCCCTGTTTCCTGGGACTCCTTCCTGCCCACGGAGGCACCTGGCCCACCGCCTGGTTCCCTCCTGACGCCCACGTTTGCCCCGAGGCTGACCCTCCCCCCGGGATGCCGGGCACCAGAGGTCACCTGGGCCGTGAGGAGAGCCCAGAGTGGGTTCCACGCTGACCTCCTCCGGGCTGTCTCCTCCCGAAGTGCAGACGCGATGTGGAGGGGCTGCCGTCTGCGCCTGGGGAGTGGAGAAACTGGACAAAATCGGCCTTTTGGAGCCGACAGCCAAAGGGCTGTTTCTCGGGGTGGGGTGCGGCTGCACCTTTTGGGAGGGGGCGCGTGTATCCCCTGGTGACAGTTTCGGAGCGAGGCCGCCTCCTGGGGGTGCTCTGTGTGGTGGGGGGGCAGCGGTGTGCCCACGCCCGAGTCCGGGCCCCGTCTGGCCTGCACCGAGCCGCTCTGTGAGGGCCGGGTGATGGGGAGCGCAGCCAAGCAGACCCCGGGTCTGAACTCCACACTCATCCTCACGCTTTGTCAGCTCACACCGCTACAGAAAATCAACGGACACAGAATCAGTCCTCGCTCCCAGCCCCCTCCTAGCAGGGGTATGGAGTCACCCAAGGATAAATGAGCCGTTTGGAAGAATCAGCCCGTCCATTTCATTCAATGAGGCACTTCTAATAAATATGTGTTTTATGCTTGCTATGTGTTCATCGAGATTCAGATAACACTTACGTTCTGCTGATGAGCTGTGTACTTGGAACAGTGTAGCAAAATTCAATCCGGAAGAAAATTATTTTTGACATTAGAGTCTCATGGTCACTGGAAACAAAAAGTTATATTCATGTCAATATTCTTGTGCAGAGGAGAGTGAGAGGATGAGGAATAGCACAATTCCAAGCGTAAACATTGATCCCTTGGGGATAAAATTCCGTGGGAGACGGGGAATGGATATACGAGTTTAAGAGAAAGAAAATGGACTTGTGGAGAATTTCTGGCTGTTAACAACTTGTCTGTGAATTTTTAAGATGGGGAGATAGTGGGTAGGTAAGTCTTGCCTTTCAGATTCCATGTGATGTGTTTAATAGTGACATATCAGTTTCACTGTAAAGTATATTATAATATGCCAGAATTTATATCCCTTTCGGCTGTTGGAACCTGTAATGAGCATTTTCAGAGATCAACTTGCCAATCCCAGGGGGTCCCTGAGTGGACAGGTGAGGATGCCCTGTGGGTACCAGGCTTCATCCAGACTGACAAGGCAGAGCTGGGGGCTGAGTCCTGGCTCAGAGGCGCCGCTCCCAAACCACCCACAGCAGACGCAGATGTGATGGATTTATCCTTTAAGTTTGAACAGCCTTTTTATTTTAGAATAACTTTAGATTTACAGAAAAGTGGCTAAGACATGTGGACATATTCAGCACACCCCACACCCAGAACCCCCCACTGTCAGCATCTTACATTCCCACGGTTCATCCGTCACACCTAACGCAGATGCTGACGTATCCTTACCAGTTGAAGTTTGCCTTTTACTCTTACCCCCTTCAGGTTTGCCTGCTGTCACTTTTCCACCCGGAGGGGACCCTGGACAGCACACTCATTCAGTCTCGCGTCCCCCTCAGCTCCTGTTGCTGTGACAGTTCCTCAGTCTTCCTCTTCTTTCCGTGACTTGACGACCAGAGGAGTGTGGGACGGGGCTTTGAAGAGCATCCCTGCTGAGGAGTTGCTCTTCTTCTCGCTGCAGACCCGCAGGCCCGCACTCTCCTGGACCCGCGGCCCCCCGGCTCCCGGGCGTGGCTGGCTCAGAGCCCTTAGTCCTCCCCTCAGACATCCACTCGCGTGAAGCTGTAGACACAGGACTTGAGGAAGGCCCACGGCCGCCCCGTCTCGTCCCCTCCATGCTTCCTTTCTGTGGCGGAGGCTCGGGGCCTGTTGCAGGTACCTCGATCTGACTTCACAAAGAACGTCCGCTCACCCTGTGGTGTCTGTGAGGTGCTGCCCTCGAGGCGGGTGGGCACGGTGCCCGCCTGTGGGCTGCATTCCCGGTGGTGAGTCCACAGGCTGCTGTCTGCATCTCCCGGGTCAGTGCTGGGCTGGACCACCGGGCCTCCGTTCTGCAGCTGCAGCCGTGGTGGCTGGTGGCCCCGAGCCCTGCCCCTGTCTGGGGCTGGGCACCACCTGGCAAACCCCCGTTTAAATGACCTGCTTATCCTCAGATTTGTTTGTTGCGCGAGGGACGTCCCCTCAGCCACCGTGAGGCTCCCTCACTGCCAACGGCAGCTCCGAACTGCTCATCCGGGCGCTGCCCCCTTCAATCTCCTTGAACAGAGACTTCAATATAGTGGCGAGGTGTCGAAGGCAACCTCCTGCAAGCTCTCCCAGGAAAATGCTATAAATTTCTGTCCAGGGTATTGCAGGAATCCGCATGGGAAGCAACTTTGATTTGAGCTTCTCTTTGGAGTGTGTGTGTGTGTGTGTGTGAGAGAGCTCTCTGGGTGGCGAAGGAAACTTGCCCCCAGCAATTTCCTCCTGACCCTGTACGAAACAAGACTGTTTTCATCAAATATACCTGAGCCCTTGCAGCGCAGGTTTTGAATTTTGAAGGTGGCGTTGCATTCTACAAACGTCTTTCTGGAACGACCTTGGGAGGAATTTACAGCCTCGCCGGTCCCAGCCTCAATAACTCAGCACACATGCTGTTGACACGACCGTCACTCTCCTTCGTGTCCACACCCCGTCGGGAGCTCCCAGCCCCCCTCTGAGAAGAGACCTGCCCCAGTGAGGACCCGACTGCAGCTCTGCAGACGACTGCATCAGGAGCATCAGTGGTTTGGAAAAGAGCGTTCTGGCAGGTTTGTTACGGATCAATTGCTTCTTTGTTGCTGTGTTTCACTTTAATTATGATAATTAGTTTTTCATGCTTGGGGTGGACAGGATAGGCTTGGTGCTTGAATATTTGAAAAGACTTGTCCCCAGTGAGGAAGAAGCTCCCGTCATTCTAGTACACACAGGCCGGCAAGCACAGTGGTCAGGGCGATGGCTGGGCTCCATCACCTGGTACTCAGGACAAAGCGTCGAGAGGGGCGGTGAAGAGCCCTGGCACTTTCTTGCTGAAAATACTTACAAACCTGCAAATAATGCAGTTTAACAAAAGCCCATTTTTGAGGTTGACTTTATGATAAATTACGCACATTCTTGTAGCTTGTCATCTTTTGTGTTTTATCTGTCTTGTAGTCAAAGCAAAACTCAAAAACCCAAATCTGTGCCCATTCACGGCTCCGCGAGAGGTCTGCGCCTGGACACACGTCAGTGCCGAGGTGGGCACCGAGGTGCTTCACTCCGTCAAGGCTTCTTCCCTAAAACAGGCTGCTCTTGTGAACAGCTGGGGCTGCCTCCCGGTCCCGCAGGAAAACGGTCCTAGTATTTTATGGTTATTAACCTCCCGTTATTAAGTTCTCAGCGCTGTTGTGCTACCCGCGCTGTGATTTGTTACTTGTGAATATTAAGTGTTGCCCTTATTGAGAACATATTTTTCTCTTTATGAGCATCACAGAACCACAGGCCTCCAGCCGCTGGGTGAGGGTGGCAGGGGGTGGAGCTCTGGCGTGAGCTGTCACACGGGCAGAGGTCAGGGCATCTGGAGGCAGTCAGCCCGAGGCTGTCTGTCGTCCTCCCAGGGTCTCCGTGGGCTGGCCCCAGCATTCCTGCAGAGGTGAGGGGCAGGAATGAGACAGCCCGTGACCGCAGGCGCAGAGGAAGGGCAGGGGGTCACGAGCAGCGGCGTGGGGGAGGCTTTGCGCCTCCAGGCTGGGTCCACCTGCCATGGGGTTTTCCCTGCTTCACGCCAGGGCCGAGTCCTGCTCTGCAGCTCCTCCGGCTCCCAGAGCACGGGAAAGCTGCCCAGGGCCCGTGGCGTGCGCCGCCCCCAGAGCACGGGAAAGCTGCCCGGGGCCGTGGCGTGCGCGGGCCGCAGAGCACGGGAAAGCTGCCCGGGGCCCGTGGCGTGCGCGGGCCCCCAGAGCACGGGAGAGCTGCCCGGGGCCGTGGCGTGCGCCGCCCCCGGAGCACGGGAGAGCTGCCCGGGGCCGTGGCGTGCGCGGGCCCCCGGAGCACGGGAGAGCTGCCCGGGGCCGTGGCGTGCGCCGCCCCCGGAGCACGGGAGAGCTGCCCGGGGCCGTGGCGTGCGCGGGCCCCCGGAGCACGGGAGAGCTGCCCGGGGCCCGTGGCGTGCGCGGGCCCCCGGAGCACGGGAGAGCTGCCCGGGGCCCGTGGCGTGCGCGGGCCCCCGGAGCACGGGAAAGCCGCCCCTGGAGTAAGGGAGAGCTGCCCAGGGCCGTGGCGTGCGCGTGCGCGGTCCTTTGCCAGCAGCAGCAGAACAGCCCCTACAGGTGCCTCGTGACTGAGCGATCACCGGGGGTGAGTTACCTGCCGAGCCTCCCGGGACGGGGAGCCGTTTCCAGCTGCTCATCCGAAGGTGACCTTTTCACTCGGATTGAGACCTCTGGGAAATGACTTTTCCTCCTTTGAGAAAAGAATTAACATTTAGTTTCCTATTTCGGTAACAGAAGGTCTATTTCGCATTTTTCTGTTACTAAGCTATACATCTTGGCCTTCCCACACAAACCTGTGACTTCTCCAAGATTTGTGAACAGGAGGAGCACTAAGCTGCCAAGAAAGCAAGCACGCATGTGTGTGTGTGTGTGAGTGTGTCTGAGTGTGTGTATGTCAGTGCGTGTGTGTGTGTCAGTGCATGTGTGTATGAGTGTGTGTATGTGTGTGATCATGTGTGTGTCAGTGCATGTGTGTGAACACGTGTATGAGCGCATATGTGTGAGCATGTGTGTGTGAGTGTGTGAGCACACGTGTGAGTGGATGTGTGTGAGTGCATGTCTGTGAGCATGTGTGTGTGTGCATGTGTGAGTGTGTGTATGTCTGAGCATGTGTGTGAGTGAATGTGTGCGTGTGTGTGTGAGCACATGTGTGAGTGCATGTTTGAGTGCCTGTGTGTGTATAAGCACATGTGTGTGTGTGTGTCTGTGTGAGTGTGTGTGAATGCATGTTTGTGAATGCATGTGTATGAGTGTGTGTGTGTTAGCACGTGAGCACATGTGTATGAGCATGTTTGTGTGAGTGTGTGCATGTGTGAGTGCATTTGAGCATGTGTGTGTGTGTCTGTGTGAGTGTGTGTGTGTGTGTGGGTGCATGTGTGTGAGCCTGTGTGTGTGCATGAGTGTGTGTGAGAGCGCATGTGTGTGAGTGCATGTGTGTGTAAAGGCATGTGAATGTGAGTGTGTGTGAGGGTGTGTGTGTGTGCATACATGTGTGTGTATGTGTGTGTATGTGAGTGCGCGTGTGTGAGCATTTGTGTGTGAGTGCATGTGAATGTGTGTGTGAGTGTATTTGTGTGAGCATGTGTGGATAAGTGCGTGAGTGCATGTGGGTGTGTGTGCACATGTGTGTGCACACGTGTGTGAGCATGTGTGAGTGCATGTGTGTGAGTGTGTGTGTGTGAGTGCATGTGTGTGAGTCTGTGTGTGTGGGTATATGTGTGTGTGTATATGTGTCTGTGAGTGTGTGTGTGTGAGAGTATATGTGTGTGTATGGGTGTGTGTGTGTGTGTTTGTGTGTGTGTGTGTGTGTTTGTGTGTGTGAGTGTATGTGTGTGAGTGTATGTGTGTGAGTGTGCGTGTGTATGTGTGTGTGTTTGTGTGTGTGAGTATATGTGTGTGTATGGGTATGTGTGTGAGTATGTGTGTGAGTGAGTGTGAGTGTGCATGTGTGAGTGTGTGTGTGTGTGTGTGTGTGTCAGGCATCTATGGACTGAGAGGCCAAATGGGGACTGGTGCAGTCCAGAAGAAGCCTGTCCGCACTGGCCCAGGTGGGCCGCACACCTGTCACCCCCACCCCAGGATGAGCAAAGAAGGGAACTGTCCTGGGTGCGGATTTTTCCTGTGAGATGAGTCCGGAACCCACTGTCATGGGTCTTCGTGGGGGTGAGTCGTCCTTGGGATCCAAACTCGCTGAATTGTGGGAGGAATCCATCACGCTCTCATCCCGATATGGAGGGCGCATCCCTGCTGTTTCTGACCACTCCAGTGATGGTCACCTCCAGACTGCCCGGAGAGAAAATGGATTTCACTGTATAACCCAGATTTACGGACTGACTCAGCGATGGATTGGTCTGTCTGTTCACTTAAATGTCTGCTCTACATCAGATGCGAGCTTCCGCCCACGAGGAGAATGAGATTAAGGAGATAGGTCACTGCCTCAACAGACCTTCATCTGGTGGGAGAAGACAGACATTATATCAAATAATTCATAAGTCATAGTTTAACTATAGTTGAGAGAAGTGTAAAGAGGAAACTATCCTGAATGTACAGAGATCCTGGGCTGTCTTCTAAGTTATCTGAAAATGGAGGCCCCTGCACCAGCACCGTCTCCTGCAGGGCACCCCCGCACCTGCAGCAGGTTGGTAGGGAGCTGGGCATCCCAGCAGGACCTCCTCTACCCGGTCAGGGAGCTGGGCATCCCAGCAGGACCGCCTCTACCCGGTCAGGGAGCTGGGCATCCCAGGAGGACCGCGTCTACCTGGTTGCCAGGGGCAGTGGCTGGGAGGCAGGTGCTGGGATGTGCTGACTCGGGGGCAGGCCGGGGTTTGCCCCCGGATGTTGGGGCTGCCTGAAAACCTCAGCTTGGGGATCTCCCCCGTGAGAGCGTGCCAGGTTTTGCTGGATTTCCAATCAGACTGATGAGAGGATGTGGCTCTTCTAAATGAATCACATCATCAAGACTCTACAGTTGAAGGTGTCTCCTCGGAGGGCGCGGGGAGCGAGCAGACAGCATCAAGGTCAAGTTGCTCTCCCCCAGTTAACAGGAACTGATTGCGGCCTGCTTCAAAATCAAAGTTGATAACGTTGTAGCAGAAAGAACATGTATTTCCATAATAAGTTCTTTTGGAAAAGAATTTGAGAAAGTCCTGATCCTGTCACCTGTTCTGAAAAGTGAAACCAACTTTGACAATGTATCGGGACGGTGTTCCCTGAAGCCCAGGTGCCGTGGATGCAGTCATCTGTCCCCACGGAGGCTGAGCAGCGACAGGACGCTGGCTGGGGGCTGCAGGCCCCCCTCACCTGGCAGAGAAGCTGAAACTTTGGGGGAAGAGAAGGTGGTCCTTGAGCCGTCAGCCCTCCTCCAAGGTGGCTGAGAACTGCTTTTGCTATAAAGAGGCATGGCACCTTTCAAACGCCAAAAACAAACGAATCCTGTTTTCATTTCGGAAAGCAACGCAGTCACGGGGAGTTTTTAGAAGCTGGAAAGGACGTGGAGACCATCCCCTGTGAATCTCCCCTCTCACATGTCTCGGCCAAGTTGGGAGGCAAAGTTGGTGAGTGGACAAGAGGTGGTGATTCAGGCCTGTCACTTTCCTCCCTTCTGGCTGTCTTCAAGTCTTCTAAAATCTCCTTTCTACTTTTAGAGCGAGGTTTAATCCGAATTATCTGCAGGGATAAGCAGAGTGATTTGAGGCACAGATCGGGGGTCCCTAGGAAGCCCACCCCAGTCCCCAGGCCACACAAGTCTCACCGCCACTGCCGCCCCCAGGGGGCCCTCAGCAGACCCTGGCGGTTCACTACTTCCCTCCTGGCTCTGCGTCAGCCCCGTGGACACAGGGGCTTGACGGCTGACCCGCAGAGAGGGCCCCAGACCCGCAGGGCCTCGCAGAGGGCGCTGGGGGGTGTGGGCGGTGTTTGTCACCGGTGTTAGATTTCTGTGTTTGTCAGCATCTCCCGGAGGTGGTGCCACAGGCCCGGGTCAGACGTGAGTCCTGGGGTCACCACCTCCCCTCTGTGGCGGTGAGGGGCGTCCCAGGCAGGGGGAGTCTCCTTCTCAAGGTCTCACTTCTCCCCATCCCACGCCTCCAGCCTCTGCCTGATCTGAGTGATTCTGTATCGGGTGAGACGCCATGTTCACGTAGCAGGATCTTGTCCTGAGTTTCTCACGTGGACTGCTCTGAAAAGGCAGTAACTCCTCCTGAGTTTCCATCCTCGGACTTGATCCGTGAACCTGAACCCGGAATCTCAGTAGAGGTTAACTTGCACTTGAAGACATTCCACAGTGGACACAGGGGGGACCGTATGTCAGAGCCTGTTTGTAGTCCACGTGGGGCACGGAGCCCGCACGATGGGCTGTGACCGTGTTGACGCTGGTCTCGGGCTGACGGACTGCGTCCTCGGCCGCCCCTGCCACGTCCCGCTCTGGCTCCCAGGAGACAGCTCCCAGGCCTTCTGGCTGTATTCCCACCGGCCTTATCACTGGTACCTTGCAGGGACCTCCAGAGAAACTCCTGTGGCTGACACCAGGCTTGAACTGGCTGGTGCTGGGTTTCTTGAAATTAACCAAACCATTTTTACTTCTATCAAATCCAAGCCCCACGGGAAGCCACACTTTAATCTTCTTCTGATGCTGGCTTTCAAAGAGAAGACGTGGAACTGGAGGGGGGCTAGTGAAGTTGACCTGAGATTTCCGTTCCTGAAGTTGGATTTCCCTTGACTGGAGTGAGCTGCTCTTTAACACGGCAGGATCGCCGTGGCAGGACGTCTCACGGATGGTCTCTGACTCTACCAGCCTGAGACCGGGTTCCAACAGCAAAGAGTGCAGGTGAGACGAGCACAGTGGTTCCATCTTCTCTCCTCGGATCTCAGACGGAGCAGGAAGGGGACTGTGTGAAGCTCCCGGAACCGTCAGGCAGCGGAAGGGCCCCTGAGCCCCGGAGGGTGCCCGCCCACCGTGGGTACCCATGTGACACCGTAGGGTCAAGTCTCCACCTGCGTTTCCATCAGCCCAGGCATCTGGCGGGTCTTCAAGTCATCTCAGCTTAAAGACCAGAGTGTTTGGCTTGACTAGAGACCAAACTGTGGATGAGGCCATTTGCATTTTTATTTCAAAGGGACCCCAGTCTTCCGTTCTAGCTCAGTCGGTAAAGAATCTGCCTGCAATGCAGGAGACCCAGGTTTGATTCCTGGGTTGGAAAGATCCCTTGGAGAAGGAAGTGGAAACCCACTCTAGTATTCTTGCCTGGAGAATCCCATAGACAGAGGAGCCTGGCGGGCTACAGTCCATGGGGTCGCAGAGAGTTGGACATGACTGAGCAACTAAACCACCACCTCAGCGTCGGAGTGCCGGTTCCATGGCTTCCATCCAGATTACGATCCTGGCCTGGAGTCGAGCCCATGTGTGCCCCAGAGGCTGTGATTTGGTCATGGTGGGCGGCCACATTTCTCAGGTTACATCCTCGGCCACTGCTGTGTTTCCATTGTGGGGCCTAGAACGGTGATTTCTGTACATTTCTTATTTGTATACCTCCACTTGGAAGACAAGTGACATGCTATTCGTGGACACCAATGAGAAATAGATTCTGGTTTTAGCTTTGAGGCCTTCCATTTCACATTCTCACCGGAGCCATCTGTGTTCCACCCACCGTGGTGTTTTCTGCCCCGGGACTTGGACATTCCCGCACAACCTCCTGAATTCAGTAGATGAGTTCCCGGGTGGCAGCAGGATCTCACCAGTGTAGACTGAGTCTGCACGTCCAGCCTCATCCCCCACGTGGGCGCCCCTTCCCCACCCGCTGCCACACGCACCACCGTGGGACCCGTGATTGTCCCCAAGACTTCCCCCTCGGGGCCCACATTCCTGCTCATTCTCACGCCCTTCTGACTCGGACACCTGTTTTCACCTCTCTCTGCTGTGAGCCTGCGTGGAAATTCATTCATTCATTCAGCCGTCAAACATTTGCATACCTCCTGCTATGCACTGGGCTTCCCTGGCGGCTCAGAGGTAAAGACTGTCAGCAGTGCGGGAGCCCCGAGTTCATTCCTGGGTGGGAAGATCCCCTGGAGAAGGGAATGGCTACTCACTCCAGTATTCTTGCCTGGAGAACTCCATGGACGGAGGAGCCTGGCGGGATACAGTCCATGGCATCGCAAAGAGATGGACATGGTTGAGCAACTTTCACTATTATGCACTTGATAACTTGATAGAAGATAGAAATAAAAAAGTTACAGTCCCTCTCCTCAGGGGGATTCACTGTGCCAGACTTTCTGAAAGAATCATCCTTGCATCCATCCTCTCTCCCCTCCCCGACAAAGGGGCTCTCCAGTGCACTTCTCCACTCACATCACCCAGACTTCCTTCTTAAGGAAACCAATATTTTCTGTGATGCTCCATCCGAAAGAACATTTTAGTCTTTATCTTCCCTTTTATCCCCCGTGGACACAGCCATCCCCTTGTGTGTGCGCTCCTGGTGCGGGGCAGGGGCTGTATCAGAGGCAGGAAACGTCATGCTTTCCTAGAAGACTGACGGGTGGCGGTGGATTCTCCTGGGCTGGGAGGAAATCCAGGGGCAACGCGACGGGGAGTTCACGGGCTCCTCTCAGTGGGACGCCCGCTCCCAGCGCTCTTGCCTTGGTCCTCTCTGGCCTCTGCTCTTCCCCCACTGGGCACTGGGCGGCCCCTGCTCTCATCTCACTGGTTCTGTCTCCCGTGGGTAAAAGACCTCCTCAGGGTTCCCTGTGCCTGCCAGACGCCGTGACAGCAATGCTTCCCTCACCATTCAGACCTCCTCCCAGCCGGACTCCTGTCCTCCTGCCTCGTCTCCAGGGAGCATAACCTGAACACGTCTCCCATCTCCACTCACCCTCTCCTCCCCTTGCGTCCCTCTCTTGATGATTATCAGCCCAAACTGGCAACAAGCAAGCCCGTGGTGGAAGCCTGTTCCTCCCCTGGAGTGCCCATTCCGGGGGGAGGCAGGGGGCACCAAGGATGCAGAGCTGAGGCCAGAACCCTCACCCACATCCGGTCCAGTTCCAGGCCCGGGAGTCTTCATCCTCCTTTATCCGAGCCCTGAATCATGCCCCCCATCCCCAGCCCGGACCATCCTGGTCACCTCCTGTCTGCTTTCCTCCCGTCCTCTTGGGCACTGGGACACCCCAGTGAGGCGTCTCTAACAGCACAAACCAGATGGGGCTCCTCTCCTGCCCAGATGCCTCTGATGTGTGGCATCGCCCTGACGGCCTGGTCCACACTCTCCAGCCCTTCCCGCCTCTCCAGGCGTCTCTCCTCCACTCAGCACTTCCCACCAGCGCCCTGCGCCCTCCAGCTGCTGTGCTTGGGAGACCCTCTCCCTGGAGTTCTCCGTGTTGACCACCCCTGCCTGCCTTGGCCCCTGCAGGTTGCACCTTAGAGTCTCTCCCTAAGGCTGCATTCGATGCCTCACAGGTGAGAATGCTGTTAAAGGAAAACCTTACTGTGTTTAAGTATTTATTTCCTCTCTGCTTCCCTCGCTGTGAAGTAAACTTGAAGGACGGAGCAGATGAGCTTGTCTGCACCTGTGTCCCCGAATCCTGGACACAGGAGCCGGACCCTGCAAGGTGGACGAGCTGAAGGAGGTCATCTCTGTGCCCTCCTCCAGCCCACCAGACCTGTCGGGACGGTGCCTCCCCCTGCCAGGCTGGCCCGCTGTGTTGCCTTCTGCACTGATGGGAAGCCCTGTGATGGATTCGCATCTCTACAGAGTGACCTTTAACTGCAGCAGATTTGACGGCCACTCCCGGGGGATGGGGTTTCATCCAGTGTGCTGTTGACTGCCCTTCTCTGCTGATGACCATCAGAGACAGAGTTTTCTTTTTCAAGTTTATGGACTCAGTGGTTCGATTACAGTTATAGTGCCCCGAACAGCTGTTACTCTTTGCAACAGTGGGTCAGAAATGAAGCTGAGCTCGGGCTTAATGGAAATTGTCCCTTGAACAGGGTTTGAATTTGGAACATTTATTCTCCATTAATTTCAAGTAGACTCTAAATTGAGCAAAACATTCTCTGTCTTTCCTGCACGTTGCGGGTTTTAGCTGACAAATGGATGCCGGGTTGGCAGGCTCTGTCGCCGGCTTTGTGAAGAGTAGATCTTAGGGTGTGTACTCACCCACCCAACGTATGTCATCCCAGTGGGTTCTGGACCCGCTGAGCTTAATCAGGCTGGCGTGTGGCGTGGATTGGGATGCCCCAGCAGGGTGAAGTGACATTTAGTTTAATTGCTTGTGCAGACGTGGGAGAGACACCAAGATGGACGTGTGGGAGCCCTGCATGGGGACGCAGGTGGCTGAAGACCCCCTCCGGCACTCACCCCTCCCCCCACCACTCCCCTGCAGCGTAACCTGACTTTGGGACCCCGAGCAGCTCCAGGAATTCTCCTGAGCACCATGTGAGCAGTGATCCAGTGGGTGAGGGCCCTAAGCTGCATTTATATCAACCTCACATGAAGCTGAGAAAACGCCGGTATGACTCATGATCGGAGAGCTGGCGCAGGTGGTCTGGTGCTGATGTGTAACCCGTCCCAGCCTGCAGTGCGTGGACTGCGGCTGTTTAGTCGCTCAGTCATGTCTGACTCTTTGCGACCCCAGAGACTGCAGCACTTCCCTGTCCTTCACTGTCGCCCGGAGCTGGCTCAAACTCATGTCCATTTAGTCAGTGATGCCATCCAACCATCTCATCCTCTGTCGCCCCCTTCTCTTTTTGCCTCAGTCTTTCCCAGCATCAGGGTCTTTTCTAATGAGTCAGCTCTTTGCATCACATGGCCAAAGTATTGGAGCTTCAGCTTCAGCATCATTTGTTCCAATGAATGTTCGGGGTTAATTTCCTTTAGGATTGACTGCTTTGATCTTGCAGTCCAAGGGACTCTCAAGAGTCTTCTCCAGCACTACAGTTCAAAAACATCACTTCTTCAGTGTTCAGTGAGTAGATGATGGACGTGATTTGAACCGTAGTGATCTGGCTCCAGAAACACCTTGCCTGCTGAACTGTCCTGTCTCCAAACCCATGGTCAGACCAGAGCGGCAGGCAGTCGCCTGCAGAGGTCCTCACTCACCTGGACTGCTGACGCCTTGGACAGGATGGTGTTAAAACTACCCCTGGGGGGACTTGTGGAAAGTCGAAACTAGACAGGAGCATGTAAACAGCTGAGTTACGACATTTAGAAGAAAACAGACATGATAATAGCTTGTTTCTATGGTGGCTTTTGGTTCACGCAAGGAAATCTTGCGTGTTATTTGCTTCTCTGTGTCCAGCCTGGGCTTCAGGCTTTGCTGGAGAAAGTCTTCAGCTCGGGGCTTCCCTGGCCTCCCAGCTCCCGGCACAGGTGGACGTCACTTGTCTGACCCTGTTCATTTCCAGTTCCATCCACCAGAGATCCGAGCGCTAATATTTGGCTGACCAACTCCATGGAGTACGGCCGTGAAACGGGGTTAATCTTTCCTAAGAATCGTCTTCAGCTGTTGCCGCCTGTTCCCCTCCTGCAGGCCTTCCGGTCACTTTGTTTATGAAAAGCCCGAGCGAACCCAGCTCGCACTCCGGTCTCACCGCTCCCTGCCTCCAGGAGGCCCCGGGAGCCTCGGGGGAGAAGCGTGGTCCAGGCTTTCCCGCCCGCGGCGGCCCCAGGCCCTGCGTCCACTGGTTTGCGAGGCTGGAGGGGGGCAGCGTCCTCAGCCACCTGCTGCCGTCAGCGTGGTTTGCAGGTTTTGGCTGCCTCTCTGGCACCTGCCCTCGGAATGGCGGGTGTCCGCTGCTGCCCGCCGGCAGGGGCCTCTGTGAAACGTGTGGGAGTGCCCGTAGGGCCTCCCAGGCCCCTTCCGTGTCGTGGAGAAGCTCTCCCCTCCCCCTCTCACCCTGCCTCGGAGCCGCACACTCCTTGCGTCCCCTTGCCCAGTGGGCTGTCCACTTGGGTGGGGGTCGCAAGATGGCAGAGCATCGTCACCCAGTCAGTGTGCACTCACCCCGAGAGGTGGCACAGGGGCTCCACCGACCGCCCGCTCTCCTCTCTGCCGCCATCCCCATTCAAGGGAGAGCAGGAGGCAGCTAACCAGCATTTAGAAAAGCCCAGTTGGAAACCCACTCCAGTACTCTTGCCTGGAAAATCCCATGGATGGAGGAGCCTGGTAGGCTACAGACCATGGGGTCACAAAGAGCCGGAGACGACTGAGCAACTTCACTTCTTCAACCTTTGTTTATGGCATGAGCCAGCATCTCTTTAGCCCTTTGCCTGGGGGCCAAAAGGAGCCCCCGTGCCCTTAGGCAGAGGGCACAGGTCTCAACCCTTGTTGGCCACCTCTGGGCTGCAGCGTCTGCAGCCTGGGCTGGGGAGGGGCTGAGCAGGGCCGAGGGGGCTCTTCCTAGGGGGCGATGAGGGCCTGCTGCCTCCCAGGGGTCTGTACCACTCGTGGGATGTGAAACTTCCCGTGTCTTTGGTGTGTTTGTCCTCAGCTCTGGTTCTGAGACAGAAATTAAGACAACAGGTGACATTGCACTCCTCCTCCAACAAGTTCTGTGCCCCCCTGCAACCCCTGCAGACACCTTATCTCCAGTGGGGGACTGGGAGACCTCCCTCCTGCCTCCCTCCAGCTGCGAGGAGGACGGCCAGACCTCCTCCTAGGCGGCCTCACCCGCTCCCATCTCCTCTGGATCTTTGTTCCATTTACTTCTTTCTCCTCCTCCTCGTCAGTCATCATCACCGTGATTCATCAGACTTCTGTTGTTATGTGCTGCTCGAACAATTGGAAAATTGTCTGTGTTTTTCAACTCGGAGAAGCTAATGCATCTTGTGTGGACCAGGAATGCCGCCAGCTATGTCAGTAAACCCAGGATGCGGCGGCCATCGAGCCAGCAGCCACTGCAGCCTCCGAGGATGGTGCACCCCCGAGAGGGTCAGGGTGGAGAAAAGCAGGACGCTGGCCCTGTCTCGCTAAGGTGCATGTCAAAGGAATGATTTCAGTGAGCCCAGACTCTTGCATCTTGCCATCTGCAGAGAAGCACTAAGTTCATTAACTGAAGATGTCTGGCTTTTCTTTAATTAACCATAATCTTTTGATGTTCCAATGGCCTGATTTTTTGTTGGAAAAAAAAAAAGAAAAAAAGCCCTATATATCCTGGCTCCTCCCTTGTCTCTTCGGAGCAGTCCCTCAGAGCAATCTTGGAGGCCGCCTCCCAGGCTTTAGTTCTCAGAAGACATGATTCTCAGCTTTTAGGCTGTGCCGTTTTTTAGTCAACACTTGACAGCTGATCTGTGAAAGACTTCAGTTAAACTTTTTGAGACTAGAGGTTTTTTAAGGTTAATTAATCAAAAACATTGACTGACTTATTCACTAGTTATTAGGCTATATAATCTTTCATTTCCTTTTGCATCATAGTTTTGTCCCCTCCTACATCTAGAATTTTCATGGCTCTTTGATTGTATTTTGTTAGACCCTCTAACCATGGGACTCAGCCAGGCTGGCGTGTTAGCTTTCTGCCTGTGTACAAGGGTTTCTGTGTTGGTTTTCCTGTTATCCTTTCACACAGTAAAGGGTCAGCTTTGCGTTCAATCACGGGGCTTCAATAAACTGAAATATTGTATTTTCCAAGGCTATTAAAAAGTGGACCTTTGTGAAGAAAGAAAACTCTCACATACTGTCTAAATTCTTAGAAAGATTGGCTTTTTAGTGATTTGTTTCTCCTAAAAAAGAAAAGTTACTGCATTAGTATATTTAAAGTGGGAATATATTTAAATGATTACAACCAGATGCATTTGCAAACCTTTCAAGAGCAATAGTTCCATCAAGAAAGTGCTTAAATAAAAAACAAATTATTGCAATTTTCAGGTTGAGTAATAAAGTGTGTGTAATTGCAGCAGCTAATATATGCATTTAATGAAGTATATCTATCTTCCTAAAGGAGTGCCACCAATCAATTTGTGATGAAGTCAGTGTAATGAGGAAACAAACATAGTTCCATATGGTTTAAAATCCCCACGTGTCTAATAGTGCCTTACGTTAATCAGAAAATAGTTAGAGTCATCTGTTTGCCCATTTCTGTGCTGAGTCTCATGGGGTTTGTTACCAGTAGAGCCCTGTTGTGTCCCCGGGGAGCTGGCAGTCAGGTAGCGGAAGGGAGGCCGGCATCCACGGAGCTGACATCACACAACTTGTCCTGCGGTTGGGACTGAGGGCTTTGGACTCAGGCAATTCTAGGTTTAAATTCTAGTTTCCTTTACAAGATGGATGATTTGAAGAAATTTCCTAAACTTTCTGAATTTTAATCTCCCATAATTTAAATGGGGATAAGAATCACATCTACAGGCTAGAGTCATTGGTAGCCTTTTAAAGGGAAATGCTCATTGTGATGATGATGGCGGTAGTGATGATGGTGGTGATGATGGTGATGGTGATGGTGATCGTGATGGTGGTGATGGTGGTGATGACAATGATGGTGATGATAATGGTGATGATGGTGATGGTGATGATGGTGGTGATGGTGATGGTGGTGGTGATGGTGATGGTGATGATGGTGATGGTGATGATGATGATGGTGGTGATGGTGGTGATGATGGTGGTGATGGTGGTGATGATGGTGGTGATGGTGATGATGGTGGTGATGATGGTGATGGTGGTGGTGATGGTGATGGTGATGATGGTGATGGTGATGATGATGATGGTGGTGATGGTGGTGATGATGGTGGTGATGGTGATGATGATGGTGATGATGTGGTGATGGTGATGGTGGTGGTGATGGTGATGGTGATGATGGTGGTGATGGTGATGATGGTGGTGATGGTGGTGATGATGGTGGTGATGGTGATGATGGTGATGGTGGTGGTGATGGTGATGGTGGTGGTGATGGTGATGGTGATCGTGATGGTGGTGATGGTGGTGATGACAATGGTGGTGATGATGGTCATGATGGTAATGACGATGATGATGGTGATGGTGGTGGTGATGGTGATGGTGGTTACAATGGTGATGATGGTGATTTTGATGATGGTGGTGGTGATGGTGGTGATGATAGGCTGATGGTGGTGATGGTGATACCAACCAGTTGTTTAGCTGTTATTTGATGCTGCTAACCAATCACTTGGAATCTTCCAGACTGCAGACTTAGTTGGGGAAGGTAAGGTGACACTTGAGGAAGGATTTAATGGTTTATCAGAATCAAAATGGAAGGCAAAGGGGTATTTTATGCTTTATTGGTTCAGATCTTAATTTGATCTAGTCCCCTAACTTGATTTTTCAGGTTGGTTAGTTTAGTTAGATAGCTATTAGGACAGTTTTTATAACATTAAAAGCTCAATTTTCTAGACTTGTGTCTGTAACCTAATATGTCAAGTTCATGAGCTATCTCAGAACAGTGTTCAGAATTACTTTAAAAAATATATTTCCAAATATTTCAATTTTTGACTTGCATTTTTCATAAAACAAGTTATGGGTCAAGGAGACCCAGACCCTTCTTCTCT
This sequence comes from Cervus canadensis, assembly GCF_019320065.1. NCBI lineage: Eukaryota > Metazoa > Chordata > Mammalia > Artiodactyla > Cervidae > Cervus > Cervus canadensis. The sequence continues at coordinate 2,496,818 of NC_057393.1, read as the reverse complement.
CTCATCCATTTCTATTACAGGCCTGCCTACCTCCAGACCTCTCTCAAAACTTTCAGGGGATCTCTATGTAGCCTGCTGGGCACACCTCTAATCCTTTTAATTTTCTCCTTCGCCTGACTTGGCCTCAGAGACTCCAGCCAGGAGGGCAGAGGGAGGCTGCAGGAGAGATGTCGAGAGAGGGCTCTTTGTCCCTGGCCAGCAAGAGGAGGCTGAATTCAGGCAGCGCCTCCTATCAGAGGGGTGTGCGTGTGCATCTGATAGTCTGCGTGTGTAGGAGCGCCCGATATCCTGCCTGGTTAACGGGAGACATGGGCCCTTGCAGACTTCCTGCTGAATGGAGCCATCACGGCACCCAGGCCATCCCAGGCAGTGGCTGCGGCGAGCGGGACACTCACCCCCACCCTAGTGTCTGCAGAGTCAAGAGCTTCTGGTGGGACAGGCTGAGGCCTCCAGGGCCAAGCTGCTCCTCAGAGCTGGCCCGCCCACGCGAAGTCTGTGGGTCCTGCCTCCTTCCTGAGGTGAGCTGAAGACACAGCTCAGGGTCCTCACTGCCCCCCTGACCTGCACTGTGCCTCCGCTGTGGTGTCCAGCTGCTGGCACTGTCCCCTTCCCACAGCTCCCTGTTATTTTCCTTACCCAGTCCCTTTCTTCCAGTGTGTTTCCAGATTTCCCCGGAACCCCAGACCTGTTTTCAGTAATAAGAAGGAAGAGTTTATTTTGCCTGCTGGCTGGGTCCTATGCACCATCTTTGATTCTTTGGCTGTTTTGATTTTCAATAGAGTACTGTACCCACTGCGGTCCCTGAGAGTCATTGAAATTCTGGGTCATCGGGGTTCCCCGAGTGACTGTATGGAGGACTGAGCCAGCGCCTGACTTCTGCCTTCCATTGCGGACATTGCCGACATGCGGGGATGGGAGCGTGCGCTGTTGTGCACGTCTGAGGCTGCTGTGGAAGGCAGCGCCATCGTGAATCCAAAATGTATTATCCAAGGTCAATTGCGCGATCATTCGAGGCGTCTGGCGTTGCTTGTAGCTTGACGAACGGGTGAATGACACCCAGGAGACCCATAATACAGGTTCCCTGAACGCAGTTCAGTGGATCATTTCACATTCACCACGTCTCCGTTATCGGATTTGGCAGCGTGTGAGGACCCGTGCCGCCCGGGGAGGGGGCTGATGGGGCTCTGTTGGCCGAGGGTAACTGAGCGACATCCTCACGGGAGCTGGGCAGACAGGCAAGCTGGAGAAAGCTAAGTGCTGGGCACACACAGCCTCGGAGGTTCTCCCAGGGAAGTGGGTAGCCGAGGATCGACCACAGGAACGTTCGAGAGTAAGGGGGGTGGGCGCGTTTTATAATGGAATTAGATCTGAGGTATTTATAGGATGTGTAAAAGTAATACTGATGAAGCAAAGACCCATGTACTCACCACCCGCGTTATGAGAGAGAACACGAGTGATTCTCTGAAGCCCACTGTGCCCCTCCTAGCGTCTTCCTTCCTGTCTAAGATCATCGCCGAGTCCAGTTTTGTGGTTACCGTCCTTGCTTCTCTTGATTTCTTATTACATGTCTCATTGTTCAGTTGCTCAGTTGTGCCCGACTTTTTGGGACCCCACAGACTGCAGCACACGAGGCTTCCTGTCCCTCACTATTGCATATGTAGCAGCCCCTAAGTAATACTTCACTTGCTTCTTTTCATAATGTGGACTTTAACTGTGATCATGCCGTGTGCATTTTTCTGTTGTTTTCCTTCTTGCTTCATGTTTTGTTTGTGAGATCCGTCCATGACAGTGAACGGAAAGAATCTTAATGCATTCATTTTTACTGCTTTATAGCATTCTGTTAAATGGTGATGGGATTATTTACCCAATCTGTTGTCAGTGGATTATGTTCAGACTTTTTCTGTTATAAAATACTGCTGTAAATATTTTTGAATTTGTCTGCTGGCACATAAAAGCAGCCATTTCATATATATATGCTTTTATGTATATTAATATACATATATATATTTTTTCAGGGCATAAGTTATGTACTTATTTCCAGTTAATGAAATAATACCAACTGATTTCCATTTTTGCCTTCTGCTCTATTGAGATATAATTGACATGTAGCTTTGTGTAAGTCTCAGGTGTACACAATGTTGATTTGATACACTTAGGTTTTGCAAAATGATGCCATGGTTATTGTTAACACCTCCCATGTCACATAATTACCATTTCTTTTTTGTGGTGGGAACATTTCAGATACACTTTATTAGCAACTTTCAAGTGTGCAACACAGTTTTACTAACTGTGATCACCATGTTGTACATTAGATCCCCAGAACTTACTCTGCTTTCAAAGCAATTACACCAAAATTACACTCTCACCAAAAACTCAGTTTCTCCCACTTCCTGTTAGGAGTCGCTACTGTGAGATTTCTTAGTTTCTTCTCAACTGGTAGGTATGAAGTGTGTCTCACTGTGGTTCTAGCCACCATTTCCTGGTTATTAGTGAGGCTAAGAATCATTTTATATGTTTGTGAAACTTGCATTCGGTTTTTCTATTGAATTAATTGTGTGTATTTTAAAAATTGATTTGAAATTTTTTTACATATTCTGGATACTAACCTTTTGTTGTTTTAAATGTTTCTAATCTAAAGCATCGTGTGATTTGTGGTCTGTTTTATGAGTAGATATTTTTTATTTTAGCGCAGTCAGATTTATCCATGTTCCCTTTATGTCCGTGCCTCTTTCTTGTGTTTAAAAATCACGTCCAACAACAAATCATAAAGATGTTTTATTAATTTTCTTCTTAAGGTGTTGTAGTTTCATCTTTCACATATAAATCTGTAATCTTAAGGCGATCAGTTCAATTCAGTTGCTCAGTCATGTGTGACTCTTTGGGACCCCATGAATCGCAGCACGCCAGGCCTCCCTGTCCATCACCAACTCCCAGAGTTTACTCAAACTCATGTCCATTGAGTTGGTGATGCCATCCAGCCATCTCATCCTCTGTTGTCCCCGTCTCCTCCTGCCCCCAATCCCTCCCAGCATCAGGGTCTTTTCCAATGAGTCAACTCTTCGCATCAGGTGGCCAAAGTATTGGAGTTTCAGCTTCAGCATCAGTCCTTTCAATGAACACCCAGGACCGATCTCCTTTAGGATGGACTGGTTGGATCTCCTTGCAGTCCAAGGCACTCTCAAGAGTCTTCTCCAACACCACAGTTCTAAAGCATCCATTCTTCGGTGCTCAGCTTTCTTCACAGTCCAACTCTCACGTCCTAGCCCTCAGCAAAGGTCAGTGTGGTTCAGTTTGTAGCATGTAACTAGAATATATTCATTCCATATTATATATTATTTCACAATGCAAATAAGGCACAGTTTTTCTACTGGCAGACATAAGTTTATTTCTAGTTTAGGACTGGTATTTTTTTAGGGCTTATTGTATTATTTTACATTGAATTACAGTTGATTTATAGTGTTTTGTTAGTTTCAGGTATATAGCACAAACATTGGTTATACAGACATATATATTCATTTATATATATGAATGAATACATATATATATCAGTTATACAAACATATGTATCCATTTTCAGATTCATTTCTCTTACAGATTATTATGAAATATTGAGTATAGTCCCCTGTGCTGTACATTAGGTCCTTGTTGGTTATCAGGACTATGTTGAATAATGTAACAATCACATTCTTATACCTTTTTTGTGGCTTATGTACTTATATGTTTATAGGGAACATACCCAGGAGTGAAATTCTTGGATCACAGAGTACTGTATGTTCAACTTTACCAGATGATACCAAGTGGTTTTCTCAGGCGCGTATAACAATTTAAATCCCTTCCAACAGTGTGTGAGAATTCCCATTTTTCCAAGTGCTCACAAGAATTCGGTATTATTGTCAATTTAATTGCAACCCTTGTGGTGAATATACACTGAGTCGTTTTAGTCTGCGTTTCCTGACTATGAATGATGCTGGATGCCTCTTCATATGCTTAATTACTGTTTGAATTTCTTCTTTTGTGCATCACCTCTTTTCTCCCATTTTTTTCTGCTGGACAAGCTATCATTTTCACATCATTTTGTAGGGGTTCTTCATGAAACATTTGTTGAATTTTGCCTTAGTTTGGGGTGCGAGAACAAAACTTTCATAGGCTGGATGGCTTTTTAACAGCGAGCGTTTATTTCCCACAGTTCTGGAAACTGGGAAGTCCAGGCTCAAGCTGACAGCAGACTTGGTGTCTGGGGAGGACCTGCTTCCCGGCTCATCCACGCCGGTCTTCTCGGGGTCCTCACGTGGCATGAGCTTCTGGGGCATCATTTATGAAGACAATAGTCTCATCCTGAGGCTCCACTCCCATGATGTAATCACCTCCAGATACTACTACACCGGGACTTCGGATTGCAGCGTATGACTTTCCAGGGGGACGCATCTCATCTATAACAGTTATGTGTGTTGTAACTGTCTTCTCCCACAGCCAGTTTGCCTTTTTCCTGCCTTCATGACGACTTTTAATGAACACATGTTCATGACTTTAACGTAGCCAAGCTTATCAATCCTATTCTTTCTGTTAATGACTTTTATTTCTTGTTTAAGAGAATTTTCCCCGCTTCAAATCATAAAGACAGTCTCTTATTTTGTCTTCTAGAAGTTTTACTGTTTTCACATTCAGGTTTACATTCCAATCAACCCTGCGTCCCGGGTTGAAAACTCCACCTTGTCTCACTTCTCTCTGTGTCGCTGTGTTATGGCTGTGGTATGGGTGGGACTGTGTCTGCGTGGCGCTATTTCTGGACTCTCTGTCCTGCTGGCCTGTGTGTATTGGTCTGCGTTTTGTGCTTTTGCTTTAGAGTCAGTCCTGAGATCAACCAGAGCAAGTCATCCCAACTTGTTTGTGTTTTTTTAATGGGTTATTTCTACGGATTTTTAAATGGTGTTTATTCCTTAAACGGAAAGTGTGGAAGTATTAGTTACTCAGTTGTGTCCAACTCATTGTGACCCCATGGGCTGGAGCCCAACCAGGTTCCTCTGTCCGTGGGATTCTCCAGGCAAGAATGCTGGAGTGGGTTGCCATTCCCTTCTCCAGGGGATCTTCCTCGCCCCGGGATGGAACCTGGGCCTCCCGCACTGCAGGCAGACTCTTTACCGGCTGAGCCGCCGTGGAGACGTTTTAAACTGGAGGACGACGGCTTTGCGCGCTGTGCTCCTTTCCCCTGTGCGGTGAGTGGAGCGGCTGCCTGTGTGCACGTCCTCCCCCTCGTGAGCCTCCCTCCTCCCCGTCCCGCCCCCCAGGTCGGCACAGAGCGCTGAGCCGAACCGCCGTCTCACAGCCGCTTCCCATGCGCACGTTTTACCCGTGTCAGGGCATTTACGTCCATGCGCCTTATGCTCCTTATGTGCTATTTATGTTGATGTGTCCCACCCTCTCCACCCGTCCTGTGTCCACAAGCCCATTCTCTATGCTTGCGTCTCTATTCCTACCCTGCAAATAGTTTGATCAGTACCATTTTTCTAGATTTCACATGAGTCCTTTGATTTCCATTTTAAATTTAGACGAAGCACGGGAAGCTAAGCAGAACTTGGGATTTTGACTGGTATTGTTTTGAATCCAGGAACTTGGTTTATTCCTCCCTTTACTGAGACTTTCCTTAATTTCTCTTAATATTGCTTTTCCCCTTGCATAGAGATCTTCCAGATTATTAGGTTAATTCCTCAATGTTTGGTCTATTTGACACTCTCGTAGGCGGTGTCTTTATAAGCTGTAATTGCTAACTTTGATGGTAGCTAGAAGGATAACTGATTTTCACACAGATTTGCACTCGGCTGCCTCTCAGAACTCTCCCACCAACTTTAATGATTCATTTGTCCCTCCCCTGGGTTTTATGGAAACACAACTCCATCATCTGTGGAAAACTACTGTTTAATTTCCTAGTTTTCAGTTTTTTGCCAAAAATATTTTATCAAAATAGGAAAATTGTATCAAGTTAAGGTAGTTTCTAATTTTTCCAATTGGCTAAGATTTATTTATTTTTCGCAAACTCCAGCATGCTGTCAGATGGATTGCTTATCTTCTTGGCCTCTTTCTCTGGAATGGATATGAGCCCCCATGGGAAAGAGGGGCCTGAAACCAGGCCCCTCAATTTGTTCCCTTCTTGTTGAATACACAGTGTCTAATGAATTTTTAAATATATTCCCAAACTGCTGTTTCCAGAAGTGGAATCTCAGATAATGCTATTTTAAAGTCTCAAATTAGTATTTAAATCATTTTTGAAGAATACAGTGAAAGCTTGCTTACATTTAGGCAACATTTGCCATTTTCTTTTCCAATCTCTGAAATTCCTTCTGGAATCATTTTCCTTTCTTCCCACAATATATCCATTAGAAGTTCCCCTTGTGAGGATCTGGGGTCAGTACCAGATACCTTGTCTGGGTGTCTTTGTTCTGCCCTCCTGCCTGACGCTTTGCTGGGTTCGCCTCTGCCTGACAGTGTCCTCCAGGCACTGTCTTCTGGGCCCCTTGTTGCTGGTGAGCAGACAGCTGCTAGGTCAGTCGCCCTCTTCCTGTTATCTCTGCCTGCTCTTGAGGTCTTTGACTTTAATCTTCTCAGATTTCTCTCTGATATGCTGTAATGTGCGCTCTCTGCTGTTCATTGTTTTGTGATTCTGAGGACGTGTATCTTTCCTATCTGTGGAAGATCTCAGACCCGAAAGTGAAAGTCGCTCGGTCGTGTCCGACTCTTTGCGACCCCATGGACTACACAGTCCATGGACTTCTCCAGGCCAGAATACCGGAGTGGGTTGCCTTTCCCTCCTCCAGGGGGTCTTTCCAACCCAGGGATGGAACCCAGGTCTCCCGCACTGCAGGCGGATTCTTTACCAGCTGAGCCACCAGGGACGCCTATTACACCTTCCAGTGTTGCCTCTCCCCAGTCTTTTTGTTCCTTTCTGGAGCTTCCATCACGCATGCCGATCCCTCCGTCTCTCTCATCGTTTCTTTCATGTTTTCCCTTCCCTTGTCCCTCTGTGCAGTGCTCTTGATGCTTTTTTCATACCTGCTTTCCCACTCACCGGTTCTCCCTGAATCCGGTTTAATCTGCTGCTTCAGTTCAGTCAGTTCAGTCGCTCAGTCGTATCCGACTTTTTGCAACCCCATGAATTGCAGCACACCAGGCCTCCCTGTCCATCACCAACTCCCGGAGTTTATTCAAACTCATGTCCATTGAGTTGGTGACGCCATCTAGCCATCTCATCCTCTGTCGTCCCCTTCTCCTCCTGCCCCCAATCCCTCCCAGCATCAGGGTCTTTTCCAGTGAGTCAACTCTTCACATGAGGTGGCCAAAGTACTGGAGTTTCAGCTTCAGCATCAGTCCTTCCAATGAATATTCAGGACTGGTTTCCTTTAGGATGGACTGGTTGGATCTCCCTGCAGTCCAAGGCACTCTCAAGAGTCTTCTCCAACACCACAGTTCAAAAGCATCCATTTTTCGGTGCTCAGCTTTCTTTATAGTCCAACTCTCACATCCATACATGACCACTGGAAAAACCATAGCCTTGACTAGACGGACCTTTGTTGGCAAAGTAATGTCTCTGCTTTTTATTTTTTTTTATTTTTTATTTTTTTTTTATGTCTCTGCTTTTTAATATGCTGTCTAGGTTGGTCATAACTTTCCTTCTAAGGAGTAAGCGTCTTTTAATTTCATGGCTGCAATCACCATCTGCTGCTTAGTCCCTTGCATTTTCATTTTACTACATCTTTTAAAGCATTTTCTATTTATTTTTCAATCTGCGTAATCCTTCATCTCTTGTTCTTTGTTGATATTTTGTGTCTCTCTTTGTTCACAGTATATATACTTTCAGTTTTGAATCTAAGATTCTAATACCTGAAGGCTTTTTAAATTGGATTCTGCTATTTCTTATTTCTTCTAGTCATTGTTCATGTTCCTTGATTTCCTTGTTTTCTTTTTTGTTGTCTTTTAATTTTTCTTTGTTCAGTTTCTTTCTTTATATTTGGGGTTTTTGGAAGAGAGTATTTGGATTTGCTTCCCCCAGGAAGCCCAAGGGCTTCTGACTCACTCTCTGGGACCATGTTAATCTGAATGCCCAGCTTGTTGGGTCATGTGGTGGTTCCCACAGCTGCAAGCTTGGCCTCAACCTCCCACGCTCCTTGCTCAGCTCCGTCCCTTCCTGCTAGCTCTGCGGGCCGACAGTGGCCAAGGGTCACCCAGGCCCCTCACCAGGTGGGGCCTCAGCCTTCCATGTGCTCTGCCATCAGCTCCCCTGTGGTTCCGCTTGGGCAGCGGGATGGGTCTGGGCTCCCATCTCCCTGCAAAGCTCAGGGCTGCAGGAGGCTGGAGCCTGCCCTGCCTGCCTCCACCCGGGGAGCACAGATCTTGCGAGAGACCCCACAGGCCTGACACTCACGGATTTCTGCTTCCCAGGTCACACTGACTGAGGAAAATTTCTGAGCTGTCCTGTGCGATGTCTTGCTCCAGACAGAAACCCTAAGATTTATACATGTGGGGGAGTCACGGACTTCTTGCAACTTTGATGAAACTTATGGATCTTTACTTCAGAAAAATAAGCAAAAGTATATACCAACAATATTTTTCTTAAATTTTAATGAGTTTCAGGTCACAGATAAAGAATTTCTGGTGACTTATTGGAGGTAAAAACCTTTCTGACTATTGTATAATGATCAAATCATAAGAAACAAGTCAATTATTTGGCATGAAATATTATATACATGAATTTATCTAATAATTGAAGATTGCCTGTTTAAATATATAAACTTTGAAATTAATAATTTTTAAAACTCTTTCTAGTGTGGATTGCATATTTTTATTCCTTCTTTAAACCATAACTTGATCTAATCTTATTATTTCAGGTTCATAATAAGCCTAAAGTTATAGAACTTAAGGATTATTAGAAGGAAACAGTAATCGTACTTGATCATAACCTAAGAGTTGGAAGAGAAATTACAGGTCATCTCAGTCTGCCGGCTCTTTCCATCCCTTGGATTCCACTGAATTCGTTTGACGACTTCACTTCTGATGGGATATCTGTTGACGTTTCCTAAGGAAGCTGGATGTTTGGAAAAAACCTCTTGATCCCCTCCAGCCACCTTCTCCCTCTAACTTTCCTCTGTCAGACTTAGCATTTATATTATCAGGTAGAGTTACCCTTTCATTTTCTCTACACCCTCTCCAGCATTTATTGTTTGTGGACTTTTTGATGATGGCCATTCTGACTGGGGTGAGGTGATACCTCACTGTAATTTTGACTTACATTTCTCTAATACTTAGTGGTGTTGAATATCTTTTAATGCAGTTTTTAGCCATCTGTATGTCTTCTCTGGTGAAATGCCTGTTTAGATCTTTATAACCTTCCTACACAATTGGTGGTCATGTAAACTTGTACAACCACTGTGGAGAACAGTATGGAGGTTCCTTAAAATAACGAATAATAGAGCTACCCTCTGATCCAGCAATCCCACTCTTCAGCATGTATCCAGAGAAAATTATTATTTGAAAATATGCATGCACCCCAGTGTTCATTGCAGCACTATTTACAACAACCAAGACACGGAAACAACCTACATGTCCATCAGCAGAGGAATGGATGGAGAAGATGCGGTGCATGTACACAATGGAGCACTACTCAGCCACAGAAGGAAAGAAACAGCGCATCTGCTATTTCTAGGGATGACCACACCAAGTGAGGTGTGTCAGGCAGAGACCAGTATCACATGGCGTCACTTACGTGCGGAGTGGGAGGAAATGAGCAAAAGAACTTACTTACAAAATAGAAACAGACTCATGGACCTCAAAACAAACAAACAAACAAACTTGTGGTTACTGAAGGGGGAAAGTGTGTGTGTGGGAGGAGAGATAAATGAGGAATTTGGGGTTAACATATACACACTACAATACATGAAATAATTAGCAAGGACCTACTCTATGGCACAGGAAACTCTTCTCATTATTCTATAGTAATCTATGTGAGAAAATAATCTGAAAAACAAATTGACATGTGTGTGTGTGTGTGCATATATATATATATATATATATATATATATATATATATATAAACTAAATCACTTTGGTGTACACCTGAAACTAACACACATTGTAAATCAGCTATACTCCAGTGTAAAATAAAAATTACATTAAAAAATTAAAAGAAGCCCCAAACCCCAAAACAAGCAAATAGAATTGCTTTTTCAGATGATAGACTGCTGGGCATTTACGATCAGTTCCAATATACATTCTCATCCTTTAATTTCAGATTCAAAGGGCAGGGTTGTCCTGCAGTCACCAGGCAGCTTGACCTTCTATGACTGCTTCTCATTTTGTGGACAGCCCAAGGAGGCTGAATGCCGAAGAATTGATGTTTTCAAAATGTGGTGCTGGAGAAGACTCTTGAGAGTCCCTTAGACAGCAAGGAGATCAAGCTAGTTGGTCCTAAAGGAAATGAACCCCGAATTTTCATTGGGAGGACTGATGCTGAAACTGAAGCTCCAGTCCTTTGGCCACCTGATATGAAGAGCTGACTCACTGGAAAAGACCCTGATGCTGGGAAAGATGGAAGGCAGGAGGAGAAAGGGGCGACAGAGGATGAGATGGTTGGATGGCATCACCGAGCCGGTGGACATGAGTTTGAGCAAATGCCCGGGGATGGTGAAGGACAGGGAAGCCTAGCGTGCTGCAGTCCGTGGGGTCGCAAAGAGTCGGACACGACTGAGCAACTGAAGAATAGCAACAGCCAACTACAGTGTGTGGGCTACACTCAAGCTCTGTTCTTTCTTACTCATCTTAATCTCAAACAGAACCTAAAAGGATGGCCTTGATGTTGGTTGCATTTCAGACAACGGTAGGAGGAGGCTCCTTACAGATGTGAGTGAGAGCTGCTGAGGCATGGATGGAAACCGGGAGATGAGCTTCCGCCCGGCCCTGCATGCTGCTTTAAACCCGTTTGTGGTTCAAAGGCAGGGAAGCACAGAACCCAAACATGAATGATTTCAGGAAAGCTCCTCAGGAAGGATTGCATTAGGGCATGATGAAGGGAAAATTTTTAAAAGAAGTTGAAGCGGCAACTCTCTGCTAGACATCAAAGTGACAAATTGTCAGGAAGGCGAACTCCCTTCACACAAGCTGGTACCAGGCTTGATATTGCCAGCAATTGTATCTTTAACGCCTCCCACGTACTTGCATTGGAACAAGACGCTTTTGTCAGGATGAGGTGCAGGACAGCCACGTCTGTCATCGTCTCTTAAACTCTGCGCCGGAGTTTGCAGGTGCCGCTCGCCTCCAGTTGGCAGATGGCGCTGGTTTTTGAACAGTGACGTGAGTTCAGGAACCGGCAGAACGGTTTTTGGCACAGAACATTAGCATTGTCACGCTTCCAACCTGTCACATTAGGAGGACGTGCTGTGATAGGAAACAGAGTTTTGCTGCATCCGGAGTGTGATGCCCAAAGCTGTATCAGCGTTTGTCGCGTGTCAGAGCAGCCCGCGGCTGTGAGTAAGGGGCTTACCGAACGACCTCCATGGCTCGTGATGCTGCCTGATTCCGTGGCGGTGTTTCCTTTGAGGGGAGGTAGTTTCTTTGAGTGTAGGGCTATTACAGGAGCTTTTGAAATGGGTCTTGATTAACCTCAGATTTCTGTATCATAGTGTGTGCTTGACTGAAAGTGTCATGGTTAGGTGTTCTATTACTTCAAAACTGTCATTCTCTCATATCTGATCTGTCCTTCAGGGAACTATAGGAGTCACTTCTCAAAATACAGGTTGGATCTTCCTCAGGTACAGGTTTTTTTTTTTTTTTTTAAGTTAAAAAAGACTACTTATTTTGTTTTGAGGTATATTCTATTAATGGACTTCCCTGGTGGTTCAGTGGTAAAGAATCTGCCTGCCAATGCAGGCCTGGGTTGGGAAGATCCCCTGGAGAAGGAAATGGCAACCCACTGCAGTATTCCTGCCTGGAAAATCCCATGGAGAGAGGAGCCTGGCGGGCTGCAGTCCATGGGCTCGCAAATGAGTCCTACACTGCTTAGACACCACTTAGCGACTAAACAACAGCAGTCGCTGATTAATAATGTTCCGATACGTTCAGGTGAGCAGCGAAGGGACTTTGCCATACCTTCTCCCCCAAACTCCCCTCCCATCCAGGCTGCCACATAACATTGAACAGAGTTCCATGTGCTATAGAGTAGGACCTTGTTGATTATCCATTTTAAATATAGCAGTGTATGCATGTCCATTTTGATCACAGACCCTCAAAAATGTAACATTTTTTTGAGCCACATTTCTTTAAAAAAAACAAAAAACTCTCAATGAAGGCATATTTTGTATATCATATATGTCATCATTTTTAAGTGTGATGTTCCTAATGTTAATTTTAAAAAAGTTTTAGTGACTTGACTCAGCTGCAAAAACCATCACCATAAATCAGTCATAGAGCATCCTCATTACCCCAGTATGATTCCCTGGGCATGTCAGTTTTCTCCAGGCAGTCACTCAGCTGCTTTCTGTCTTTATGTTGCTGTTCACTCGCTAAGTCATGTCCAACTCTTTGTGTCCCCATGGACGGCAGCACGCCAGGCCTCCCTGGCCCTCACCATCTCCCAGAGTTCGCCTAAGTTCATGTCCGTTGAGTCGGTGATGCCATCCAAGCATCTCATCCTCTGCTGCCCTCTTCTCCTTTCACTTTCAATCCTGTCCAGCATCAGGGACTTTTCCAAGGAGCTGACTCTTTACATCAGGTGGCCAAAGTATTGGACCTTCAGCTTCAGCATCAGTCCTTCTAATGAATATTCAGGGTTGATTTCCTTTAAGATTGACTGGTTTGATCTCCTTGCAGTCCAAGGGACTCTCAAGAATCTGCTCCAGCACCACAATTCAAAAACATCAATTCTTCGGTGTTTCTTTGCCTTTTCTGGATATTTCTTGTAAATCAAGTCATCAATATGTGGTTTCTTATGAGTGGGTTCTTTCACTCAGTATAATGTTTCTGAGGTCCATCCATGATATGAGGTAGCTGCAGTTTTTCCTTTTCATTGAAGAATAGCCTTCCCTTGTCTCTTTACCAATTGGCAGCATTCAGGTTGTTGCCCATTTTGAGGGACAGTGAATAATGCAGCAAAGAAATATGAAAAAGTTTTTGTGTGGATGTATATTTTCACTTCTCTTGGATGGATACCTAAAGAGGAATTTCTGTTCATATGGCAAACTTATGTTTAAATTTTTAAGAAACTGACAAAGTATTTTCTAAACTGGCTGCACAATTTTATATTCCTACCAGCAATGTATGAGGGCTTCAGTTTCTCCACATCCTCTCCAGCGTTTGCTATTGTTTGCCTTTTTCATTATAGCTGTTCTAGTGGTTGGAAAATAGTATCTCATTGTGGTTTTTATTGTTGTTGTTGTTTACCCACTAAGTCGTATCCAAGTCTTTGTGACCCTATGTTTTATAGCCTCCAGACTCCTTTGTTCATGGGTTTTCCCAGGCAAGAATACTGTGGTGGGTGGGCATTTCCTTCTCCAGGAGATCTTCCCAATCCAGGGATGGAAACTGGGTCACCTGCATTGCATGTGGATTCTTTAACCACTGAGCCTCCAGGGAAGTGTTTTATTAATGTTTTCTTAATGACTAACAATGTTGAGCATTTTCCATGTATTGATTAGCCATTTGCAGGTCTTCTATGAGGAGATGTCCATTTAAATTTTATACTAATGTTTTGATTGAGTTGCTTATTTCAGTATTATTGAGTTCTAAGTGTTGTTTGTGTATTCTGGACAAAGGCCTTTATTAGATATGTGTTTTTAAAATATTTTCTCCCAGTATGTTGCTTGTATTTTCATTTTTTTATTGATGTCATCTGAATTGCAAAAGTCTTGAATTTAAATGAGGCCCAATTTATCAGTATTTTTCTTTTATGGACCACACTTTTGATATCATATCTAAGAAATCTTTGCATAACCCAAAAACTTGAAATTTTTCTATGTTTTCATCTAAAAGTTTTCTGCTTTGGCACTTATACTAAGTCTCTGATCCCTTGCCATCTTAATATTAATCTTCAAATGCATTGATTGTGGATTGTCTTTCCATTTGATTAGATTTTTATTTTCCCTCAGCATTATGTTGTGATTTTCTGTGTGTAAGACCAGTGTACTGGTCTTACCTTTCTTGTGTTAAAATTGCATGTAAATATTTTATCTTTTTTGATGCTATTGTGAATAATATATTTAAAAAATCTGAATACTTTATTGTTTGTATATGTGTTAGATTACTTGCTGTCCATATATCTCCTTTGGCAAAGTATTTACTCACAAATCTTTTCCTTACTTTGAGTTATTATCTTTCTTGCATTTTGAGAGTTCTCTGCAGACTCTGTATGCAAGTCCTTAATCGTATGTGATTTGCAAATATTTTCTCCAATATCTCTTTGTTCATTTTTTAAAGTATCTTTTGAAAAGTGGAAATTTATAGTTTATATGAATTCTGATTTATCAGTTCTATGTATTATGCTTTGAGTGTGGCATCTAAGAGTCGCTTGCCTAATTAAAATCATAAACTCTTTCACCTGCATTTTCTTCTAGAATCTCTGTAGTTAGTTTAGGTTTCACATTTAGATCTATGAAATGCTTTGGCTTAAGTTTTGTATATGATACAAATATATACCATGCATATGGTATATTTTATGAGGTAACTTTCAAACTGTTTTTTGTTGCATATAGTAAGTTTAGGTTTAAGCACCATTTGTTGCAAAGACTATCTTTACCCCTCTGAAATGCTTTTGCATCTTTGTCAAAAGTCAGTGTCCATATTTGTGTGTCTATTGTTTGAATATCTACTTTGTTCCTTTAGCCTATTTGTTCATTTTGAAGATTATAATGCACAATTTTGACTACTGTAGCCTATAAATCAAATACTGTTATCCTTCCAGTGTGGTTGTTCTTTTTCAACACTTCTATGTGAATTTAAACTCAGCCTGTCATGTTAAAAAAAAAAAAAAACTCTGATAGAATTCTATGGGGAATAGCACACTGGATCTTGAAATCAATCTAGGGGAAATTGACATAAACACTATTGAGTCTTCAGACACATGAACAAAACATGTGCCTCCATCCATTGGTGTTTCATTTATCTTAGCAATATTGTATGGATTTTAGTTTACACACGTATTTTGTATATCTATTTTCCATAAGTTTAATGCTATTGTATATGGTACAATTTGAACATTTAAATTTTGATTGTCCCTTGATAAAGACATAAATTGATTTTTGAGGTGCTGGTGTTATTTCTACACCGCGACCTTGTTAAACTCACTTATTTGTCCGAGTAGCTTTTGTAGGTTTCATTGGATTTTTGTCATCAATGATCATGTCATCTCAGAATAAAGACTGTTTTCCTTCTTCCTTGCCAATCCGCATCCTTTCTATTTCTTTTTCTGTCCTGAATGCACTGGACAGAGCCTTCGATGCCACGTCGGCAGAAGTGATGAGGGCAGATCCTCTGGTCTTGCTCCTGATCATAGGGGAAACGTTCATCATTGAACTTGACATTAGCTGTAGTTTCCTCATTGTTGCTTCTTTCAGGGTGAGGGAATCCACTTTTATTTCTTGTCTTCTGAGAGTTTTTAAGGGGAGAAGATGTTGGATTTTGTAAAATGCCCTTTCTGTTCAATTGAGATGAATAATCATAGAGTTTTTTTTTTAATTATTAAACTTTGGTAATATGGTGAATTACATGAATTGATTTTCAAATGTTAGACACGCTGCATTTCTGGATGGAGCCTACTTGTACATGATGTATTATTATTTTAAAATATTCGTGGGCAATTTGCTAAAAGAAAATTTTGTTAGATTTTTTCCACCTATGTTTAAGAGGAACATAGGTCCCTACTCCAACTTCCTGATAATGTGTTTGCCTGATTTTTGGAATCACAGTAATGCTGGCCTCAAAGTATGAATTAGAAAGTGTCTCTTCCTCTTCAGTTTTATGGATGTGTTTGTGTGAAGTCAATGTTTCTTCCTTAAGTGTTTGGTATATTTCACCAGTAAAGCCATCTACTTCTAGAGAATTTTTTGGGGGGGTGGGTGGGTTGTGCTGGGGATGGGTGCAGGCCAAAAATTCTTAACTGCAAATTCAGCTGCTTTAATAGATATAAAGCTGTTAACATTGTCCATTTTTTGGTAGTTTGTATCTTCAAGAAATTTCTCATTTCCTCTGCACTTCTGAATGTCTAGGCTTAAAGTTGTTCTAATATTCCCTTATTGACTCTACAGTGATGCCGCTTCTCTTATTCCTAACATCAGTAATTTGTATCTTCTTTGTTTCTTGGTCAGTGTTATCCGTTATGCTGATCTTAAAGAAGGAGCCTTTGATTTTATTCATTCCTGTTTTTCACTGGCTTCCATCTTGACCTTGTTGTTCAGTTGCTGACCAAGTCTTTGTGACCTCATGGACTGCAGCACGCCAGGCTTCCCTGTCCTCCACTATCTCCCGGAGCTAGCTCGTGTTCATATCCACTGAGCATACCACACGACCCTGGGCAGGGACAGAATCTAAATGTCCAGAGAGTTTTGCTCTCGAAAATAATGTTTCCCCTCCCGTTTTAGAGTGTCCCTGGACTTTTAGACCCGTAATAAAATATTTCCAAGGCACAGGGAAAAAAAAAACAAAAACTATTGACTATTTCCTTTACCTTGTCTATTTTACATTTAATTTGCTATCCTTTTTCTAGTTTTTTTTTAAATGGGAAGCTGAGGTTCTGGATTTGAGACCTTTCTTCTTCTCTAATGTCGGCATTGATGTAGACATCCCTAATTAGCTGTATCTCACACATTCTGGTATGACATCTTTTAATTTTCATTCAGTTTGAAATACTTCCTAATTTCCCTTTTGGTTTCTTCTTCGACCCATGGGTTATTTAGAAGTATGTCATTTTGTTTTCTAATATCTGGGTGTATTCCATACATCTTTATGTTATTAGTTGGTAATTAAATTCCATCTTGGTCAGAACATGTGTGTTCGTGACTTGAATCCTTTGAAATTTGTTTATACTTAGTTTATTTCCAGGTATTACCCATCTTGGTTAATTTTAGATGAGCCCTTGAGCAGAATGCACATTCTGCCGCTGTGAGTGGGATTTTCTGTGAGTGTCAGTCACGGAGGGCCGTATCCTTGCTGCTTTTCTTTCTGCTTCTTCAAGGTCCTGAAGGAAAAGTGCCAGTTTTTTTTTTTTTTTTTTTTACTTTGCAGTTACATCTGTTTTTCTTAATAGATTATGAAACTCTGTAATCAAGTTCACAGGGGTTTAGAATTGTTTGAGCTGCTGAATTGTTCGGAATTGTTGAGCTGCGTGTTCTTAGGGAAATGTCTTTTCTAAATTTCTGCTACTAATCTTGACTCTGAAACCCTTCTGTCTGATCTAAGATTGTCAGCCCTACATTCTTTCTGCCAGGGTTAGCTGTATATATCCTCCCTGTTGTTAGGGTCCACGAGGGGCTCATGGCAGATGATTTAAAAATGGCCCATTGTGGTGACCTGACTAACAGGGGTGAGGTCACAGTGGCCCCCTGGCCCTGGTGGCATCTGGTTTTTTTCCTCAAGGCGGGACCCTGATTTTCCCTGCTGGTGCCAGTGTCTCAGGACCACGTGACCGCCCAGCCCGGAGACCCCTCCGACCACGTGATCACAAGACCCCAGCAGTGGGCTGAAGGCGAACCAAGGCCCCTCCCTTCGGGGCCCAAGTTCCCATCGATGGGGTGTACAGGGTGTAAGGAGGGGTGGCTGTGAAGGGTGAGCACTGGTTTCTCTCTAAAGCCAGTCTCTTTCTTTCTTTCTGTAATAAATCTTTCTCTGCCCGAGTGCCTGGCTCCCTCTCTTTTCCTCCGCGCTTGCCTTACCCCTGTGTTTTCGCTTTCACTCACTTGTACGTTTCTATTTAAAGTTCATTTCTTATAAGAAGCAGAGGGTTGGGTCTTGGTTTTTCATTCAGTCTGACAGTCTCTTCATTTTAATTGGAATCTTTGGTCAAATTACGTTTACTGTGACTGTTAACTTGGTTATGGTCAGGTCCATACGCTTGCTGTTTGTTTTCTAGTTTTCCCGTCTTTCCTTGCCCCTTTCTTTCTTCTTCTGCTTTCTTTTCACTTAATGATATGCATTTTAGGATTCCACTTTATTGCCTTTGTTGGAAATTGTTGACTATAATGCTTTAAAAAAATGGCAATGACTTCAGGGTCTATAGCACACATCTTGAGCTCACCACAGTCTATCTGGACGTGATGCTGAGCCATTTCACATGACGGAAGAGCTTGACGATGGCATGCTGCCATTTCCCTCCTGCTGGCCTTTAAGCTTCCGTGGTCATTTATTTTTCTTATATGTATGTTATAAACCTCCAATGCATCATCATTATTTTGTTCAAATAATTATTTTTAATGAGATTTAAATAATACGGAAAAGTCTTAATTATCTACCAAGTTAGTAGCATTCCCAGGGCTCCTCCCTCCTTTCTGCAGATTTTATTTCCATCCAGCGTCATGTGTATTCTCTAAATTCACTCTAGTTTTGGTGTGGTCACGGGATCAAGACTGGAGAAGGAGCCCGTCCGTATAGGAGGCGGCGGAAACCAGAAGTGGCTTGGTGGTGATGGGTGGAGAGGAACCGTGTTGGAGGAGGCTCCAGCGACTAGCCCTACGTGGGACAGGCGGGGACAGGGGCAAGCTGCCCCCTGAGTCCTGGCCAGGGCTGTCCGTGGACCTGTGTCTGTCTCTGGAAGAGACAGCACGGTGCTTCTATGGCATTTAGGAGAGAAATGTCACTTTGCTATCTCTCTGCCCAGATCTTTCTTTTTATTCATAGTTGATTGCTGCATTTCTTTAGCTTCCATAATGTCCCACTTAATCCTTAAGACGTTCTGCCTTGAATTCGAGTTTAATGAAGTTAAATTGCTCACTTGCTTCTCCTGCTGGCTTGTGATCGCTGAAGGAGACAAGGCTGAGCATTGTTCTTTGTATTCCAGCCTCTATTATGTCCCCAGAACAATGCCTCGCACACAATGAGAGATTAATAAATTTGGGTGACTCCCATTAACAAAGGCGCTTACTCCGAGTGACACAATATATGCATGATTTAATGCTCTTTCATCACGGAATACAGCGCTGCGTGTCCTCTGCTCTATTCTTGAGGACTTCGTAGGCGTGCAGTTTTAATTTCAAGATCTAAATAGGTGTGTCAACAGTACAGAGGTCACACAAGAAATTCTCAGCTTGGGTTTTTTTCACTGTCATAACATTTATGGTTCTGTGGAAGCACAAGCAATTTCCTCAATAAAGAAGGAAAGAAGGGAACAGCTGCCCGGGATGATAACGCAGCTGCCTGAGGTACATGGGCAGCCAGTCTGGACAGTTTGGATGCTAATGAGGGGAGGGGGCAGGACGTGGCTGGCAACGGACCTTGTGGCAGTATGTCTTCAACAGGTGAGGAGCCGGGAGCTGCTGCCCTGCAGAGGTTTGACTGAAAGCTGTCTGGACTCTCAATCTGGGAGCAGAGCTGGGAGGCGGTTTCTATTAACAGGGGATGTGCCTGCTGTTCATTGCTCCTGATAGAGCTGGCACCCCGCTAGACACCTGTTGATTGCGTGTCAGGACATCAGGGCAGAAATATCAGCTCCTGAAGGAAAGTCTTTCAGCAGAGATATGAGAAACCCAGAAAAATCAATACCCCTAATACAAAGATGTTTCTGGAGGTGTTCCTTTTAGAATGAAGAGACACAGCAAGCTCTTGCCAATACTTTGGATCTTAGAAACAATATTTCTCTTTAAAGAAGAAGTGGCTCTAAAGCACAGTGTGGCTTAAAAAAATACAAACAAAAGCGCTCACCTCTGGCTGAGGGAGCTTGGGGTCATCCCAAGCCCCCGCTGGGCCCTGTGGACAGAGGCTCTAAGGGCCTCCCCTCCCCTTCTCCCCGATGGTCACCTGCATCATCGTGGTGATGCTCTCAGGGTCCCAGCTCACTGATGCTTTTCCTGGTCCCCCAACCCCAGAAGTGTCCAGTGAGTTCCGGAAAGTCAACTGCCCCTATTTTTACTTTCCTACAAAGCCAGCTTAAACTCAATATTAAAAGAAAACTAAGATGGCATCCGGTCCCATCGCTTCATGGCAAATGGAAGGGGCAAGTGTGGAAGCAGTGACAGATTTCCTCTCCTCGGGCTCTAAGATCACTGCAGATGGTGATGGCAGCCACTAAATCAGAAGACAACTGCTCTTGGCAGGAAAGTGATGACAAACCGAGGCAGTGTGTTATAAAGCTGAGACGTTACTTTGCCGACAAAGGTCTGTATAGTCAAAGCTACGGTCTTTCCAGTAGTCATGGACCATAAAAAAGGCTGAACACCAAATAATTAGTGCTTTTCAAACTGTGGTGTTGGCGAAGACTCTTGAAAGTCCCTTGGCCTGAGATCAAACCAAGCAACTTAACCAACAAAGGATATTAGATGTTTTGAGTCTTTGACAGGTGGGCCAGGAGTGTTACCTTGCTGAATTTCACAGAAATTTATTTACACGGCAGTGACATGTTTCTGAACGTTTATTTTCCATTCGTGTTCCTTCTTTTTCTCATTGTTCATGTTCACTTTTCTGATTCTCCTCTCTGACTTGGGGAACAGTTTATATTAAAGACCCACCTGCCAAGCAGGAGACGTCGGTTTGATCCCTGGGTCGGGAAGATCCCCTAGAGAAGGGAATGGCAACCCACTCCAGCATTCTTGCCTGGAGAATCCCATGGACAGAGGAGCCTGGCGGGCTGCAGTCCATGGGGGTCACAGAGAGCTGGACCCGACTGAGCGTCTATCAACAGCGGCAGGATTAGACGTCGTACTTCTTTGGCTGACTCTGCTGATGGTTTCTTTGAGATGGCTCCTGGGATGAGCCTTCCTTGATCGTTGGAGGTCAGCTTTATGGTGATCTCCATGTCAAAAACTGGAAGGAATATGTCATTGTGAGTTTGATTTTATTTTATTCCACTATACTAAAACAAAAAACAAAGAAGGTAAGAAGTGAATATTCGAAAATTCTGGATGGCAGGCCATGGATATTTTTGTCATATTGCTTTTCATAACCTTCATGCATTTTTAAAGATTTCCAAATATTTACCCCCAAACGGGCCACGCCACGGCCGCAGAGAACTATCCGTGGTCCTCTGGGTGAACGGCCTGTGCCTGCCCGAGGTCCGAGGTCCAGCCTGTGTTCTGATGGAGAGTCTGGATTTCCAAACCATGGGCAATAACCAGCCAGCCTTTTCACGGGTGGTCAGGGCTGGGCCCTGCTTGTGCTGCTGAGAAAAGTCAGGGGAGTTTTAATTTTTTAAAAAAACTCATTTATTTATTTTTGGCTGTGCCAGGTCTTTGTCGCTCCACGGCTTTTCTCTAGTTGTGATGAGTGGCAGCTACTCTCTAGTTCCCACGAGTGGGCTTCTCGTTGTTGGGGCGTCTCTTCTTGCTGAACGTGGCCTCGAGGGTGCACAGGCTTCGGGAGTTGCAGCAGGCGGGCGCGGTAGTTGTGGTTTCTGGGCTCTGGAGTACAGGCTTGGTACTTGTGGGGCACAGGCTTAACTGCTCTGTGTCACGTGGAATCCTCCCGGACCAGGGATCAAATGTGTGTCTCCTGCATGGGCGGGCAGGTTCTTACCACTGAGCCACAGGGAAGCTCCAGGGAGTTCTTCTTGGTAGAAAAGAGTGCCTGGGGGTTCCCCAGCCCGACTTTTCCTGTCTCCCTGGGGTGGACGCATCACCTCCTTTGTCTTTATGGTTATCTCAGGAGGACCCAGACGTGGGCTGCTTGCTGGCTTCTCCCCAGATGCCACTGGAGGCTGAGAAATCCGGCTGAGTGGAGACGTTCGGCAGGGCCCAGCCTGCAGGCTCCCTCGTGGGGCTGGATGGCCAGGCGGGCGGGCTGCCCTGAGACAGAGGACTCCTCTTCAGACTCTGCTTCCAGGGCCCCGTTATCACCCCGCGTCTGTCTGGGGCCGCTTAAAACCCCTTTGGGAGATCTTTGAGAAGCACCTACATGTTTCTCCTCTTCTTTTCTCATAAAACTTGTTTATTTTTAACAACCTTAACTAAAGATTCAACATGCGAAGGATTCCAAGAGCTAGGCAGTGACGTCTCCTCAACCCCCCTCCCCCAGCCAGTTTCCTTTTGTGAACTTTCTGAAGGTCTCCCAGATCCATGAACAAGCTTGCCCTTGACCCCTTGGGAAATAGGAGCTGGGGGACGTTAGCATCACGGAGTAATGTTAAATGATATTTGGAAGTGAGAACTTAAAAGGAATGTGAGGGGGCACTGGATGGAAAGAGGCAGGAAACAGTGAAATCAGAGGCTGGTCTCACGGCCCACAGGCGGTAGGATCCGGGAGGCCCCTGGCGGTGCAGGCCCAGAGGCAGCGGTGCTGCCGGAGAGGCTGGCGCATTTCTAAGGCTTGCTGCCCTTTGGTGTTGCGTGTTGGTGCCCGCGTGACTGCTAACCTATAGACACTGCACATTAGGCTGAATTTCAGACTTGCTGTTCACTTTTGTCATCATTGAAAAATATGTGGAAAGTTCATTTCCCAGACTATTGTTGAGCTCTCTGACTTTCGGGAGATGTTGTTAAGCCTATGAGATCTATGGTTCTTCTAGGAAAACCTAGGGTATAAATCACCAGTTTAAAACAACGGAGTATAAATCCTATTGTGCAGGCAAAATACAGCATCATTAGGACTAATTGACAAGGCACGTTCACTATAATGAGGTTGTTCACTGGATACTGTAAGGTAAGACATCCTTCTTTTTAGCATTTTTAGAAACTGTAATTAAATGGCCACAGGTGTAGTGATTGATTCACTATCTGCCTCCTTTGCTGGCTGCAAACTCTGTGAAATCCGGGACCCAAGTGTATCTTGTTCAACATTTCATTGCATGGTTCAGCACAGCACCCAAATGTAGGGGCATATTGGGAAATAACGACGGATTCATTAAATGTAATGAATAGATGGACTGGAGGATGGAATGATGGATGAAAGAAAAGCGTAACTGCTGGAAATGTGCCAGGAAAAGTACTAGAGATAGTAACTCTCTTGAATGCATTTGAATCATGCAGAACATGATTATTTATATGAAGATTTCTAGATAGGATGAGTGTGTGTGTGTGTGTGTGTGTGTGTGTGTTGGGGTGGAGACCAGAAAAGAGTCATGTCCAAAGTGTTATCCACCTTAAGGGAAGCCAAAGCTCCCAACCAACCCTTTAAAATAAGATACAAAATCCCCGTGAACATGTTTCACTGGACCAAGAACGGAGGGCTTATTTACCTCCCAGAATACACAGCCCACGGTTGTGGATCTAAATTCTCATGGAAATATGATCCCAGAGGAGGGTGACTCACCCTTTTCACATCCACTGTTGACAGAACAAAAAGAAACGGCTTCGGGCTGTTGTGAGAAAGGCCTGTTTTAACTAGAGAGGCCCCAGAGCAGATGTGGGGCTTTCCACTCCAAGCAGGACCGCAAGGGGCGCCAAGCCCCTCGTCAGGGAGCAGGTTCTTTCTTTAACGGTTAAGCGTGACCGCCCCTGGAAACAGAGGGTGGAGGAGGTTAGCATCCTTCTAAAATGAAATCGACTTCCATGACTCCTGCATTTTCACAAACACTTGGGCCAAGTTGGGAAGAAATGACGCTGGGGAGGATTCCCGGCCTGATGCGGGGGCCAGGCCTGATGCGGGGGCCAGCCGCGGGGGGCCACGGCCAGAGGAGGGGGTCTGGGCTGTGCCCGGGGTCATGCACCATCCCTGTGGCCCTCCTCCCCCCACCCCGACTTCCAGGGGCGGGGATTGTTATGCAGAGGAGGAGGGCCTTCCTCAAAAGGAAATTGGGTGTTTTAGGAAGGTAGTGAGTCGTGGGTGCACCAGGTGAGGAGGCGGTCGTGGAGACTGCAGGGACGCAGAGCAGACTCTGCACGTGGGACTGGGGGCTCGTGGACGAGATGGGACTCCCGGCCCACCCCCCGGAGAGCTGGCTTGTTTTCTGATCCGTTACATGCCGTGGGCAGAGCAGACGGGCAGGGGGCTCTGAGCTCCGTGTGCAGCCCTCCCCAGTGAGGACTGGGGGAACCCCCTGGGGGCCCACCTGGAGCCCTGCCTGCCGTCTCTGGCCTCCCATCCCTCCCAGGCTGATGGCGGGGAGTGAGCAGGAGGCAGCCATCCTGGTGGATGTTACTAGAGCCCCCTCGGCCCCCGCCGCCCTCTTTGATCACACTTCCTTCACCTCTCTCTTAAACTCATGACCCTGGAAAGGGAGTCAGCGCCTTTCTTCTGCGGCTGCTGTCCTCTGGGCCCATGCACATGAGCTGGCACATGGCTTGGTTAGAACAGATGATTTCCAATAAGGCGAATGGCCCTGTCTGACTTAGAAATGGTCCGGTCTGACTTGCCCTGAGACTGCCGACCAGCGCAGGAAGAAGAGGGCACTTTATTACCTGTGGCTCTGCCCCCGAGTTGGGTATGGAAGGGTATTTCCTCCATGTTTGCCCCATAGACAGGCCTGAGTCGCCTCTCATCACAGGTGTATTAGGCCAGCGCCTTGTCCCCACGTCTCCCCAGGGAAGCATCCACTGGAGACAGCTGCCCTCTGGGCTGGCACTCCAGGGGTGCGGCTTTGCTGGGGCCTCAGAATCGGGGGTGACAGTGAGGCCTGGCAGGGGTGAAGGGCGCCTGCCACCGCGCCCACCCCCTACAATGTCCTGCGGGGGCTGGAGCGGCCTTCCGCCCTGGCTGCTCCTCGAGCGTCTCTGTGAGGGCGGGGGCCCCGCACCAAGCTCCTCTTTGCCAGGCTGTGCTCTGAAGCTGGGGTGGTGGTGAGCGGGGGGCTCGCCCAGGAAGCTCTTCCTGGCTGCTGGCTGGCTTTCCCGGCGGCTCCAAGAGCAGAGCCTGCTTTCCGGCTTGGTCGTTCGCTGTGGGCTCCTCATTCACCCATCCGGAAGTCCGTCCATCCATCCTCCTGTTTGCTCAATGCTGGGGTCCCAGTTAAACGAGGCTCAGCCCCATCCCCCAGGAGGCCACCCACCCCATGGCTGGTACCACGCCTGCCGGCCGTAAGCCCCTCCACATGCCGTTCCTTCATTCATCCATCTCCTGTGTGCTCCTCGGCCTGGTCTTGGGCGGCTGTCAGCGACCTGAGCTGAGCTGTGGGCAATGGCTCGTCCTCTCCCCGGGTCCTTCCACTCTGACGCTCAGCCCTGGTGGCAGGCGCGGGGGACCGGCATCTACCTGGGCCCTGCGTGTCCGCTGAGCTGAGATGTGCGCCGGGGAACTTCACACGGGTTTGCTGGCTGTAATTGCTTGTCACCTTGGTGGCCCAGGGCCCTCCTCTGTGATTTTCCTTTGGTCTGTACTTTACTTTTTGAAGGCAGTGAAAACCGTGGGATACCTAAATAAACAGGCAGTTGTTTTGAATGTTAATGTTCCCATCTACTCACCACGGGAGAATTCCTAGGAGACGGCATGGAGATTTGAGGACCTACCTGTGGCTTCAGAGTCACATCATCTCTGGATTCAGCTCACTTCAACGTGGATGCCGTTTTTATTGCTTTACAAAAAGCTTACTGTTTAGTAGTGTGGTGATATCCTCTAATTTCTTCTGCTTTGGAAATCATGAGGTTGATGGAAACTGTTTTCCCTTCCTCGGCTCCTCACCCCAGGTATGAAACAGCAGCCTGTGGGCAGAGTTTTGGGAGGATGAGATGCCTCTGAGAGACGAGAACTGGGTCCTCTCCTCTCTCAGTCAAGGTGGTAAGCAGCCAAGGTCCTCGGGGTCTCTGGGCTGTTTATGCCCTTGTCGATGGGCCTGCTGTCCATGCGCGAAATCCTGCAGGGGCTCTGAAACCATCACGTACACGCTAAAGCAAAGATGAATACAGCAAAATATACTAGATCGGTAATTGCAGCAGGAATGTGGACTTTTCTGTAAAAGTGTAATAAATGCTTATTGTTAAGTAAATGTCAAAAATGAGGGGAATACAAGGACAGTCGTAAAAATTAACAATAATGGCACCATTCAGGGATAAAAACCGTTACCGTTTCAATGTTTTCCCTTCTTTCTCAGAGTGCATTTTTAGATGGTTTTATCCTGATCGTTTCGCAACGTACCAAAAGCATCGCCGTGTGACTCTCACGCTTGTGAGACCTGCCAGGTCTGGGTCGGATCGCATCCTCTGTGTGTGTTAGCCGCTACAGTCGTGTCTGACTCTGTGCAGCTCCGCGGACTGCAGTCCCCCGGGCTCGTCTGTCCGTGGGATTTTCCAGGCAAGAATACTGGGGTGAGTTGCCGTTTCTGACTCCTGGGGGTCTTCCCGACCCAGGGATCGAACCAGAGTCTCTTGCGCCTCCTGCACGGTCAGGCGCATTCTTTACCACCGAGTCACCTCCTAGGACGTGTTGTATTTCACCGGACCCTTCCCCTGGCATTGCACGCCGTGCTCCCTGGCTTTTCTGAGAGTATGTGCTGTACGTGAGCACCTCCTGCATGAACACTTGCCTGTACTTGGGGGCCCCTTTGGAGGAGACCCTGAGGCACAGTACGTGCTCCGGGGTCCGGTTTGAGTTTAAGCCCCAGCTCCCCACTTGCAAGCTGTGTGAGCTGGTGAGGCTGCTAAACGTCTGTGCTCCACTGTCCTCACCCGCGGGGTGCCTTCTCAGGTGGCGGAGGCCCTTCTGGGGGCGGAGGCACGTGAGCAGCGAGCCTGGCCCACGGCAGGCTGGGCTCAGGGCCACCTCTGCGGCTGCCTTGCCGCGTCCTCAGCGATACGGTGATGAGCTGGACTGAAGCCCGGAGCAGACTGACCCGCCCAAACAGAGGTGCTTCTGAAGGCTTTGGGTTTCTGTTCTCATTGGTTTCCCCAAGTCTTCTCAAAATAAAGCATTGCTAACTTAATGTGTGGACAAGTGAATATGTTTCTATACTTCAGTGCTTTTTTTCTGTTTGTCCTCCACTTCTATCTTTCACGCCCTCCCCTGTGCTGGTGGGAGTCAAGGACAAAGCTGCCGGATCCCCGCCATTAGAGAGGTCCCTCCTGTGGCTGTCGGTCACACAAAGGACACCCGCTGGGCCACGGCGAGTGCACTTCGCTTTGCCTGGGACCCTCTCGTTCCCGGATTAGAGCTGAGTGCAGCGTGGCCAGCAGGGTCCTCTGGAAGCAGGTCCAC
Source organism: Cervus canadensis (assembly GCF_019320065.1). Classification (NCBI taxonomy): domain Eukaryota; kingdom Metazoa; phylum Chordata; class Mammalia; order Artiodactyla; family Cervidae; genus Cervus; species Cervus canadensis. Next base: position 2,469,587 of record NC_057393.1, on the reverse strand, counting down.
GCGTCCACTTCAGCCTCTCTCAGCCCAGGGGCTTACGGGGTGCTGCCTGTCCTCACTTGGTGCAAGCATGCGTCCAGACCAGCCCTGCTCAGAACTTGGATCAAGTGAGTTCTCTTGTCTTTCGCCCCTGGTTCAGAGTGTGAGGACCTCAGGCCTTCAGCAAAGCAGAATGAAGGCCAGTTCTTTCCGTTCCCACCCTGGGCTCCTGGTTCATGGACGTTCCCTGTGTGGCTTGAATGCCTGGTGACCTCTGCCTGCATCTTGTGTGCAGTGCCCCTCTGCCCATGGCACATGCTGCTTTCTCCTCCTACGACCTGATTATGTGAAGGGCCACTTGGTATCACTGTGTTGGATTATGGTCAGCCTGGGGTGGGGTGCAATATGACAATTTTATTTTTGTTTTTTTTTCACAGTGTACTTTAGAATTACATAGGGCGTTTTTCTTCTTTAAGTTTTCCTTTTTGTTACTGTGTTTTTCTTCCAATCATTAGAATAAATTTAGGGCAAAAAAAAAAAAAACATGTTGAGATTTTGCTTGAAGTTAGTGTTGATGGACTTGACAGGGTAGCTGGTGGTGGCATCTGCCCATGTTTGCCACTTACGGGATGCCAGCTTCAGCCCTCTGTGTCTCTGACCCTTCACTTTTAAATGAGGGAAAATAAAGGCACCTCCTTCATAGGTTTTGTTATGATCATGATAGATGTGTCCTTTCTAAGACTCCTTTTAGCACCACGTGATGACGAAGACATTCGCCTATGTTCCTGTCTATAAGTTTTACAATGTAAGCTTTTATTTTCAGTTCCATGAGACCCCTCAAGGTAATTCTGGTGTAAGATGTAACTTTTTTCTTCCCATATTGACATCCAATTGTTCTAGCATCATTTGTTGAAAATAAGCTCCTTTCCCGATTGAATTGTCTTGGCACCTTTGTCAGAAATCCGCTGAAGACATGTGCCCGGGGCCACCTCCAGGCTTCCTTCTCGCCTCCATTGATCTGCACACCTACCCTTCTGCCAGGACAGCGTGTCGCTGCTTGTAGCTCCACAGTAAGCCTTGATATCGGAGAGCATACGTGCGGCAGCCATAGGGAAGTGCCCCGTGATCGAGGGCCAAGTCCTGGGCTCTGAAATCCACCAGTGCTGTGTGTAGCAGGACAGCTGGGCAGACCCTCTCTGGAGAGGCCTGGGGCTTGTCTGACAGCCGCTCTGGCTCGAGGGCCCCGCTCCTTGCAGAGCCTCGTGGCCGCCTGGGGTGTCCCCCAGCCCCCTCCTGCTCCCCTTCGCTGGAGTCGCTGGTGGGTCACAGTCTGACCTCCCTCCCCATCTCCTCTAGCTCCTGTTTCCTTCTCTCTGTGAGAACACAGGGTTTCACCTCTAAGACTCTTGCATTTGCTTCTCAGAGGACTTGGACAAACAGAACATTGTCAAATTATTTTATTCCTTTTTATAAAAGTTAATTTTGTTCTTTGCATTTTCATATACATTTTAAAATCATCTTGCAAGTTTCTACGACAAAAACTTGCAGCAATTTTGATCAGTTGTGTTGAGCAGAGAACTCATTGAGGAGTTCTCTCTTCAGCATCTTTCCTATAGGGAGTCTTCCTGCTGGTTAACACATATCTCTCCATCACTTTAGTTTTCCACTGCTTTAAGGGGTGTTTTGTAATCTTTGGTGTATGGGTCTTATACATAATTTGTTTGATTCATCCCTAAGTATTTCATAATTGTGAATGCTATTGTAAACTAAATTGTAAATTAAGTTTTTAACTTCATTTCCAACTCTTTGACAGTATACAGAGATGCCATTGGTTTTCCAATACCAACTTTGCCTTCAAGAGCACCTGTGCCTAAATTCACTTACTGGTTCCAGTAGCTTTTAGTTACCTTTCTGAGTATTTTCCACTTACATGGCCAAGTTATCTGTGACAAAGACAGCTTTAATTCTTCTTTTCCAATGTGAGCTCCTTTTATTCTGTTTTCTTGTCTTATTGCATCTGTTAGACTTTCACTAAGACCTGAATGAAGGGGTGAGAACAGCCCTTTGCCTTATTTCATAGCATTCAGTTTACCACGTGTGACGTTAGCTGTGGAGTTTGTATAGACCTCCTTGGCTGATGAAGGAGGTTTCTTATCCTGGCTTGCTCAGACTTTTTTTTCTTTTTTTTTTTTGGTGAACGATTTGGATTTTGTCAGGTCGTTTTCCTGCACCAATTGAGATAATCATGTATTGTCCTCTCTTTCATTTTAAAATAATAGTGCATTATATAATTTTTAAAACTATTAATGCTACATTCCCGGGAAAATCTCTCATCGGCCTCACGCTCTTTTTTATAGCACGCTGTCTTTGGCTTGCTAATGTTTCTCTAAGGGCTCTTGTGTGTATTTATGACGGCTATTGTTTGGTTGGTGGCGCTCTCTTCCTGTTGTGTCCTCTGTAGTTCTGGCATCGGAGTAAAACTAAACTCACAAAATGGATTAAGTAGCATTTTGCCCTCCTAATTTTTGAAGGAGTTTGTGAACAAATTTGTTTAAAAAGAATTTGAACAAATTATGTATAAGACCCACACACCAAAGATTACAAAACACCCCTTAAAGCAATGGAGTGCTAAGGTGATGGAGAGATATCATGCGTTAACTGACAGGAAGACTCACTATGTTTAAAGAATTTCTTTCAACATTCTAGATTCCACCACTGATGCATTCTTGGTGTGGAGTTTCCTTTGTGGGAAGATTTTACATTTTCCTGGGATATGGAGATTTTCAGACTTTCTGTCTGTTCACTTGCGGTCACTTCTGCGTGTTCTTGGGCTGGTTTTGGTGACAGATGTCTTGATTGACACAGCACTGTTCTCACTGATACCCAGCATGCGTGCATGTGTGCTCAGCCGCGCAGTCGTGTCCGACTCTGTGCAACCCCGTGGACTGTAGCCCACCAGGCTCTTCTGTCCATGGGATTCTCCAGGCAAGAGTACCGGGGTGGGTTGCCGTTCCCTTCTACAGGCGATCTTCCTGACCCGGGGATTGAACCCTGATCTGTTACATCTCCTCCCCTGGCAGGCAGGCTCTTTACCGCCAGCGCCACAGGGAACGCATTGATATGGCATTGTTTTTATTTTTTCATTATTGGTATAGCATTTTCCCCTGGATGTAATGTCGCTTTTTTTTCTGGCTTCTTGTAATATCTTCTCTATTTAGCTTGAAATAGATAAAAGGAAACACACTAGTATGTAACCAGCAATGAGTTCCTTTCATTTCGCTTGCTGAGTTCATGGCCATTCTGCTTTCCACCAACTTTGGGGTGCTTTTGTATACTTAGAAATCTGATTTTTTTTCCGTCCAATTTTATCTGTCTTTACCACATGGGACTGCAAGAGTGTGCATTATGGATAACTTGATATTGTCTCTGAGGCTCTCTACTTTTTCTCACTATTTTCAGACTTGTTACTGTCTATTTCTCTGTACGACCTGTTTGTTTTTTCTATTTTGTTTTATCACCAATCTGTTATTGAGCCCCTATAGGGAATTTTTAAAATTTCAGTAAATGTATGTTTCAGCTCTAGAATTTCCATTTTTACAGTTCAGTTCCTCAGTTGAGATTTCATATCTCTTCAGTTATCAAGACCATTTTTCCTTTTATCCTTTAATTCCATTTATAAGAGCTGCTATGAGATCTCTGCTTGCTAAATCTGACACCTAGGTCATCTGCAGTCAGTTTCTACTGGCTGCCTTCTATTCTTGTGTATGGAACACTTTTTCTTTTATTTGCATGTCTAGTAACTTGGTTTAAAAACTAGACATTGTAGATGGTACAGTATAATACAGTGATTCCAGAGTCCACTGTGCTTTGAGTATTTATTTTTCTTGTTCTAACATGCAGTTAACTGGCCTGGCCTCAAATTACAAGCTTTGCATTTTCGTTTCATGCTGCTGCCAAAATCTCTGCTTTGTTTTTATGTATTCCAGCCTCTGCTAGGTAGCCTGCTTCTGTGAATTGAACTTGGAAATATTCGTGTGTCACCGTGGTGTTTTATGGGCAGTTTTTCACAGCTCTTTGTGGATTTGGTCAGCTGACCTGTGCCTGAATCACTCGGCATTCGTCAGGGATTCAGGCTGAGGTTAGACTCAGGTTGAGGGGCTCGGCCGCTCTGCCCTCTGAGGGTTCCATGCTCCTGAGGGCCCCCCTGGATCCCAACAGCTCTGCTAGTCTGTGGCTGTCCGCTGACACGTCAAGCCCAGGAGGTACGGCTCCTTGCCCCCCGAGCTGACGTTTGGGGGACGTGCTTGGTTGACAAAGCGGCAGACACGCAGACCTCACTGTGCGGCTCGTGGTCCAGAAGCCGCCCCTCTGCAGGCCGGGCCGTGTGGTTTACCCCGCGTCTACTGCGGGGCGCCCACCTGAACGTAGCTTGCTGTCAGTGGTGATGGGGGTGGGTTCATATTTACTTTTTTAATCTCACTCTCACTGGTAGAGTCTCCCCTGAAGTTTCTAGCTTCTTTCCCGGTCCCGACTTCCATCTCCTGCCCCCGGTGGCCATGCTGCCTGTCACGGCTGCGGCCACAGTCGTGGGCATTGGCGAGCTCCCTGGGGCCCACAGTGCCGCAGGCTCCCAATTCTTACTCCTTTCAGCCGTTTTTACATTTTTTAACAGCATGGACACTTGCTCTGGCTTTTGTTCATTGCTTCCTGCTTTCTAAATGTCTTTAAGTAGCTGTTTTAGACATTTTATCTAGGCTTTCTGGTAATACCTGTGGAAGAGTTTGGGTGACCACTTCAAGTTCCTGCAAGTGTCTCCTTCCTCTGATTTTAAAACATCTCCCTTTAAAGTAAATGCACTTTCTCCTTTTTGTGATGGAGTGCCTTGGCCGCACTTCTGAAGGAATTCAAGTAATTACAGTGAGAGTGGATTATTGGTTTTTCCTTATTTTTACTAGAATGTCCTTAGTCTTTCATTATTAATTATGATTCTGTATGTGAGGGAAGTATCTGAATATGCTTAGTTTTCAAAAGTTGGTTTTTTCTTTATTGTAGCTCAGAAACAGGTGCTCAATTGTATCCAGTGCATCATAAGCATTGATTTTTATTTTTATATGGGTATTTGATTAATATTGTTTTTGTTATTAGATTTTAAAAATGTAAAACCAATCTGCTTTGTAACTTAATGTTTGCCTTGTGTAGTTTACATTTCTTTGACTGTTCTTGAGACTGAATGTTTTTGTATGTTTATGAGCTACTCCTCTTTCATGAATTGACTTTGCATGTATTTCTCTTTCACAGTATTCTTTTGAAATGGATTTGTTATAACTTTTTGTTTATCAGGGTTGTTAAACCATTGTCATATGTGCCATCAATATTTTCCCAGGGTTTACTTTCTAATTATGTTTGTGATGCTTGTATATATAGAGTTCTATATTTTTATATAGTTAAATATAGCATTTTTTCTTTCATCTGGTATTATACCTTTTCCTTCACATACTAAAGCCATCTGCATTTTCTTCTGATACAGTTATGACTTACTTTACATGAAAATTTTTGTCCACAAAAGACGTATTTTGATACATGTTGGGAAAGAAGGATCTAAACATTTCCATATGGTTTCCCATTTTTCTCTACATCATTTATTGACTAAAGCATCTTTTCCCCATTTCTTTGATACTCCAGTATAATGTTTGAAGTAGTTATAAGCACTTGTATTTCTTAACTTTTAAAGATTCCCGTGCTCTGACTTTGAGAGTATGTGTGTGTGGACTTAAAAAACACTTCATAGAGCAAGCGCCTTTAGTACTTTCTTTTTATTTTTTCTCTAATATTCTTACACACATTCCTTTCAAAATAATTTTAGAAATACTTTGTCAAGTTTGTCTATTTGTGATTTCTATTGAAATTGCATTAAATCTGTAGAATTAACTGGAAAAAATGTCAGTCATGTCTGACCCTTTGTGACCCCCATGGACTGTATTCCACCAGGCTCCATTGTCCATGGAATTTTCCAGGCAAGAATACTGGAGTGAGTTGCCATTTCCTACTCCAGGGGATCTTCAAGACCCAGGGATCTAACCTATGTCTTTTGCCTCTCCTACATTAACAGGCAGATTCTTTACCACTGCACCATGTGGGAAGGGAAAATATGACATCCTTCAAATTGTGAAATATCTCCTCTGGAGACAAGGAACAACTTGATTTGTCCAAGTAACCTTTATGACTTTCATAACTTGTGTGGTTTTCTTTATGTGGATCTTGTACATTTTAGGATATTTTTGTTCCTGAGAAAACTGCAGTTTTGTTGCTGTCATAAATGGGATCCATAACTTAAAACAGTCAGTTTTTTTTTTTACCAGCAAAATGGGTTTATTTGGGAATGGCAAAGAATCACTATTTGGGACACACAACTATGGCAAGCCACAAGGCAAATTTGGTGAAGCCAGGGAAAGCTTCTCCTCTTTCCTAGAGGAGAAGCAAGAAGTTCATTGGTGGAAACTGGGAGTTACAAGTATAGTGGTTTTTCATTGGCTGAATTGTGAGGTCTCTTATTGGCTGAGCTTTCCTATTGCCAGGAAAGGGGGAAAATCTTTCTTTCTCTTGCTGGTGGTACCAGAGTAGTGTCGCTTCCTGCTGGAGCTGCAAGGGCCATCTGTTAGTGGTGGGTCTGTATTGATGCTCAGTGTATGAGAATTCCCCTTCTGTCCTCCCAGCTCCATTTTCATGAGGTCCCCCTTTATAAATTTTGTATCTTTTGTATTTTTATCTAATTTTGTGTTTTTTTTTATACTTTGTATTTTTTGGTATTTTTATCTAATACTTGGTTGTTATTGGACTATAATAAAATTACTAGGTTTGGAGTCCACTAAAATTATAAACATTAAAGCAAATTGTTCTGATGCATTTTTATTTGATTCTCTTAAGATAAAAGTCATATCACCTATAAAAACTGCAGTATAAATTATTTATTTTATACTGTATCATATTTTAAAAATTTGCTTTGATTTCAGAAATAGGAGCAATCATGAGAATTTTGCATTAATGGGTAGAGCTAATAGTTTGAGATAAACCTTTTTTATCTTATTTTGAAATATATCTTAGAAATATTCTTCTATCAGTGTTTTACAAATAAAAATCAGTAATGAATGTTGGATTTGCCATATGACTTTTAGACATTTAATATAATAATCATATAGATTGTTTCTCTTGGACCTACAATACTAAGTTATATTAATAAATTTACTAACTTTTTTCAAGAATTAAACATTTTGGTCATTTTCTCTTAGTTTAGATATATTGATTGATTATGCTGACTGATGCTCATTTGGAATTTTCAAATAGTTATTCACAGCTAAGATTATTAGATAGCTTTTTATTTGTGCCTTTAAAATTTTTTCTGGTTTCAGGGTTATGTGGAGTGAACTGGGAAGGTTTCCAAATTTCTTTATGCTGAAATAATTTAAATAGCATAAGAATGATCTCTCTTTGAGTTTTGAAATAACCTGCTCATAAAAATGCCTGGACCTAGGATATTTTATGATGTTCATTCTTGGGCAGTTTTAAACATTTCATGTTTAAATTAATATCTAAGTACAGGCCACATATAAATATACTTTTGCTATGCAAATTTTAAAAGTGGATAAAGCAAAAGTCTCTCTTAGTTTTAATCCATGTTGCCTCAGCAGAAGCAAACACATAAACTGAGTACAGATTCTTTCATATTTTCCTCTGTGTATTTCAAAGCATGGAGAAGCATTTATTGGAATATAAAATTTTCCTCTCTGCTTTATTTTTACACAAATTTAATAAGTCTGGATATATATTGTGAAAGTTGCCTTTTTCTTTTAACATCGTAGAAATCTCACCATGTGAATCTAGGTGGCTCTGTCTAATTCTGGTTTTACTGTTGAATGATGTGTGATGGAAATCATCTTAGTTTAACAAGCCCTTGGGGACATTTCTTTTATGATTACTGGGGCGCTTATGTTGCTGCTGTTCACTTGCTCAGTTGCGTCCGACTCTTGGCCGTCCCAAGGACTGTAGCTCACCCGGCTTCCCTGTCCTTCACCAGCTTCTGGAGCTTGCTCAAACTCCGGGAGATGGTGAAGGACAGGGAGGCCTGGTGGTGCCATCCAACCATCTCATCCTCTGTCACACCCGTCTCCTCCTGCTGTCAATCTTTCCAGCTTCAAGGTCTTTTCCAAGGAGTCGGCTCTCCACATCAGGCAGCCAAAGTATTGGTGGTGTACTTACATTTTCTAGTATTTCCTTTAACCTTTGGAAGTCACTCAGAAACATTTGCTTTGCTAAACTATTTTAAATTTCACCCAGATTTCGTCTTTTTTTTTTGCCCTTCCCCCCTCACTCATTCATTAATTTGTTCAAAAATATTTATTGAACACTTGCTGTGTCAGGCACTTTTCTAGAGGCTTAGCAGATACCTCTGAATGACACAGACCAAAATCCCTGATCTCATTCTGCTGACATTCAAGCATATTTTAAAGTTAGCAGTTTGGATTTACTAAAATTATGAATATTTGAAGAATTAGCCTATATTTATAGTGTTTTCTTATGATTATCCATCTTTGTGAAATTTACTTTCTGTTTGGATGTCTTCGTTTTCATTCCCAGTGTTTTGCTTTTTGTTTCCTTTTTCTCTGCTTGCTTAGAACACGTTCCTCTAATTCATTTATCTTTTTTTATTTTCATTTCATTGCTGTAATGAAAAGCCCACAGACAAAATTAATGGGTTCTACTCTTTTAAAGGGGTTTATTTCATCTCTCCTTTTAACGGTATTGATTTTTCTTTTCTCTCTTTTTACTGTTCTTTTTCTAAAGTCTCAAATTAGATGCCTCATTTCTGTGTTTCTTTGGTGTTGATGCTTTGCATGTTCCCATGAAAGGCTTTGGCGTGTATCTTATGTTGGTCTATTGATTGTCAGTGGCAGCTCCGTCCACTGACTTCCTGGTGTGATACACACTCACCACCCTCTGTTATGCTCACATTGCATAATTCTGAACGCGTGTTGTGAAACATGAATTTCCAAGGATTTGTGCACACCGCGCTAAGTGTCCTTGGCGCTCTGCCGTGGGTCAGGCAGCAATGTCGCCGCCCCAGGAGGTGGCCTGCCGCAGCACGTGGAGACTTGTTGCCTTCAGAGAGGGAGCTGGGGGAGAAAAGGCGGTGGGGGTGTCCTCTTCCTACCCAGAGAAGACGGGACCCCAGCCCCCCGAATTCTCACTCTCTTCTGGTTGAACTGCTTCGTCTGGTTAACCTTTTCTTCTTAAACTTTAGAAATTTTATGTTATGTGCCGATGTGCATCTCATCGTGTTTCCATGGGAACTGTTGACTTTTTTGAAATTGAGGACTTGACTTATTATGTACTTACTTCTGAAATGCATGAGGTCTGCATGCCCTCCTCTGATCCTCAGAACACCTTGACAAGCAAGTTGTTCATAACTTAATTGTGAAAATGGGCCAGTGAGGATGTGAGCTCAGCTGAACACAGAGCTCCAAAGTGCAATGTGCTTCCACCACTTAGTCCTGGGAGCACACAGACATTTAGTTCATTTAATTTTTTTATTTCCATTGCTTTTTTTGTTCCTTTTATCAGCAGCTGAGGGAGAAATTGCCCAGCTGGTCATTTCATTCACTGATGAGAATTTTTCTTCCATCTGCACTTTTAAATCAAGCAATCATAGTTTTCAACTGGAGGCAATATTCCTGATTGAAGAGTTACTGTCATCTGAAATTTTATTAAGAAAAGTAAACTAGGAAATTTAAACATTTCCTTTGGATGCCGCAGTAAATTCTTCATATGAAGACATTTCTGATGACACAGATTATCACTTTGCTTTTAGTGGCTGAAACTTTATGTGGATTTCTCTGTGTTCATTCATTCCTTGTCAGTCCAGCTGTGAGGATAGCAGCTGTCCATGGGTCCCTGTGGTTGGATCTGAGATGGGTTCTTGCCCAGATTTCGTGGGACTCAGATCTTTCAGAAGGAAGAAATGGTTGGCGTGGCTCTTATTGGATTTGACAATTCAGTCTGTCATGCGGAGGGCAGGGCCATCATTCTGGCTGGGAGCAGCGGACGGGCCGGAACCTCACTGGTGTGAATGTATTCTGCGGGTTTGCTGCTTTTCCTTGCGGGTCTGGTTGCCTCAGCCGTCAATCTCTTTAATACCAGGAATGCTGTTGTGGTTCAGTTGCTAGCTGGGGTCTGACTCTTTGTGACTCCACGCGCTGTAGCACGCCCGGCTTTGCTGTCCTTCACTATCTCCTGGAGCTTGCTCAAATCCATGTCCATTGAGTCGTGATGCCACCCAACTGGCTCATCCTCTGCTGCCCCCTCCTCAATCTTTCCCAGCATCAGGGTCCTTGCCAGTGAGTTGTCTCTTCGCATCAGGTGACCAAAGTATTGGAGCTTCAGCTTCAGCATCAGTCCTTCCAATGAACACCCAGGGTTGATCTCCTCTAGGATTAGCAGGTTTGATCTCTTTGCAGGCCAAGAGACTCTCAGGAGTCTTCTCCAGCACCATAGTTTGAAAACATCAATTCTTCGGCACTCAGCCTTCTTTATGGTTCAACTCATATCCATACATGATTATTGGAAAAAAGCATAGCTTTGACTATATGGACCTTTGTTGACAAAGTGATGTCTTTGCTTTCTGATACACTGTCTAGGTTCGTCATAGCTTTCCTTCCAAGGAGCAAGCATCTTTAATTTCATTCATAAATGAGCCAGCAGGAGCAGCCGTGGTCTTCAGACCTGCTGAGGGTGATGTCTCCATGCCCACAGCTCTCACCTGACCACTGAGGTGGAAGCCTCGTTAAATTGCTTTTTTTTTTTCCTAAGTGTTTCGTGCTAATACTCAGAAAATTATGCTTTCTGTGTCTACAGCCATCCTCAGGTTGGCCTCACTCTGCCTGGCTTGTGTGTCCGGGGTTACGGAGGTCCTGGAAGAGCCTGGGCACCACTCAGGACGGTGCACGGCTCGCCACACTCCTCCAGCCCCCAGAGGGAGGCGGGGGGTCTCCAGCCATCACCTGCCCGCCCTCCCCGTGACCCAATTAGATGCCCTTCTGCCATGTGGATGGGAGAAGGGCGCTGCAGGCCCCCGAGCGGAGCAGGCTCTCCACTATTAAGCTTCCCCTCAAAATAATTAAAGTCTGTCTCCTTGTGCATGGCGCTCCCAGTCACAGAGTTTCTGCTTCAGAACCTGTTTTCACGGCCCCGCTCCCTCCTGCCAAGCCTCCAGGGAGCTGCATCCAGGGAGACTGTCCATATCTGCCTGTCGGTCCCACCCAGGGCACCACAGTGGGAAGAAGAGATAAAAACTGATGAAGACTTTAAAGATGGAAATAGAACTCCTCTTATCTGCCAAGACACAAAAAGTCCTAAGGAATCTTTAAAATTAACTAGAATTGTCAGACAAATTTCAAAATCACTATACTTGTTTGTTCAAGGAGGTGAAAAACAAAATTTTAAAAAGGTAGTGGACAGCTGGGAATGATAAAGGAAGCAACATATTTGAAAAAAACTGATGAGAGAAACCAAAAATAAAAAAGCATAATAACTGAAATTTAAAATGCTATGGCTTAGCAACCGAGCAGGCACAGTGCAGAGGTAATTAGTAAATTGAGAGATATCAGAAAAAAACTCCTTATGATGAATCATAATAAGCCACAGGGATCAAATACATAGAATAGAAGGTGAGATACTTTGAAGGAATGACAGATGCATCTAACGTACTAAATTACAGACCCAGAAAGAGAGAGGGGCTAGAATAGAGGAGAAGCAAAATTTGAAAAGACAGTAGCCGAGAATTTTCCCAAACTGGAGAACGGTGTTGATGTGCAAACCCCAAACAGTATAGATTAAAGATGGATTTATGTGACCACTTGATACACGTTAGTCACTTAGTTGTGTCCGACTCTTTGCAATCCCATAGACTGTAGCCTGCCAGGCTCCTCTGTGCCTGGAGAATTCCAGGCAAGAATACTGGAGTGAGTAGCCATTCCGTTCTCCAGGGAATCTTCCCAACCCAAGGATCGAACCCGGGTCTCCTGAATTGCAGGCAGATTCTTTTCCATCTGAGTCATTAGGGAAGTCCAAAGTTGCATTGAAAAGTTGGCACTCACTACAAAAGGAAGCAAGAGTGGAGTTTTCAAAAAATTTGCTGCTGTGACAATACCAATTAAAACCACCATGGGATACCAATACCCACTGGCTAAAACTTAAAAATAGAAAATGCTTAGTGTTGAAATGCTGTGAAGCATTGAGCACTCTAATATAGTCACATGGATATGAGTGTAAATTTGTCCAACAGTTTGGAAAACTGTGCAGCATAGGTTCGCTCCAAGGCCCAGGGATCCCACCTTTAGGCAAGTACCCCGTGGCCATGCCAGAAACTGTTTAAGCACGCTCAGCACTTTAATCACTCGCAAAAGTTGAAAACTGGGAACTCAGACATAGACATCATGAGTAAATTAAGGATCTGCAGCTGATCCATGCCAACGTGGACGGCGCTCGCAGACGTCACGTGTTATGTGAAAGCAGCCAGACATAAGGCTCCGTTCGTGTGAAGTGAAAAATCAATGCTAGATGAAACTGCAGTGTTTAGTGATGAAAACCTATGTGATGTTGATCTAGAAAAAGCAAGGCGCTCATTGCCGTGAAGACCACGGTAGAGATTGCTGACGAAGGGGAAGGCGGGAGGGAAGGGAATTCAGGAAAGCCCTGGAGCCCTGCCTCTGTGCTGTGATGACTTGGTGCTTACACACCCTTGCTTTGTAATAATTCAGTAAAAGTCAATATTGTGCGTAAGTCTCTTTGTGCGTGTTCCGTCGTTCAGTCGTGTCTGACTCTTTGTGACCCCATGGACTGTAGCCCACCAGGCTCCTCTGTCCATGGGATTTCCCAGGACTGGAGTGGGTGGCCATTTCCTTCTCCAGGGGATCTTCCCAACCCAGGGATAGAACCCGTGTCTCTTGCGTCTCCTGCATTGGCAGGTGGATTCTTTACCACTGCACCACCTGGGAAGCCCATTTAAAAAAGGCAATAAAATGGTTTAAAATAAAAGTTTTTAGGCATTTTGAATGGCCAGTCAGGAAATTTCACAAGGACTTCTTGTTGACACCCCATGATCAGGACATCAGGAGTCATTGAGAGAAGCTAGGGGTCACGGAACGAAACAAGTCAGGTTATCGTCCTGGAAATGGAAGCCCCTTTTGAGTGTAAAAAGGAAGGTGCAAAGAACAAACCATTCTAAGCTCCCGGATGGCCGTCTCGCCACTTTGTTAAGATATTACTTAAGCCAGAGGCTGAGAAAGACCTAAGTAACCCCTCCTCTAGTTCTGAAAGACGGCGAACTCAACCCCACAGCGCTAGAGAAATGACACCTCTCTGTGTCCTAGAGATTCTGGCTGCCAGCCTCTCTATTTGTCATCTCTTTCTGTCCCTCTGGCAAGTTCTCCCCAACACTGGGTTGTTAATAAAAAAGAATGATACAGAATTGTTATGCAAGGACTGAATTATGCTAAACAAACAGTGCTGGAATGTGAGAGATGGGACCTTCTCAGATGTAGACGGCTCCACATGAGCTAAGAGCATCTTCCTGCAAACTTTTTCTTCATGGAAAAGACAATTTAACAAATCTGAGAGGGGCATATTACCATTCCTGGAGGAAGTGTAATTTTCGTGGGTGATTTCGTTTCAAGGAGGAAACGTTTTTCTAGTGCAAAACCGAATGCAGGGGTGGCGGTAAGTTGGGGCTAATGACAAGCAGTGTGAACAAAACGCATAAATGTTTAATTTTGGCTCAGACATACCAGATGCAAATTTCCTGTTTCCTCAGGCAGTGCAAATGCTGATCGCTTATATGATTATTGTGAATGAGGGTCAACTTTTGGTTTAAGAAAACATAGCTAAAATATTAAATATTTATGGCACAGAGTTACTGCAGCAGGGGGCAGGGCTCCTCGCTGTGGGGCTGATGCTGAATCGTGGCCGCGTCCCATCCCACAAGCTGCTCCTGTATTTCTCTGCTGGCTGGTGGCGGGGCTGGGAGCAGGACGAGTTCATTTACTGTCGAGGGAAAACAAAGCCAAATAGGGATTTCCCCTGACCAACTGCGGCCGCACAGGGGAATGCAGAAAGCTCAGCTGTGAGCAACCGTGCACACTGCTCCAGGTGGTTTGTGTGGACTGAAGCTGCGTGCCGTCGGTCCTTGGGCTGTGAGAGCCGAGGGTGGCTGGGTTCTCTGCTACTGGTTTGTTCAGGAGAACACCACAACGCTGGTGGAGAGAAGCCCTCTCAACTCGGCACTGTGAGAGTCCCGCAAGGAGGTCATCTCTGCCCCTTCCTGCAGGCTAGGATCCCGGGAGGCAGGCTGGCAGTTCTGCTGGGCTGGCAGGGAGATTTTGTCTTTGCCTTCTGGTGAACTGGGGGTGGAGGTGAGCCATCCCACTGATTTAGAATGTGCACAAAGGCATCACGTGTGTATAAACACATAGATATACACACATGTGCATGCGTACGTGCTAAGTCGTTTCAGTTGTGTCTGATCTTTCTGACCCCATGGACTGTAGCCCACCAGGCTCCTCTGTCCATGGTATTCTCCAGGCAAGAATACTAGAGTGGGTTCCCATGCCCTCCTCCAGGGGATCTTCCTAACCCAGGGATCGAACCCACGTCTCTTATGTCACCTGCATTGAGAGGCGATTTCTTTACCACTTGTGCCACCTGGGAAGCCCAGACACACACATATATATCTTTATATATTTTATCTATATTCATATAAGTATGTAGTATAAACATTTGTATATGTATATTATATGCACATATAAGCTAGAGCTTCCCTTGTGGCTCAGCTGGTAAAGAGTCTCCTTGCAATGCTGGAGTCCTGGGTTCTATCCCTGGGTTGGGAAGATCCCCTGGAGAAGGGAAAGGCTACCCGCTCCATTATTCTGGCCTGGAGAATTCCATGCACTATACAGTCCATGGGGTCACAAAGAGTCGGACACGACTGAGTGACTTTCACATAAGCTTGTATTATTTATACTTATTTTAATATGTATTATGTATATGTTTATTATACACATATATGTTTATACATATATATTACATATATTCACTCGTATATGTGTATATATTTGTACTTGGAGATACTGCTGTGTGTATACACACGCACCTGCCCTGTCGCACACGCCTGTGATGGGGATGGTGTGAAGGAGGGAGGGACGTGCCGGCCCCCCTTCCCCACTGTGGGCAGTGGTGCTCACGGGGCACTTGCTGTGGGTGCCCCGATTCTCATGTGAACTGTGAGATCCGAGCCCCACACGGGTCTCGCCCAGGACCCGGGCTTCTCCCCACGGTGCCCTGAGTTTGATGAGAAAGTCCGACCTCCCTCACAGTTTTGGTGGTCACTAGCTTTCTTGCCTGGAGAAGGCAATGGCAACCCACTCCAGTACTCTTGCCTGGAAAATCCCATGGATGGAGGAGCCTGGTGGGCTGCAGTCCATGGGGTCCCAAAGAGTCCCACAGGACTGAGTGACTTCACTTTCACTTTTCACTTGCATGCGTTGGAGAAGGAAATGGCAACCCACTCCAGTGTTCTTGCCTGGAGAACCCCAGGGATGGGGGAGCCTGGTGGGCTGCTTCTATGGGGTTGCACAGAGTCGGACACGACTGAAGTGACTTAGCAGCAGCAGCTTTCTTGCTGAGGCCAACAGCTCCAGCCAAAATTTTCGGAGGTCTCCACGAGGCTTCCTTTTCCTAAAGCAAGACCGTGTTCTTCCTGCCAGCCGTGGCAGAAGTCTCAAATTCAGGGTCAGGTTGGCGACCACAAAGCAGCTCAGCCTGGGGGCTGGCTGGGCGGTGACGCGCGCGGCCCTCTCCCCGAGCGGTCCAGCAACCTGCTGCCACCATCTTAGAGCTCGGCCCAGCGCAGCCGGGCTTCACTTTACGTCTATTTCCTGGGTGTCAGTGCCTCAGTCTGCGGACCGCTCTGCCCCTCGTCCAGGGGCAGGGAGCCGAGGGGCGCCGCCCTGGTCTGACGGTCACTCCTGCCCAGAAGCGGCTCTGTCCCCGCCAGGCAGCGGACACGGCACGCACAGGCTCCCGTTTTCAGAACACGCTGCAGCTCTCAACACAGCGCCGATCTTCTCTTAAATTCAACTGCTCCTTGATCCTGTGTCTGCACTTAGCGTTTCAGAAACGTCCCCACAGGAAGAGACACACAAGGAAACTTCTAGGTCCAAATGTGTCCATAAGAGGAGGCTCAAAAAGCCCTTCATCGCTCAGCTGATTGTAACACGGAGGCCGGCATGCCCTGCGGCCGTCTGGCGGCTTTGGGATTCGGGAGGTGGAACCATTTTCTGAGACTACAGCTTCGGACCTCTTTCCTGAATACTCCTGACTTTCTGCATCTGGTTTGGCCTGTCCACCCGCTCTGTGCTCCTGGTTCTCATTGCATCCCTTGGCCTTCTCTGCTGGGTCCTCTGAAGCTCAAGGTCGGCCACTGCAGGCCTGTATCCGGTGGTCAGCTGAGGCTTAGCTCTCAGCGTTCACGGGCCACGACATGGGTTTGGCTGGGTGGGTTTTGTGCTCTGGGAAGGGACCCCACCCTCACGGCCACCTGCCTGTGCCCTCAGCCCGGGCAGCGTATGGACACGTCCGTGTCCATCTCTCGGGGCTCCTCCATCGGAGCCCAGGCACACCAGAGCAGCCTCACTCCGCGCCTGCAGACAGGGGCGGGAAGTGCAGTGAAGCCCGGGGTGGCCGGGCGCGCAGTTAGTGTCTAGACGAGGGAGAAGCCCACCTTCGTGGTGGCTCAGCCGTGTCCCCGCTCTTCCAAACTGGCTCAACGAAGTGCTGCTGGACTGGCGAGGCAGCTCTGCCCTGGGGCGTTGGACGTGAGTGGGGTGTTCTTGGCTGCCATGACTCGGTACTCTACCAGCATTTACAGCCTGGAGGCCAGGGACGGTCACTATCTTACAATCCAACAGGATGGTCCCATAGGCAGAGCAGCTGGCCATCCCAGGGAGCCCCCTCCGCCCCGCGAGATCCCTTCTGACTCAGGCTTATCCTGCCCTGGCTGCGTCTCCGCACCTCCCCAGTTCCGGGGCGCCCTGCGGTCAGGCCCATAGCCGGGCGCCGTCTGGTCCTGGGCTCACAGTCCATGGAGTTTGCGGAAGTAGCGGGTTTCTCCAGACAACCACGGCCTCATATGCGCCTCCCAGGGCTGGCTTTTCAAAGGCGGTCACTTGTCTTGATTTCCCATCTCTCTCCTCTGCCCCAAAGCCCGATCGTGTTCCTGGCCACAGGCAGATGGGACCCAAGGCGCTCGCTTCTTGCAGGTGTGGACACGCGCACCTGACTCTTCTGTAAATGAAATGCTCTCTGGGTTTTTGCTGGGGACACACAGTTAAGGCAGATGCCATCGCTTCTGCTGGCCGTGGCTTCCTTCACATTTTCCAAGTGCAGCTGGAGCTGGACTATCAAAGAGCTGGGTTTGTAAGAAGTCCTTTGGCGACTGATGAAGACAGTCCTGCGTTAAACACGATCTGGATTGAAGGGAAGTGCGGTAGACGCATTGCGAGCAGAACAGAGATTTGATTATGAAACCTCCAGAAACATGCTCCATTCCTTATCACAGTTTCAGAAGTCCTGGGGAATGGCTCAGATGGACCGATCTTACATGGCTTGCGCATTTTAATCCTGCAATGAAGATGCTTATTATGTGAACTCTCAGTCACATCTCCCTTCTGAGACGTGGAATCCTAGCTGCTCAGGACCGCACCTGTTCCTGGTGATGTGTGGGTCAGGGCTGGCCCCTTCAGAAGGGAGGTTAGGACAAGTTAGCTCCAGATGAAAGGTTACCCTGGACTTTCTGCAAGAAATGTTACCCTGGACTTTCTGCAAAAAAGCTTAGAAGTCTACCTCAAAATAATCAGGCTGACTTCAGTACTGCATGTTGGACCAAAGTTCAGCATTCCTGTAGCAATATGTCATCTGATGACATTAAAATCACAACACCTGGCATTTAACCAAAATACCAGGTATGCAAAAAGCATGAAAATAAACTCATAACCAGGAGAAAACTCCATTAATAGAAATACACCCAGAAATGACATTATGAAATTAGTGGATAAGGACATTAAAACAGCACACCAACACACACACACACACACACACACACACACACACACACGTGAACTTGAAGATACAATAATAGAAGCCAAACAAAATAAAATACAAAAGCAGACAGAAAAAAGGAACAGAGCATTAGAACTTTTGAGAGAATTTCAAGTGGTCTAAAATGTGTGTAATTTGAGTCCTATACACAGAGAACAAAGAGGTACAGAATATCATTTGAAGAAATAACAGCTGAAAAAATGCAATTTGCTGAAAACGATAAATGCACAAATTCAATAAGCTCAAAAACGATCAGCAGAAGCAGCAAAGAAAGCGCAGCAGCTCAGCTCACACACTGAACAGGCTGAAAAGAAAGAAAACCTTAAAAGCAGCTTATATAAGAGAAGCATGGATACATATTACATATTTACATCAGACACACAAAGCTAAGAATAATACACTTTACATCAGAAATAACATAAGCAAGGAGAAAGCAGAGAGACACTTTAAAACTGAAAGGAAGGAACCCTCAGCTGAAAGTTTGATGCCCGGTGAAAACATCTTTCCAAAGTGAAGGTGGACTTTGGCTTCTCGGTAAGATAGCATCCGCCTTCAGGAGGCAACTGTAAAATCCACATGATACCAAAAGGTTCAGTGTGACTGTGCTGAAAAGTGACGGAAGTACACAGACTGTGGGGGAGCGCCTGCCTGAGGAGGAGACACGGGGAGGCACCCACGCTCACGCCCATCTCTGCGGCTCACCCTGAGCTAGGCGCAGCCGACGTGGGCTCGGGGCAGCACCGCGTGGATGAGCCTGCCATCTCTCTTCCCGCGGGAGCCAGAGTCAGGCTGAGGAATTACAGACTGCAGGGAACAGGAGGCTGTTACAGGGCAGAGTGGAGGAGAAGCCACCCTCTGTCGACCCCCGTCTCTGATGGACCCCGAAAAACTCATGTGCGGAGCACACCCCGTGTAGCTCAGCCCAAGGAAAACTTCATGAACTGAACTGACCCCCGAGAGGGAGTTTGCTGTTCAAACCCAGCCAAGGAAATCGACCTGCTAATAAAAGGAGATGACGGTTTTCAGATAAAATAACAAATTCTGGAGTCTCAACATCTGAACACAGTTTCCAAAATACAATCCAAAGTTACATGACATATGAAAAACCAAGAAAATGGAATACATGCTCAAGAGATAAGGAATGACAAATAATTTGATGAGAATCTGGCCTGAACATGATGTCAAAACTATATTTTAAGAGGTTATCATAATTGTCCTAAATAAAGTAAAATGAAACGATTTTATTTTACCTTTATATATTCTTTCTCTAATGTTCTTTCTTTATGTAAGGCTTGAATATCTAGCCTGTATCATTTTTATTCTCTATGAATAAGTTTTGATATTTTCTGCAAGGCTGTGCTCCGTTTAGTTCAGTCACCATGTCGTGTCCGACTCTTTGTGACTCCATGGACTGCAGCACGCCAGGCCTCCCTATCCATCACCAACTCCCGGAGTTTGCTCAAAGTCATGTCCATCGCGGCGGTGATGTCATCCAACCATCTCATCCTCTGTTGTCCCCTTCTCCTCCCACCTTCAATCTTTCTCAGCATCATGGTCTTTTCCAAGAGGTCAGCTCTTCACATCAGGTGGCCAAAGTATTGGAGTTTCAGCTTCAGCATCAGTCCTTCCAATGAACACCCAGGACTGATCTCCTATAGGGTGGACTGGCTGGATCTCCTTGTAGTCCAAGGGACTCTCAAGAGTCATCTCCAACACCACAGTTCAAAAGCATCAATTCTTTGGTGCTCAGCTTTCTTTATGGTCCAGCTCTCACATCCACACATGACCACTGGGAAAACCATATTTGTCCTGTTCAAAAAACAAACAAAAATGTGTTTGCTTGTTTTCTGGCCAAGGCCAAAGACCTCTTCAAGCGGAGGTGTGTGTACAAAGGATCTGACAGGATGGGAGGGTGCAGGTCAATCCATGTGCCAAGAAATTCAGAGAATCTGTTGCAGCGACTCAGGCCTTTTTCAGAAATAGCCCAGCTCTGATGAATCACTGGGCGGGGGTCGCCCCAGAAGTTTCCTTGAAGGGATCAAGTTGCAGGAGTCCTGGAAGCAAATCCCCCCATTTTATTTATTCATTTTTGTTTGCCTTAGAAGACTATTTCTCCTTCATTTATGATGGAAACTTTCACTGGATATGGAGTTCTAGCTTGTTGATTTTGTTTTTTGCAGCGTGAAATATTTCCCTCCACTCTCTTCTTGGCTTCTGAAGGAAAGTCCGATGTAACTCTTACCCCTGTTCCTTTGTAGCTGGGGTGTTCTTTCTCACCCCACCCTGACCCCTTAACCTTCTGAAGTTCGAATATAATATTCCGCAGTGTATATAATATAATACTTTGGATATTTATCATGGTTGGTGTCCTCTCAGATTCTTGAAACTGTGCCTTAGTGTCTGTCATTGATTTTGGAAAATTTTCAGCCATTCTTACTTCAAATATGTTTTCTTTCTTCCTTCTCTTTCAGGTACCCTCATTATAAAATGTTATGCTTTTTGTAATTATCTCACAGTTACTGGACATTGTGTTTCACATTTTTCATTCTTATTTATATTTGTTTTACAGCTTTAGAAGTTTCTATTCACATATCTTCAAACTCACTGGTTTATTTTTCCCTGGCTGTGCCAGTCTGATGAGTTCGTCAAAGATAGTCTCCGTTTCTATTTTATTTTTTTTATTTGTAGCATCTCCTTTTGGTGATTTCTTAGAGTTTATGCCCTCCTGCTTACATTGCCATCTCTGATCTGGTATGCTGTTCACTTTTTCTATTAGAACTCTTACCATATAAGTAATAGTTATGTTAAATTTCTGGTCTGATCCTTCCAGAATCTCTGTCACGCCAAGGCAGGTTCTGAGGCTGGGTTTGTCTCTTCAGCCTGTGTTTTTCACCTTTCAGCTTGCCTGTTGTTTCTGGAAAGCCAGGCACGATGTCTTGGATGGAGGAAGTGGCGGAGGACAGCCTTAGGGTGAGGATTTGTGTTTGTCTGGCGAGGAGGCAGACTGTATTTACTGCTCTATGTAGCTGAGGCGTCAGAGCTTAAATTTCCTCTGGTGCCTTGTGTCTGTCTCCCTTGCTGTCTGAATTTCCCCAGAGAGATTCCTTAAGTAGAGCCTGGGGCTTGTAGCTGCTTTAGCTGTTGACCCATTTACTACTCAGGAGCCTTGCTGGTGGTGAGGTGCAAGGGAGGCGGTGGTCTGCCATCCTGTGTTTAGAGGCCTGAGGTGGGTGTTTTCCTTTCCCCAGGTGGAATCCCATTAGGTTCGAATCTGGCAAAGCAGTGTCCCTTGAGGGCAGGCATTGTTAAGGATAACAGAACACTCAGGGCATATTTTAAAATGAATAGTTTTCTCTCCACCATCCCTGAGAGGCAGTAGGGGCTTTTTCTTTGATATTTACAGTGAGGCCTGGTAGAGTCTTGGAGATAAAACTCAGAAAAGCATAGCCTCCAAACAGTGGGCTCTTTTTAATAATGTATCATTAAAGAAAATCTCTGCAGAGAACTATGAAGTCTCGAGTTAATGGAAGCATTTATGTGATGAGTGTAATAGCCAAACAGATTTGACAGAGGAAGGAGTAAGTGAACTTGAAGATATCAATGGGAATTATCCAAGAGAAGAGCAGAGAAAACAGTGTTGTTTTTTTTTTTTCCTCTTTAAAGAATAAAGCCTGAGTGGTTTGTTGGATTGTATCAAACAATTCAGCACACTTGTAATTGGACTGTCAGGAGACAAAAGACAGAAGCAGACAAAAATATTTGAAGACATAACCTCCAAAATATTCTGCATCTGATGTAAAACAGAAAGATGCTAAATGAACCCCCAAGGAAAAAAATACATAGAAACTGAAGCTTGTAATCATCAAAGTGCTGAAACTGAAAGAGCAAATCTTGAAAGGAACGAGAGAAAAATTGCCTCTTACTTACAAGGGGACCATGAGCAATTAATGGCTGGCTCCTCAACAGAAACAATAGAGGATACGAGAAAATAAAACAATGTCTATAAAGTGCTGAATGCAAAATATAAACCCTATTCAGAATTCTATATCCAGTGAAAACATTCTTCAAAATTAAGGAAAAATACAGGCATTTTCACATAAAGGAAAGCTAAAATAATTTGCTGCCATGAGATTTTGCTATAAGAAATGCTGACATAAGTTATTCAGTCTGAAGGAAAATGCCACCAGATAGAAAACTGGATCCTCAAAGAAAGTGCAGACACTAGGAACTGCAAACACCCCAGGAATATTTCACAGCACACAGAACTGTGCCCGTCAGAGTGAACTATGCTGTGTGCAGATTTAGAAAAACTAACCTGTAAATCGGGGTTCCCAGGGAAGAACGCAGACTGAGACAAATACATCCAATTGTATTACTATTGAGTGATGCATCCACAGTGAGGTTGGTGGGGAGGAAAAGGAGCTGATCTCAGTAATTTTGGTGTTTTACCTGGATACTGTAAGTCTTGAGATGGCAAGAACCAGATGCGAGCCTGTACTCCAGTGTAGATTTGTTTCCCACGTGGGTACAGTTTAGCAAGTCTATACTAGTTCCCAAGCTACTAGGGTTGGGTAAACAAGTAAATGAATTCTAATCGTGGAAGCCAAGTTTCTCTATGTGAGACAAGAAGTTACAAATAAGCAGGAGGAAAGACTAGAGTGAACCCTGGTGGTGCCGATGAGCGTCGGAGACATGCCAGGAGCTCAGGCTCATCTTAATGCTTGTACAGAGAAACACAGACCTAATCGAGGCTGGAGAAGACTCTTGAGAGTGCCTTGGACAGCAAGGAGATCCAAGCAGTCCATCCTAAAGGAAATCAACTCTGAACGTTCACTGGAAGGACTGAAGCTGAAGCTGAAGCTCCAATCCTTTGGCTGCCTGATGGGAAGAGCTGACTTATAGTAAAAGACCCTGATGCTGGGAAAGATTGAAGGCAGGAGGAGAAGGGGACGACAGAGAATGAGATGGTTGGATGGCATCACTGATTCAATGGACATGAGTGTGAGCAAATTCCAGGAGACAGTGAAGGACAGGGAAGCCTGGTGTGCTGCAGTCCATGGGGTCACAAAGAGTGATACAACACGACTCAGCGACTGAACAACTACAGCGATCAAGGACCGTGGGTCCTTCAAGGAGAAAAACGTACGCTGACAACGGCTTAACGTCTGGCTCCCCAAAGCGCCAACGGATTATAGTGGCTAATTTCCATGGTGTAAATATTCCCACGGTTTCAAGCTTCCAACATGATGTCGCCTGGTGCTGTGTTGAGAAGAGACGTGCACAGTAGCATCAATACACAACTAGAGATAAACCATGTTCTGGGCCACAGAAATCTCAGTCAGTTTAAGAAGACTGAAAAACAAAAGAAAGTGTTTTCTGAACACAAGTAAATTGTATAGGAAATCAATAACTGAAACATATCTGGAAAAATCCTGAATTATTAGAAATTAAACAACATTCTGTATATGTGCACACATGCGTGCATGTACTTACCAAAAAGAAACCACAAGAAAACTAAGAAAGAACGATAAGAATACATCCCAACTCAATTTTTGAAGCTGGTGTTACCCTGATACAAAAATCAGAATAATACATGTTCTAAGGAATGTTGATTTGTAATTTAACTTTCTTCTAAGGAAGTATGACTTCTAAGAAAGTAAAACTGTAAGCCAATATTTCTCATGAACATCTATGCTAAAATCTTAAACAAAACAATAGCCAGCTGAATCCATAGCTATAGCAAAGGATATTTCAGTCTGATCAAGCAAAATTTATCCCATTAATTTAAGGATGGTTTAACACTGAAAGTTAATCAAGATAATTCTGGTATTAGAATACCAGAGTAAAAGTGAAAACCATACAATCATCTTAACAGATGCAGAAATCATGTTTGACAAAATTTAGCATTCTTTCATGAGGAAAACTCTTAGAAACATAGGAATAGAAGAGATCTTCTTTGTCCCAATTATGAGCATCTTGGAGCATCTAGAAAAATCTGGACCAATCTCATACTTAATAGTAGAAGACTGATTCTGCATGCCCTCCCCATTGCTAGTACAAGGGAAGATAAAGAAATAAAATATAAAAGTAATTGGAAACCCATATAGTATATTGGAACACCAATGAATAAAACTCTCTTTATTAACAGAGTATATGATTTTAAAAAATCCTAATGCTCTAGCAGTAAAGATACAAAATTTAACAAGGTCATAGTATACCAGACCCATATGCCAAAAAACTCCCTATATTTTGTTATATGTGTGTGTGTGTGTGTGTGTGTGTGTGTATGTGTGTGTGTATACATTTAGCTCTAGAGATACCATGGCTAGAGAATCCAAAAAATGAAATAAAGTGAATAAAAAATATGTTTACATTAAGCACCTATATATCCACCTACATACCCCCTCAAATAGGAAATAGTTAAGAATGATTGAACAACATACATGCCTGATTCCTGATTTCTGGCTAAAAACTACAAAATATTCCTGAGAGAAATTAAGGAAGACCAAGGTAAGTGTAGAATAGTTTCATGTTCATGGCACAGAAAGTTCAATATTGTTAAGGCATCTATCCTTCCCAGACTGATTTAGAGGATGACATAAGCCAACTAAAATCCCTACAACCTCCATTTCCTGAAGTTTATATGAAAATGCAGAGGACATACAGAAATTTAAGGAAAAGCGAAACAAAGTTATAGGAATCATCCTACCTGACTTCACGTTTCCTACATAAAGTGACAGAGGTTGGGATTATAGTGCAGACGTCCAGACAGACACAAACACCAGAGGGAAGAATGTGTGTGAAAGTGAAAGTCGCTCAGTTGTGTCCAACTCTGTGACCCATGGACTGTAGAGTCCATGGTATGCTGCAGGCCAGAATACTGGAGTGGGTAGCCTTTCCCATCTCCAGGGGATCTTCCCAACCCAGGGATCAAACCCAGGTCTCCGGCATCGCAGGGAGATTCTTTACCAGCTAAGCCACAAGGGAAGCCCAAGAATACTGGAGTGGGTAGCCTATCCCTTCTCCAGCGGATCTTCCCAACCCAGGAATCAAACAGGTGTCTCCAGCATTGCAGGTGGATTATCAACTGAGCTATCAGGGAAGCTCTTGGTTACACATAAATGCACATATAAGCTTAACTGATTGTCAACAAATTTTCCTAGATAATTAAAAGGGGAGGGATGGACTTTTCAGCAAATGGTGCTGAAATTTCTATGTGTTTATCTAACCACTAATATTTGGGTGTGATGTAAAGGAAATGTATATATACTATATAATATATATGCTATTTATTTATATAAAACAGACCTCCAAATAATTATTAAAAGTATAAAACTCCTTTAAAAGCATTGGAGATAATTTTGTGAACTTGGGAATCACAAACTTTCTTAAGATACAGAAAGGATAACCTATAAAAGAAAAAAATAGATAAATGTGACTTAATAAAAATTTTTAAACATTGATTTTCAAAAGACATACCAAGAAAATAAAAAGGCAAGACACAGACAGAAGAAAATATTTGCAAAACTTATCTGATAAAGGAGGTGCATCAT
The DNA here is from genome assembly GCF_019320065.1 of Cervus canadensis. NCBI lineage: Eukaryota > Metazoa > Chordata > Mammalia > Artiodactyla > Cervidae > Cervus > Cervus canadensis. Next base: position 2,443,857 of record NC_057393.1, on the reverse strand, counting down.
CAATGCACAAAGATGGATGGACCCAGAAATGATCATACTAAGTGAAGTAAGCCTGACAAAGACAGATACCACATACTATCACTTATATGTGGACTTCCCTCAAAGCTAAGTTGGTAAGAATCTGCCTGCAATGCAGGAGACCAGAGTTTGATCCCTGGGTTGGGAAGATCCTCTGGAAAAGGAAAAGGCAACCTACTCCAGTATTATCACTTATATGTGGACTCTAATAAAATGATTCAAATGCACTTACTTACAAAACAGAAAGGCTCACAGACATAGGAAATAAATGTATGGTTACCAAAGGGAGAGGGGGAAGGGATAAAGTACGAGTTTGAGATTAATGGATATACCCCACTACATACAAAATAAACAAGGGCCTACTGTGTAGCTCGGGGAACTATATTCAATGTCTTGTAATAAACTAGGCTGGAAGAGAAGCTGAATATATATCTGTGTATAAAACTGAATCACTTTGCTCTACACCTTAAACTAACACAACATTCTAAATCAATTGTCCTTCAAAGAGAAGAAAAAATAAAGTGACAAAGACAGACAGAAAGAGCTGAATATTAGATTTAGTAATAATAACAAATATTCATTACTTAAATATCCAATTATATTTAAAATTTTTAAAAAATATTTAAGGAAATCTTATGGCTCAAAAAAAAAAAATATAATACCCACAATAAATAATGGAGAAAAATTTGAAGTACACTTTATGAAAGAAGATATGCTGCTGCTGCTGCTAAGTCGCGTCAGTTGTGTCCGACTCTGTGAGACCCCACAGACAGCAGCCCACCAGGCTCCTCTGTCCCTGGGATTCTCTAGGCGAGAACACTGGAGTGGGTTGCCATTTCCTTCTCCAAAGCATGAAAGCGAAAAGTGAAAGTAAAGTCGCTCAGCCGTGTCGGACTCTTCGTGACCCCATGGACTGTAGCCTACCAGGCTCCTCCATCCATGGGATTTTCCAGGCAAGAGTACTGGAGTGGGTCGCCAGTGCCTTCTCCAGAAAGAAGATATGCAAATGGACAAAATGCTGACATCAATATTTATTGAGGAAGGGGAAAATTAAAGCCATAATGAGATGCTTTGCTCTTTAGAATGCTTGCAGTCATAAAGACTGATAACATCACATGCTGACAAGGTATGAAATAATGAATTTTGTGCCTTGCTGTGTGGATGTAGTAGGTATAGTGCTTTGGAAAGGAATTTGGTAGATTTTTTAATATAAAGGTAAATACACACTTAGCATATTACCCAGCAACCCCAGTTCTCAGTATTGATATAAGATAAATGAAAATCTATGTCCACACAAAGATGTGTACACAAATGTCCATAGAAGCATTTTCTCTAACAGCCCCAATCTGGGAAGAATCCAAGTGTCAGCCTGTTGAAGAATGGACCAACCACGGAATAGCTTCAGAATATGCTCCAGAATAAAAGGAGCAGCTAACCACATAGATGAACCTCAGCTATGACGTCTGAATCAGAAAGGAGACAGATTCAAACTCTCCGTGCTGAATTGTTCCAATTGCTCAGACTTCTGGAAAAGGCAAAACTGCAGTGACGAGAAGCAGATCAGTGGTTCCCAAGGCGTGGGCTTAGGGGGGCAGGCTGACTGCAGGGGCGGGGAGGGCAGGAGGGAGCTTTGTGTGAGGTGGGGGTTACCCTGCTCCGTGATCGTGGTGGTCAAGCCGCCGTGCGCACTGTCATATCTCGATGGACTGTTCACTTCGGTGAATTTCATGGTATATAAATCATGCCTCAATCAAAGGGATTAAAAATAATAAGCAAAAAAGTCCCTGCATACAAAAGCCTGGGGAGCAGGGCACCCTTACCTCCCAGGGGCTGGGAGAGCAGGCAAAGGCCACGAGCCCTTGCCCGTGGTTGCTTGTCCTTCTTCTCTGGTCCAGGGCACGGGCGTCACACTCCTCCTTGGGCCAGAGCTTAAGAAAGTGATGATGCATCAGCTGCTCGGGGTCCACCTTCCTGGGGACCCTGGCCGCTCCACCTGGTGGCCCAGGAGTCTCCCCAGGGACCACAGCTCTGCCTTCTCCCGTCAGGTTTTTGCATCAATGAGCCCCCACTCCACCACGGCCTGTGCCTGAGACTGCCTCCCAGGGGACTGTGGATGGGGCTGGGAGCCCGCGAGGACCCTGGAGGACGGCACCTCGCCCCTCTGCACGTCCATCCGCCACGTCTGCAGAGGTTCCACTGTTGCTTTTCTGTCCTTCTCCCCGAGAAGTGCCAGGCTCACTGCTGAGATTTCCCCTTGATCAGGATGACTGGTGGAGTGAGTTATCAGTTCATTAGAAAACCACTCCCCGGTGTGTTCAGACCCCTAGTTGGAGGCACTTTTGGCAGCTGCAGTGAGGTGAGCTGGGCTGGGCTGGGCAGGGGGCCCTGACCCTCCAGCTGCCGGCTCCCCACTGCCCCTCACCGGTTCCCCAACGATAGACCCACCTCAGATGGGTTTGAGGGCGCCGTCTGCCTGCCGGACCCCTCATGACCGGGGCCTCCGTGGGCTAGCAATGCAGAGCAGCTCCCGCTGCCCGCCTGGGTGACTGGTGTGTGAGCGCGTGCTCTGCCGGCTGCAGTGACCCCATCCTGGCTCCACACCCCTGGGGGGGAGCCCTGCATATATCCGGGGAGGCTGTGACCCCTCAAAACGGAAGGATTCAATTTGCAGGATCCTGAGCGTCTGCGTCATTTGGGAAGAGAGGACTTGAGTCGGTTTGGCTAAGGCACTAAAGATCCCTGGAGAGAGGAGGAACGATGTCACAGGAGCGGGTCCTGTGCCTGTCCCCGAGGTCAGACCCCACGTCTGCGGTCCAGCCCTGGCTCCCCGGTCACGGCGGGATTTTCCCCGGTGCTCCCGGCCCCACGACGTTACTGTCCACCCCAATTGATTCCCAGGACAGAGCGCAGAGGTGCAGAGGTCGTCCTCCAGGCCCCGCTCTCCTCCGCCTCTGGTCTGATCACCTGCAGGCGCTGCCAGCCTTGCGGTCAAAACAGGCCCCGCCCCCGCCCTTTCCTGCGGACCACCTGGACCCCGCGCCACCCGGGGGTTGGGAAGGACGTCGTGGGGGATGGAGTCCAGGCTGCTGGGCCCCTGCCGGCTTCCATCCCAGCTCTAGCACGTGGACCTCGCCTCCCTGCTGGGGTTCCTCCGGGGCCTGCCCCCCCCACCCCCGCGCCGTCACCCAGACGCGCTCTGCTGCCCTCCCCTCACCCCCACGACATCCCCGCGTCCCCTCCGCCCTCTGCACTGGAGTCCGGTCCTCAGGCCCCTCCGCCCGCGGCCCCGGTGGAGCTTCTGACGCTCTGCATCCGATTGAGGTCTGACGCCCGCCTGCCGGTGTCCTGCCTCCTTTCCTCCTGCCTGTCCTTCCTGCCTCCTTTCTTCCCTGGAGGCCGGGGCTCTGCGCCTCACCCTCAGGAGCAGATTCTCACGTTCCTGGTTGCGGTGCAGCAAAGTCAAGTCTCTTTGCTCTCATGTTCGTTTTTTTTTTTTTCTTTCTTTAAAGAAGGCACGCAGAACAGCAGTCCTCGGGTGTAATCTCCTTGCCTCCTGAGGTCCCGACTAGGTGGGTGAGAGGCTGGCGTTTCAGCTGGGCGGGAGGCTGCTTGGGGAGACTTGCTTGTACACCAGATTGCGGCGTTTCTGCTGTGCGGACCCGCTTCTTCTCTGAGACGCCCCAGGAGCTGGGCGGCCCTTCTGGTGGGGCGGCTGTGACTTCAGGGCGAGGAGCGCCGTCTGGGTTTCCTTCTGAGGAGCCCTCGGTGGAGGCTTGTGGGGTCTTCCGATGGGGACAAAGCCCCCTCTTATTGGAGCAGACCGGGTGGTCCCACCTAGGATGGGCAGGGCTGGCCCGTGCTCAGGGGCTCATAGACACACAGGCTGCGTTTCTAGTTCCTGTGGGGGGGCCAGTGCCCTGGGCTCATGAGGTCAGGAGTGCTGCTGCCTAGAGGGCCCGGTGACAGCCTCCAAGGGTGCAGACCCCTGAGTGGAGAGACGCCGAGGTGGGGAGACTCCGCCACCTGCAGGCCTCGTCATGACTTAGTCTGGGGCAGAAGTCACCAGCGCTCTAGAGCTTGCTCCAGCCGTGCCAGGGAAACTCTGCATTTGAGTCCCAGGGGCCACACCCATCTGACAAAGGACATTTGATCCAGGAGGGAGGTTTACGTTCCAGAAGGCAATTGGCCAGAACCCTAATTCTGCGTGATCTGTGTGTGAAGGGCACCCTTTCATGCTGGTGACCAGGTTGTCTGGGTACCGGGGGACTCTCCAGGAGCCTTGTCACTTGGAGATGGCTCCCCAAGGGGGCAGTCTGGGAGGCTGGGCGGTCTCACAGATGCTATATCACAGGCGATGATGATTTTAAGGCAAGGAACTGCAGTGAATCGGGAGATCTCAATCACGGGCCTTCCCGTCAGAACGTGTCTGGTATCCGTGGGTGACGTTAGGCTGTCACCATCTAGAATCCGGAGAGAGGACTCCTGCATCTGTCTGCAGAGGCCCCGTCCCCGAGTCAGGGAGACCCTCTGAATCGCCCCCTCCCCCCGTCATCCGTGCGCAGTCAGCCTGGGGCCTCTGGAGGAACAACACGCCTACCAAGAATATTTCAGGATGCAGAGGAGCCCAGGAGGGCTGAGAGGGTGCTGGGGTGCCCACAGAACCCTCAGGGTCTGAAGGAAGAGGACCCGTGGTGATGGGCCCCGCCAAGGTGGTTGGGAGCAGGCCTTCCAGACCTGCGGGGGGCGGCCAGGGCTGCAGGGCCTGTGGCTAGGAGCCACGGAGGGTCCCCGTCTCCCCAACCAGAGGGGTAAGTGTGGTGACCCAAACTGGGAACTGTGCCCCGAGGCCCAGATGACAGGCAGGTCTTGCCCAGGGAGAAGGCTGGTCCTGGCTCAGTTCTGTAGGAAGCCTGAAGACAGGGAAGGTTAAATGAAGAGGAGAAAGTTCACTTTGGCAAGACTCAGTCATCACCTAGGAGCTGAAAGCCTCGGGACTGGAGGGCACTCAGGTGGAGAGAAGTACAATTATACTTTACGGGCCTTCCCCTGTGGCTGTGAGGCGTTATAACCATTGTAAGCGTGGTATCTCAAGCTGCCGGCTCTGATTCCAGCACCCCCCCACAGCCCCCAAGACTGCTGATTGAGAGATGCCCCGGCAGCCTGTCTGAGCCGTGACTGCAGACATCTGTGCTTCCTGCACGAAGGCCTGACTTCCTAGTACGCGGGGGGACAGAGGGTGACGGGGTTTGACTTCCCGAAGAGAATTCCACCCTCTTCCTCTGTCGGCTGGTTTAGGGGCTGCGCTGTGGACACCTTGACCCTGGGGCTTGAGCTCCCAGGCCCACTTTTTTCTAATGAAAAACTATGTTGTTGACTCTCAGCTTTGGTTTGCGCCAGAGTTGCCAGCCCTTCCATGCATATGAGATGTGGGTTTGATTGAACAGCTGAGCCCAGCGGGGAGCGATGGATTTTGTGTCATCCAGGGGGGCAGGGCAGGGACCCCGAAGGACGTGGTGTCAGCCGTCAATGGACTGTTCATCCCTGAATGCGAGGAAGAGGGGAACCAAGAGCATTTGTTGGCAGAGACACCTGGGTTCTTCTCTGGAGCAGCCTCGGCGGCCTTATGGACTGTCAGGCATTAATATTTCTTGAGTTCCTCCTGTGTGTCAGGCACAGTAGGGCTGTGTGTGTGTGTGTGTATGCACATGTGCATGCCCACATATGTTGCTTTTAAATAACTGTGTGGACAAACTGTCTGCTTATGGAAAGCTGACCTTTTCCCAGGCAGAGCCGTGTTTCCAGACAATTGTGCATCGGTTTGGTGGCGGTGGGACTGACTGAGAAGGCTCGGTGGAGGCCTCTGGTCGGGCAGTGACTTGGACTGAAGAGGTTGATACGGAAAAACCACGTGGTGCGTGGTGTGCCCGTATCAGCTTTTCTCCCCGGTAGACGGGTTGGGGGTCCCCTCTAAGGGGACGTGGGGAGCACACGTGGGCAGGGTGTCTCCGGGAGCAGCCCCTCGAGGTCTGTCTTCTTCCTCCCTGGGGAAGCCCCCTTCTCCTCTTGCTCTTCTCAGGCGCTTCTGTCTCCCAGAGCAGTACACGGGCCTCCCCGGGGAGGCTTAGGGTTTGGGGATCATGGTGGGCGGGCACGATCCCCGCAGAATCCCCTCCTGTGGACTGTAGAGTGCAGACTGTCAGGGAGCAGACGGGCCTCCAGAGATGGAGCCCAGGGCTGGACCCGTGGGGGTGTGAGAGTGTGGGGTGAGGACTGCAGTCAGTGTGTGTGCGCGTCGAGGGGCAGGGAGAATTGTGAATCTGGGAGAGGAAGAGTCAGAGAGAGTGTGGAGCTGGAGAGAGTGTGTCTGGGGCCCCTCAGGGCTTGGTCAGGCTCCTTCAAACAGTGAGTCTGTCCAGGGGGAGGCGACGTCCATTCACTGAAGAGGAATGAGCTTGAGGTCGTCCTCAGCATCTCAGTGTGTCGGTGTCCTCAGGACTTGGAGGTTTCAAAATGAGGGTGAAGGAGCATGAGGGATGTCTTCCTGCAAATGACAACATGTCATTCTCTTTGCAGCTGAGTGGTATTCCATTTGTGTAAGCTCCACATCTTCCTCATCCATTCATCCGTGCCTCTGCTGACGGGCACTTGGCTTGCTTTTGTATCTTCAGTTCAGTCCAGTCGCTCAGTTGTGTCCAACTCTGCGACCCCATGGACTGCAGCACGCCAGGCCTCCCTGTCCATCACCAACTCCCGGAGTTTACTCAAACTCATGTCCATTGAGTCGGTGATGCCATCCAACCATCTCATCCTCTGTCGTCCCCTTCTCCTCCCGCCTTCAATCTTTCCCAGCATCAGGGTCTTTTCCAATGAGTCAGCTCTTCGCATCAGGTGGCCAAAGTATTGGAGTTTCAGCTTCAGCATCAGTCCTTACAATGAATACTCATGACTGATCTTTAGGAGGACTGGTTGGATCTCCTTGTAGTCCAAGGGACTCTCAAGAGTCTTCTCCAACACCACAGTTCAACAGCATCAATTCTTTGGCACTCAGCATTCGTTATAGTCCAACTCTCACATCCATACATGACTGTTAGAAAAACCATAGCTTTGACTAGATGGACCTTTGTTGGCAAATTAATGTCTCTGTTTCTAATATACTGTCTAGGCTGATCATAGCTTTTCTTCCAAGGAGCAAGTGTCTTTTTAATTTCATGGCTGCAGTCACCATCTTCAGTGATTTTGGAGCCCAAAAAAATAAAGTCTCTCACTGTTTCCTTTGCTTCCCCATCTATTTGCCATGAAGTGATGGGACCAGATGCCATGATCTTAGTTTTCTGAATGTTGAGTTTTAAGCCAACTTTGTCACTCTCCTCTTTTACTTTCATCAAGAGGCTCTTTAGTTCCTCTTTGCTTTCTGCCATAAGGGTGGTGTCATCAGCATATCTGAGGTTATTGATATTTCTCACGGCAATCTTGATTCCAGCTTGTGCTTCATTCAGCCCAGCATTTCTCATGATGTACTCTGCATATAAGTTAAATAAGCAGGGTGGCAATATACAGCCTTTTGTATCTTGGCTGTTGTAAGTAATGCTGCAATGAACATAGGGGTGCGTGTATCTTTTCAAATTAGAGTTTTGGTTTTCTTTGGATTAACAACCAGGAGTGGGATTGCTGGATTGTATGGTAGCCCTATTTTTTATATCAAGGAATCTTTATACTGTTTTCTATAGTGGTTACACCAATTTACATTTCCACCAATAGTGAAGGAAGTTTCCTTTTTCTCACATCCTCACCAACACTTGTTATATGTTGTCTTTTTGATAATAGCCATTCTTTCAGGTGTGAGGTGGTATCTCACTGTGGTTTTGATTTGCATTTCTTTGATGATTATTGATAGTGGGGTCTTTTCATGTGCTTATTGACCATCTGCATGTCTTTGGAAAAATTTATTCAGATCCTCTGCCCATTTAATTGGGTTTAATTGGGTTGTTTGGGTTTTTTCCATGTTGGAGTGTATGAGTCCTTTGTATGTTTTGGGTATAAATCCCTTATCTACTTCCTACTAGCTTTATAAGTGGTTGATCTACTACATTTACAGTGTATTTGCCTTTACTATTGAGACTTTTCCTTTTGTAGTTTTCACATTTCTAGCTGTGGTCTTTTCTATTCTGTTTAATGAAGTCCCTTTAGCATTTTTTGTAGAACTGGGTTGGTGGTGCTAACGTCTTTTAGCTCCTTGTTGTTCAGTCACCAAGTTGTGTCTGACTCTTTGCGACCCCATGTACACCAGGCTTCCCTGTCCCTTACCACCTTCCCGAGTTTTCCCAAGTTCATGACCATTGAACCGGTGATGCCATCCTATCATCTCACCTTCTGTTGCCCCCTTTTCCTGCTTTCAATCCTTCCCAACATCAGGGTGTTTTCCAATGAGTTGGCTCTTCGCATCAGAGAGCCAAAGTATTTGAACTTCAGGATCAGTTTTAGCTCCTTGTTTGTCCTTAAAATTTTTAATTTCTCCATCAAATCTGAATGATAATGTTGGTGGGTAGTTTTTTTTGTTTGTAGGTTTTCCATTTCATCCCTTTAAATATATGGTGCCACTCCCTTCTGGCCTGCAGAGTCTGCTGCAAAGTCAGCTGAGAGCCTTATAGGAATTCCCTCATTTGTGACTAGTTGCTTTTCTCTTATTGCTTTTAATACTCTCTCTTTGTCTTTAATCTTTTAATCTTGATTACAGTGTGCCTTGGTGTGGTCCTCCTTGGGTTGATCTTATTTGGGACTCTCGGTGAATCTTGCTTCTTTTCCCAGGTCAGGCAAGTTTTCAGTTCAGTTTTCATTATGTCTTCAAATAATGTTCTCTACCTCTTTCTCTCTTCACCTTCTGAAACCCCTATATGGAAATGTTAATACACTTGATAGTGTCTAAGCAGTCTCTTAAATTGTCCCCACTTTTGTTTATCTTTTTGTCCTCACTTTTAAAATTCTTTTTCATTCAGTTTGAGTAACCTGCCCCACTCTGTATTACAGTTCACCGATCCATTCCACTCCCTCACTGAATCTCCTGTTGACTCCTTCTACTGTACTTTTTTATTTCAGTTATTGTGTTCTTCATCTGTGTTTGGTTATTTATATGTTCTAAACATAAACTTAAAAATCTTCTAATTTCTCACTCTGTTCATCCATTCTTCTGACTTCTTTGAGCATCTTTATGATCATTGCCTTGAACTCTTTATCTGATGCATGGCTTATCTCTACTTCTTCATTTAATTCTTCTTCTGAGGCCTTCGTTTGGAACCTATTTCTCTGTCACCTCATGTTGCCTAATCTGCTATTTTAATTTCTATGTATTTGATATGTTGGTTATATTTCCTGATCCTGGAGAAGTGGTCTCAGGTAGGAAACATCCTGTGGGGCCCAGTAGTGCACGCCCTCTTGGTCAGCAGAGATACACATTGTGGGGTGCTCTCTGCCTGGGCCTGTGGATCTTTCTGTTGTGGTGAGCTGACTGCGGTGGGCAGTCTGGCTGGCATGGCTGGTCCCCAGTCCAGTGAGTTGCCAGGCCCTGTCCCGTGTGGAGGCTGCTGGCTGCTGGCTGGTGGGACCGTGTCCTCCTCTGCCCTACCTGATGACTGCAGGGCAGAAAGCACTCTAAACACCATAGCCACCTTCCCACCACATGTTGTTCCATCAGAGAGACTCTGAGTCAGCAAAATTATTGTGCCTGCCAGTGAGAAAGAGCTAATGATGAGACCAGAGCCTTTTCTGTTAAAATTGGCTTTGCTGAAACAGGACTGTATCGATTACTAGAGGAACTTAAAAAATAATCTGGAAAAAAAGCCAACAAATGAACAACCCCAAACTACCTGTGCTGAGTTGGTGTGCACGGTGAGCGCACCTTCTGGGTGGCCACTCCCTCATGGTCGGGAGGACCTCCTCGAGGGTGCATGCAGGGACATCACGTAAATGTCGAGACAGCAGAAGCCACACCTTTCCTGTTCACGCTTGGTCCCCGCCTGGCACCGAGCAGACCCTCAACTATTCGAAGTACTGAGAGGCATGGAGAAGTAAAAAGCAGAGGGCTTCCCTACTGGGCCCGAGTCCCTCTCACAGACCCAGGTTTTCTCTCACTCACTGCTTTTCCCAGAAAAGCAAGGTAAAGCAGACGGCGCCATCATGGTAACTAAAGTGTCTGCAGCCTCCGAGTGGTTGTGCTTAGAGGCAAAAAGCAACAGTTCATTGCGAGGAGCAGCAAGCCCTTTTCCACTTTGATGTAAGCCGCTTGGTTGACATGAAAAGTTTGATTGGGATTCAGATGTAGTTATTCACAATCTTTAATTTAAGAACATATTGAGCTTATCTGTAACTCTGATGTCCTCTCATGTCAGAGACCCACACACACAAAGAAAGAAGCTTTAAAAAATTCTGAAATAGCATTATTATTATTATTGAAGATAAAGCTGTGTCTTTTTGCTCAACATTGAGGAAAAAAGATCATTTTACAAGGTTGGCTAAGTTGTGCTGTGGTTTCCCCGGGGCCCAGGGATCATGGTCTCTTTTATAATCCTGTGATATTGATGAGACCATCTGGGATGAGTGAAGAACTGATGGGCAGAAGAAAACTTCCATGTAAGCAAGAAATAGAGTCTGGGAGATTCAATCATCGTTGCAAAAAGGAAGGCGAGTTCACAGGATTGTTACGAAGCCGTGATGAGACTGTCAGCGTGATTGGTTTCCTTCTGTGACACCAGGAGCTGACACCGAGGAGCACGTCCAGGGCCCTCAGCTCGGAGAAGGCGCTTTCCTGGGAGAGTGAATGGCTCTTCAGACAATGAGACAAATGCATGTTTCCATCTGGGAAACGCTTTCCTGGACAGAAAATAAATGAGGCCCAAGAGCAGTGAAGCAGATGAAGTGGCTCCACCAGCACCAAGCTCCTCAGTCTTCCGGCGTCATCCACCCCGACACACACCGTCCACCTGTCCCGAGGCCATCGCAGGTAGGAAGGGAGTCACTCACTGGCATAAAGGGAAGGCGGGGGGCTCCTGCCAGCCTTGAAGGAACTCAGGGGAGCACGACCTCACCCGGCAGGATGGAGACTGGGGGTAAGCTGAGGATCTGGGGCACTGAGTAGGTGGTATTGGTGCACAGTTGCCAGATAAAACGCAGGGCAATATCAGTGAAAGTAATCAATAAACAGTCAATAATTAGAACAGTGTGTGTGCTCAGTCGTGTCTGACTCTTTGTGATGCTAGGGACTGTAGCCCTGCCCGGCTCCTCTGTCCATGAGATTCTGCAGGCAAGAATCCTGGCGTGGGTTGCCATTTCCTCCTCCAGGGGATCTTCCCAACCCAGGGGTGAAGACTTCATCTCCTATGTCTCCTGCACTGGGAGGTGGGTTCTTTACCACTGAGCCCCTTGGGAAGCCCCCCAGTGAGAGTAGAAATGAGTTTGACTGGAGCCAAACTGAGGGCTAACTCGCTTCCCAGATAACTCTGGAGAAGCAGGGCTTTTAGCACAGTGCTATATCTTGTTGGGATGAAGAACATTAAGCAAATTGGGGATACATTTCTTCAAGTTTTCAAGAATAACCCCCCCCCCAACAACCTAGACCAGCGTGTACACAGGGAGTCAGCACGGCCTCGCAGCTGGGAAGGCAGTCTCATTAAGAACGGAGGGCCAGCACTGGCCTCCCAGGAGGAGGGGCGTTTAATCTTTATGTTGAGTCTGGATTCAGATTTGTGGAAGACAGCTGTCAAAGGCGCTAGGGATTCTATCATCTTCTCTCCAATTCATGGGAAAGAAGGCTTCAACTTGGGAGGAATCATGGAAGCCTACGGTGTCCCCCAAAGCCAGTGCAGCCCACCCCCGGCAGGGAGATGGGGTGCTCTGAGCAGAGGGAGGAGGAAAAGGGGCAGCTTTGGGGTTGAATTTCCACCGACTGTAATTTGCACAGGGAAAGAGATTTAACATTCTAAATTTCATAATGAAAGAGAACTTGCAAATTAATAATATGCTAATTGATGCCATTTCTTTGTATTATTGATGCATGTTTTGGGGGCATTTTGTGTTGTCCCTAGGCCTCATTATCTACCTGCTAAATAGCTAGGAGTTGGCAGTGCTGGGCATAATTTGAGGTGAGAAATGAGACAGGACGTATGTGCTTGTTCTCAGGGTGAAGTGTGAACTTGCAGCTCATTCATAGAGCACCCTGTTCCCATATCCAGAGGCTCCTGGAGGCAGAAGTGGACCGTCCTCCAGCAGGAAGTCCTCTGGACATGTGGCTGTGGGGTGGGTGGTCTCCACATGCAGTGCTGGTCCCCTTCTGCTATGGACTGAATGTCTGTGTGTCCCCCACCTTGCCTGCAACGCAGGAGACCCGGGTTCAATCCCTTGGTTGGGAAGATCCCCTGGAGAAGAGAAAGGCAACCCTCTCCAGTACTCTCGCCTGGAAAATCCCATGGATGGAGGAGTCTGGTGGGCTCCAGTCCATGGGGTCACAGAGAGTTGGATACAACTGAGTAACTAACACTTTCACTTTTCCACATCCCCTAATTTACATGTTGAAGTCCTAACACACAAAGTGATCAAACTAGGAGGCAGGGCCTCTGGGAGATAAAATAGGTATTGATGAGTCACGAGGGTGAAGCCCCCTGGATAGGGCTAGTTCCCCCATAAGAAGAGGAAGAGACTCCTGAATTTGTGTTTTTTTTCACGTGGAGACCCAGCGAGAGGTGGCTGTGTGCACACCAGTGAGGGAGCCTCACCAAGGACGGAATCTGCAGGGACCTTGATCTTGAACTTCCTGGCCTCCAGAACTGTAAAAAATATCTGAGTCTGTCACTTAAGTCCTCCAGGCCTATGATATTTTGTTCTGATGCCTGAGCTGACCGATACACCTTCTGCCCAGGAACAGCCACTGCCCAGCTGACCGTCCACTAGGGAGTAAAGCCAGGGGGTTAGGAGAAGGAAAGCCTAAGCTCTGAGGTCAGCCCCTTGGTGGAGCACAGTTTTGGGAGTGAACTTGGGTACCGCTCCTCAGAGGGAGCAGCGAGGGCCACGTTTCTCTCCTCCTCCTCTGCCTGCTCCTCCCCAGAAGGAGACCTGTTTTCCGATGAGTAGCTCGGAGAAGCTGAGGTCTCCTGGTCCACGCGTGACCTCTGTCTCCCCTGTCATCTCGCACACTTGCCGTGTGAACATCTCTGAAGGTCCCGCCCTGAGAACGTCTTCCTTCCATCCCGGCTGTCCCGGTGGAAGCCCACCCTGGGGTCAGCTGCACCTTCTCTCGCAGTGTGATGCACACGTCCTCCAGGGCGGCTGCCGTCCGGGTCTGAATCCCTCACTTCACTTTCCAAGGTGGGTGTCTCCGCTTGGCTGTCCACAGATGACCACTGTCCTCTCTGGGGTCCAGACACAGAGTCTGTGCGTATATGACTCCCCAACACCCCCAGGCATAGAGGCTGTTTTGTGGAGGGTGCAGAGATGTGAGCACAAGCTCATGGGAAAGGAAAATCATCACCAAAAAAAACCAAACAAGAACACTGTGACTATTTTCTTATTTACTGAATTGAATCGCATTTCTAACACCAGCCGCCAACACTTAGAGTTTACCTGAAAAATATCAAGCAATAAACCTAAAAAAGATGTATAAGGGAAAGTAATAAAAACTTATTTTCAAAGTTATTAAAGAAGACCCAAATAAATGGAGAAATATACCACAGGTGTGGCTAAGAAGACTCAATGTCGCAACGATATGAATTCCCCAAAGAAGTAATTTATAGACTCATGCGTTGTGAATTTTTCTTGTGTCAAGCGGTGTTCTCACATAATAGGATTTTGATGGCTTATAGAATTCTATTATGGAGACATACCAGCATTTACTTAAGATACCTCTTACGGCTTGACATTCAGATCTTTTTATATTTTTCATTGATGCAAAATATATTGTGCCTAAAACCCTTTAATTCAAGTTATCAAATGTATTTCTAATTATTTACTTGTTACAAATTCTTAGATGTAAAATTGCTAGACCAAAGCACGAGCCGTTTAAAATACTTTCCATTTGCTCATCAGCAATATTTTGCTCAAGTTTCACTCTCCCTATCAAGTTTGCCCATGTCTTTTTTTAAAAATTGGGGCGCAGTTGCTGTATACTACTGCGCTAATTTCCGCCGCTCAGCAGAGTGACTCAGCGGTGTGTGTACGTGATCGGGTCTCCTTCCCATTCACGTTTCCACGGAGCCGTGAGGAGCGGCCCCTGCGCTGCATGCAGGCCGTCACTGATCACCTGTGTTACACACGTCAGTGGACGCCTGGCACCCCCGGTCTCCCAGCTCATCCCGCCCCTTCCCTCCCCGATCGTCCATACATTTGTTCTCTATATTGGGTCTCTATTTCTGTTTTGCAGATAAGATAATCTATACCGTTTTTCTAGATGCCACATACGTTCTTTAATGGATGATATTCGTTTTTCTCTGACTCTCTTCACTCTTTATGACAGTCTATAAAGCAGCTTGCCGATGTCCTCACATCCCCCTCATCCTGGGTGTCATCACCCACTCATCTTTGGTAACAGGACAGCAGAATGAATGCATCCATTCTCCTATTGCTGACCTGTGCTCTGTGGAGCTGAAGAACATGCCAGCAAACATCAGGCACATGCGTGGTGCATGAGAAATATTTTTTAATAAAAGAATAAAAGGCACAACTGAGATTGAGGTGTGACTGTTGCCCATTTTCTGCTCTGTGCTATGAAGGGAGGTGGAGGAGACGTGGGAACCAGCTTTCGCCTGGGCTGGCCCTTCACATAGTAGGGTGTGTCAAAGCACCGTGTTCTTAATGAGACACAGCCGAGCGGAGCGGAAAGACCATGAGACAGGCCCCCCGGGACCCAGCAAGGTGCTTCTGAGATGCTCAAAGAAGGGAGGGGTGGAAATAAATGGCCTCTCAGGCCCACCTTCCCTGTAAGCGTCCATGTTTCATCTCCCATGCTTACCTCATCTTCATATCACAATCTAAGGAAAACTATACGAACTCAGAGAATAGTGATTCGTACAACGTTTTAAAACTTGGAGCCCCTGTAATTCCTGGGTAGGCGCAAATGTGCAAAACACACGCTGGGCCTTCTCTTAGATGCTAGAGAAGGGCCCGAGGCCCCGGACAGTCACTGCCTCCGGGGCGGCGCCCCCCAGCCCCCGCAGCGAGGCGTTTACGACCCACGTGACCCTGGGGGAAAAGGCCAGTGTGTACCCGGAGCGTTTGTGCAGTTTTGTAAAGTCAGTCACTGCTGTTGGTGTTACATCCATGCTTTGTGATGGCCAGTACGGACCTGGGTCTCATTTTATGATCGTATCACTGCTGTATATTCTGTTTACTGAAAGCCAAACATTTCAGTTTATAGCTGACATTTTCCCTGGCTTCCTTGGCATAAATTGCAGACACATTTATGTGTGTATAAACCATATGCATCTCAGTTTTAATACATTTTAAAAAGTTAGATCTTTTAAAAGACAAATGCCTGTTTCTTTTGACAACCCATTAATGTCTTCATTTGGGGGAAGTCTTGGGGCTTCCCAGGGGGCTTAGTGGTACAGAATCTCCCTGCAATGGGATCCAGGTTTGATCCCTAGGTTGGGAAGATCCCCTGGAGGAGGGCATGGCAACGCACTCCAGTCTTCTTGCCTGGAGAATGCCATGCACAGAGGGGCCTGGCAGACTACAGTCCATGGGGTCAGTCGGGCATGACTGAAGTGATGGAGCCCGCATGCCTGCACCCTGGAGACCATGAGGAGGCTGTGCTGACAGATGCTGAGAACTGGAGCCCCACCTGGCAGGTTGGGTGGGAGGCGGTCTGCCTTTGGACCCCAGAGTGGAAAGTCCTGGCCAGCAGAGTTGGGACATTCTTTCTCAAATATTGTTCTAATGACAGTGCTGGTTAATTCCTAAAACCCGGGGCGGATTTTTAGGGACATTCTACAAATGTGAAAAGTTTAATCTACATTTGTTACTTTAAGTATGTGAATGGGACGTCTGCCTTTAAACCAAGGAATAAATATATTGTAGTCATTTTATTACCAAAGCCTTGTCTACACTTGATTCTCCAAGCACAGCCGAACGCCAAGCAGCCTAAACCCAGAACCCCCATACCCTGCCTGGTCTGACTCTGGCAGCATCAGTGAGTGGTGGCCTGGCGTGGCCGCATCCCTGTCCATAAACCACGGCCCCCGGCCCTTCTCTCTGTGTCCCTGGGGTGGTCTATCATACACCGTGTGGCCTGTTCAGCTCATCAGGCAGAATTGACGGTCGAGTTGTTAACCAGACTGTAAAAGGGGGAATTCCGTGATGGTCCAGTGGGGACTAAGATCCCACAACACACACACACACACACACACACACACACAGAGCTAACAGGGCCTGGTGTGGGCCAGCTCAGACCCACCAGAAGTGCTGACATGTCAGCCGGTCCTGCAGCGCTGGTCCCGGCGGGTGTGGACGTGGCTCTCACTGGCACTTCATGAAGGAAGTACATTGAGCCTCACAGTCCGGAACCTTGCTGACACAGAGTGGCTAAGTTAATGAAGTTCAAGAGAAGATGTGCTTTTGCCCCTAGAAGATGCCCAGAGCTGAAAAACTGGATGGATCTGGAAATGGTCTGCTGAGGGTTCAGTTTTTAAACAAGGTGATGTAACCTTTAGATCAACCTTCTACAGACTAAATGGATGAAGCATCCTATCAATAGGGGCCCAGGTGAACAGACCCTATAAAAATGTCTTATTTGAGCCAAGAGAAGCTTCCAGTCCAGAGCAAATTCTGTTTCTGCTTTTATCACTTACAGAAGCATAAAAGACAGGAACTCTGAAACGTTGAGAAAGTGCTATATAGAGGGTAGTGGATTACTGATGACTGCGATACCATCACGGATCAATACGGAAGTCGCAATTCAATAAAGAAGAGATTGGAAACTTCTCCTGCTCCGAGAAATCCCAAGCACACTCTTCTCTTGGTTGTAGCTCAGATATTGCAGAAGTCTTTCATTACGCCTCCCCAGGGGCTGCTGGCAGGGGGAGACGTCCCCCGCGGTGATCGGCTTGAAGGGTCTGGAGGGGTTCCTGCCTGGACCAAACATCACAGCAGAGAACTTCATTATTCAGCGGATGCCGTCTCAGGAGCCACACTCTGAAGCGCTGTGTCCATTTAATCATTTTCCAATCTGTTTCCCTTGGGAAATTCATTACTTTTCATGGAAACAAATATCTGTCAAAATATCAAATCAGGCTGGCACTTGAAGATTCTAATATCCTCAGCCTCAATGACTTGACATCCTTTTTTATTTTCCTTAGTCTTCTTGATCTCGGGGCTGTTTCCATGTTTTCAGGTGGTTCAGCATGCCGAGGGCTGGGTTCCAGCCGCCCTCATACAGCCGAGAGGCCATTGCAGAGGAGCCGGGACAAGCCCGCGTGCACTCTTCAGGGCAGATAAAGACTCCACGTGAGAGGCCAATGCCATATTACCTCTCATAAAAAGCGCCAGGCCTCTGATAGATGGCGGCACCAGCATGTCCAGTCTGAGCATGTCCTGGCTGAGGCGGAGAGTGTGGCGTTTCCTCCTGCAGCCTGATGTTTGTCTCAGGTTTTCATCAGCCAGAAAGCTCGCAGGAAATACAGGTCAGCGGGCAATTTGGAGACGCTCTTCCCGCCTCTGAACTGGCTTTGCTGTATGCATGCCCATACAGGGCGGTCAGGAGCCGGGGTCCCGCCACCTCCTTCCTCCCCTTCCTCCTCCCCCCACCCCATGCTCCGTCTCCACCCGAGTCCTCCCACCCTTTCTTCCCAGCGTGCTCCCTGCGGTGTGGCAGGCGTGGCAGGACAAGTGCCCACAGGACCGGCAGCCTGGCGTCCTCAGTTCTCGCTGCGGCACCTGCCCCCGGAGGGAGCCTCGACTGTGGGAGGATGACTTCCGGCCATTCACGAAGATGAACAGAGATGCCTCCACTCTCTGGGGCCTTTGTGATGAAAGCCCCGCGTCCCTGGGCTCAAAGCCGGCTTGTTGCGTCCGGACACCTTCCCTCGGCTACAATGACTGAATTCCTGGTTCCCCCCAGAAATACTCCCTGCTCCCCCTTACACCCCATGGAGCCCACACTCCCCTCCATCATTCGCTTCCTCCCTCCCACCCTTAGACGCTGAGTCACTTTCAGTGGCTTGTTTTTCGAGTCAGCGGCTCCTATGAAAACAATCGTGGACTTGATTTAACCAACCAGGGTTTAGACTCAGCTATGGATTTACAGCCAGCCTGTTTTCTCCCCTCATAAACACATTCCAGTGGAAAAGCGCAGTGAACGGAGGTGAGGCAGACTGTACAGCTGCACGTAAACAGAAATAAAGGGAAACAAAGCCTGAGCACGCACTGGGCAGCAACAAGGTATCGAAGTCTGTTCCTGGTCCAGAGTAAAAGAGTGCTGTGTGTGCTCCGTGGAGACAGACACATTTTGCGATCTCACCTGGAGCCCTGGGGCCGGGGCGGGGGTGGGGGGGGGTGGGGTGGTGGTGAAGGAGGAGATGGAGGCTGGCTTTCCCAGAGGGGCCCCGACGGAGGCGGCCAGCTGTGGTCCTGCGGAGACGATGCTCCATCACCCGGGTGCCGGCGGAGCAGAGAGCAGCAGCTTCACGCAGGGACGTCGCCCCACTGCCTTTCCAGCACCTTCCCAGGGCGTCTGGTGGGGACCTGCTCCAGCAAGCTTAGGTTTGGGGTCAAACGTTGACAATGACTAGCGGGGTCATTTGTTTGCAAGGATTTGGGGACCAGGTATCATGCCAGACACTGAGATAAACCATGAGCATCAGACGTTGTGAGGAGTGGAGTGGGTGAGGGTGGTCAGCAATCAGATCATTGCAAACAGCAATCAGCTGTGCTGAGGGCCGTGCTCCTCCCGCCGGGATGCTGTGTGGTCCAGGGGGTGATGTCTGCTCGGGAGCCAGGAGCGTGTGCGGCGTCTCACAGCTCAGCGAGGGATTGTGGTCTTCACCCTGAGAGCAACGGCAGGGCATCGTAAGGGCTCACAAAATGGGAAGGATTTTAGTCAGGGAGGTGGAAGGATCAGTTTTGACTTTTTAAAAAAGATCTCTTCAGAAGGAAATCCAAAAGCGAAGGGACCCAGGACCCTGATGGCTTCCTTTCTTCTCTCTCTGAACTCCAGACAGGAAGGGTGAGGTGGGGCTGCTGCTCCCCTGGGTTGGGAAGATAGTGCTGCCCCCCAAGGTCAGCCCCGGACTGGGACACAGGGACGCCTGGCCCCGTTACCCAGCGCAGCTCAGCCTCACCGCCTCTTCGTATGCTTGATTCACTGCAGCTTTCCGCGGACATTCTCCACGGCCAGTTCACACAGAGCCCAAGCATTTCCATGAGGAACATGCTCTGCTCCGAAGCAAACCACCCCTCAGTCCGTGGCTCTGCGGCTCAGGTACAGCCCCAGGAATGCACACGGTTTATGAAGCCGTCACGATCTCATCCCGTCAGAGTTCCGAGACTCCACGTTTAATAACACATCGCGTGGCTTTTCCCCCTGTGTAACAGGTGGTGCCAGCTCTTGAACACATTCTGTAAGTTTACTCGGTGTGACGAGAGTGAACATAAAACTATTTGCAATTGATGCACCAGTAAAAATAAAATCTTTATCTCCATCCAGAAAACTCTCAGCCATGGCGCTAGCTGTCACATGGAGACAGGGTCCTCAACTTTGGGGTGCCTACAGCACTGGCGTCCCCAGGACAAGCTGATGCAGACAGCCAGTGGCCGGGGGGGTCCACACTACTTCCAGCCCCTCCCCTGGCTCTCTGCTTCTTCTCCGCTGTCAGATGAGGGTGTTTCGGCTGTGAGATGCTCTGCCCGGGGTGTAGAAACCCTCTTCTGGATGCAGGTGATGGTGCCAGTCCAGAGAAGTGGCAGAAAACAAATAATTTTTGGAAAAAAAACTGTTTCTTTGAACCCACCAGCCTTTTTTTGTAGCTATAGGCCAGCATTGTGTTGTGTATATTGTGTTAGGTCAAGTCTCCCCTGGGTGATGAGATGTCATAGTGAACAAGTGGGCTCTCCTGAGATAGGGTACCACTTTCTACATCACTAAGGCACTGATGCTCAGATGTATCCCTTGATTCACCCAATGCCCATCTATCTCATCTCTCACTGACTCTTTTGGCCTCTGTCTCCCTCTGTTTCTCTCTCCTCTCCATCTCTCTCTGTACATGCTTTCTTCTTATCCATGCTAAACAAAGCAAAGGCATGGGGTGAGGGTGGCTCCAGGTAGCTCAAAGGGAGATAGCTGGATGGAAGATCTATGAGTGGGATGGAGATGTTTTTTTGAGGGGAGGGGGAAGGATGTAAATTTTGATGTACAACTTTTCTGGTTAGCTATCGGTGCAAAAAAGAAAGCCAACAACATTTAATAGTGCGAAGTGACAGACCTTTTATTAGGCTTGCAATTCTGTGGTTCTAGAATTCAGAGAGACCGCAGCCGGCATCTCGCTGAGGGGCTTTCAGGGCTGGGCCTGGCAGGGTCTGCTCCTCCGGGCTCCTAATTTTGTGGCTTTGCTTCTTCTCCATGTGGTGTGGCCAGAGTCGCAATGTCGCACATGGCCCTGGGCTGTGGGCTGGCTGACAGGGCTGTCTCTGCACATGGCCTCTCAAGGCTGACAGGGACTCCTCCAAGGGTAGGCAGGCATTTAACCCAGCAGCTGCTTTCCCACTGAAGGGATATCCCAAGAAACAGCAACTGAAATCTCAGGTTTCTTACGTCCCTGGCTTGTCCCTTCCATTGTATTCTGCTGGTCATAGCAATGGGACATCCTACCTAGATTCAGGGGGTGGGGAGCAAAGACCCACTGGTGATGGAGTGAGCATCAAAGAAAACACACCTTCTTCATCTGCTGTGGCACCTCCTGCTGGGGACCACGTGACCCCCTGGACCGCAGAGTTTGGGGAAATTGACTTGGGGGAAAACTGAACAGGAAGGGGAGAGGGAGACGTCGCCATGACCTGGCAGGTTCGCTGTTGGTGCAGAAAACCAAACCAACACAACTGAATGGTGTGAAGTGACAGCCCTTTTATCAGGCTTACAATTCTGGGGCCTGGAATTCAGAGGGACCGCGGCCAGCATCTCCCCAGTGGGCTTGCAGGGCTGGGCTGGGCTGGTCTGTTTCTCTGGGTTCCTGATTCTGTGGGGTCTTAAGAAATCTGGTGGAATCTCCAGGAAAAACCACAGAGGGGTCAGAAGAAAGGGCACCTCGCTGACGTCAGGACGTCGTGCAGTAGCAGCTTAGACTTACACCCCCACGCACCACATTTGCACCATTTCCTTTTTTCTTAGTTCGAGGAGTAAATGTGGTCTTGTAGACCAGCCTACGCTGTGAGAGCTTGCAGAGAGCCCTCCGGGTTCCCTGTGGGAAGGTGCCCCCTCGGCACCCTCTGTGACCTCTACTTGTGTTCTTCAGGCCGAGAGCCGCGCAGTCTGACCCGTGTCCCTGCCCCAGGCTGCCCAGAAGCTCACAGTCAGTGCTGGCCTGGCGGCAGCCTTGGGACACGGTCCTGGCTCCCCACCATGCCTCTGGCCACCCCACCCAAGGGCTGGTCTCTTTGCTTAAATGCATTTTCATTTTATAGCATCCGTGTTTCCAGTGCTACTTTTGGAAGCGACCTAGGTATACCTGACAAGCTGACGCTCAGTCGCTCAGTCGTGTCCGACTCTGAGACCCTGTGGACTATCGCCCGCCAGGCGTCTCTGTGCATGGGATTCTCCAGGCAACAATACTGGAGTGAGTTACCGTTTCCTTCTCCAGGGGATCTTCTCAACAAGATCGAACCCTCATCTCCTGCGTCTCCTGCATTGGCAGGTGGGTTCTTTACCGCTGAGCCAGCAGGGAAGCCCTGCTAATAGTTCAAGTTTAAAAACTTCTTCATGGAGGAAAACGCTCTCAGACAAGGGCCGCTTATGGATTCCAGTGGGTGCTGTGCTGGGCTGAGACTAGTGGTAAGAAAGCGTCACCTGTGAGGCCTTGGGACTGAACCAGGGGCTTTCTCTCCACCCTCCACCGGGAAGCACGCGGACCACATCAGGGGTGACGGCCAATGAGGACTGTGAGCAGCTGTAAAGTGGGGCCACTTTCAAGACAGGCCCTGTAGGGAGCGGCTCCCGTGAACCTGTTCCGAACCCGTCATGACCACCTGTCTAACCTACAAAGAGAATTTTATGGCTGTCGCCGCGGCAGCTGAAACGCGCCTGCAAACCGTCACGTTCAATCTCCGTCACTGATTAAGTGGAGATCATAATCCAGAGGTTTTTCAAACACATTTCCTCAAATTTGCATCTAACTACTCTTAATTATGGATACTGTCACCCTCCCGTGCTTAATCAGATCAGAGAATTCCTCTCCGGGGAGAAATGATTCTTCCTACAAAGCGGCGTGCCGGCCACGTGCACACCAGATGAAGGCGTGCAGTCATCAGAGGTGCTGCTCCTGAGGCAGGTGGGTGTCTTCGGGGCCCCCCTGTGCAAGGTGCAGGCTGCGGGCTGGTGGGGGGAGCTCTGGGAGGTGGGGGCAGGCCCTGCAGAACGGCCCAGGCGGCAGAGGAGCTGATGGGCGTGCCTGCGGGAAGCAGGAGGGGACCCCTAGACATCGCCTCTCATTCTCTGTTCCCCAATTCTTGCTCCAACCCTTTGGAATATCTCAAAGCATAACAGAATATATTAAAAAACCCCTTCGCAGAGAGGGAGTCTTATATTAAAAAGAAATACTTTGGCCCTTCATGTTGCCAGGTGAACCGTTTCCAGCGCCCCAGGCCAGGGGCAGCTGGCCCTTTGGCTTCCCCCGCCCCACCCCATTTGCCCAGCCCTGGGGCTTTACTCATATCTGAGAGCAGGGAGCCCCCCTGCCCCCTGCTGAGGAAGGGGCTGCAGGGGTCGTGTCTGGAGGGGACCTGCACCCCATCCTTCTCTTCTGAGTTGCGTCCTCCTCAACTTCAGACAAGCTTTGGTTTACTGTTGCGGTTGTTCAGTCGCTAAGTTGTGTCGTGTCCGAGTCTTTGTGACCCCATGGACTGCAGCACACCAGGCTTCCCTGTCCTCCACGATCTCCCAGAGTTTGCTCAAATTCATGTCCATTGAATCGGTGATGCTATCTAACCATCTCATCCTCTACTGACCCCTTCTCCTTTTGCCTTTAATATTTCCCAGCATCAGGGTCTTTTCCAATGAGTTGGCTCTTCACATCAGGTGGCCAAAGTACTGCCACTTCCGCTTTAGTATCAGTCCTTCCAAGGCATATACAGGGTTGATTTCCTTTAGGATTGACTGGTTTGATCTCTGCAGTCCAAGGGACTCCCAAGAGTCTTCATCGCCCAGATTTAATACATGATGAAATGGGAGAAATTGGAATCACTAGTCTTCTTTATTTGGGATCCAACTGGTCCATCACCAATTCTGAACTTCTGAAATCTGAAACACCTTTTACAAACTTGCCTCCATCCACTTCTGTCCAGAGATGTTTCTTATCCCTCACCTGGGCCATTTTCTCAGGACTAGTTTCTTTACCTCATCCTGTCTGCACCCCTCTCCCCCACTCCCATGTCTAGTCTTCTACAACTACTTCCTGATAGCAACAAATCTATCTATCTATAAATTAGTGCCGTGTCATATACATATTTAATTTGAATATATTCAGCTATACATCTTCAGCAAAAAGATACATGTATTCATCCAGGAGGCAGCACCATGGGAGCGTCCAGGCAAGGAGGGTGAGGCCCAGAGCGTGTGACGGGCCAGCACGCCGCCAGGTCGCCCCGCAGAGGGTCTCTGTTCCCAGTGCCTCTCGAGGGCGAGCATCTCATCACAATGCATCTGCCGTCGGGGTGGTGGACAGCCAGCGGGGTGGGCCCAGGTGAGGCCGGTCTCCGGGGGCTTCGCGTCCTTGTGGAATCCCCTCCCCTAGGGTTTGGGCTATACCTGGTGACCCAGTTATGAAGCACAGAAAACGGCAAAAGTGGCCGCTCTGGGCCCCTTGCTACTGCTTCCTGGTGGCTGAGGTCAGGGAATCACTGGTGGGAAATCGGGGGACAGCAAAGGGCAGAACATGGAACATCCCCCCATTCTGGCCAGACCCCACTGGGCTTCCTACTTGCCACGTTCCCAGCTCCCACCAGGACCACCCACCCCAGGGGCTGGCTCCTTCCCGAAGGTCCTGGATGCTGGGCACTGCCAGGGCCATGCAGCCCCTGGGAGGCGAGCGGCTCCTGCAGGGCTGTTTCCTGCTTTGCCTCATCGTCATGGTCATGCCATCCTGCAGGCTTCAGTTCTCCCTGTTCAGAAGCCTGGAGTCTTCCCAGCTGCATCCCAACCACTAGATGCTCCACAAACACTCCACCCCATCCCTGGTCCCTGTGTGTCAGGATCCTTCCTGGGGCGGGGTAGGATTGTGCAGGCTAAGGGGGAGGGAGAAGGTAATTGTTGCACGGAGCACTTGATTAAGAAATACTCACATTGTTCCTTCTGTCCCCGGGAGCATGCCGTTCTGGCTTTTTTTTTTTGCTCTGCTGAGCAGCTTGAGGGATCTCAGTTCCTCAACTAGAGATTGAACCCTGGTCACAACAGTGAGAGTGTGAAAACCCAGAATCTTAACCACTAGGCCACCAGGGAACTCCTAGCATTGGTTTCTTGAAAACAGCAAATAGACCTGGAGGATGTAACTAAGTCTTCAGATGGTAACTTTAGACTAATGCTGACTAAGGTCCGTACTGTCAAAGCTATGGTTTTCCTAGTAGTCATGTATGGATGTGAGAGTTGGACCATAAAGAAGGCTGAGAGCCGAAGAATTGATGCTTTTGAACTGTGGTGTTGGAGAAGACTCTTGAGGGTCCCTTGGACTGTGAGAAGATTCAACCAGTCCATCCTAAAGGAGATGAGTCCTGGGTGTTCATTGGAAGGACTGATGCTGAAGCTCTGATACTTTGGCCACCCGATATGAAGAGCCAACTCATTGAAAAAACCCTGATTCTGGGACAGATTGAAGGCAGGAGCAGAAGGGGATGACAGAGGATGAGATGGTTGGACGGCGTCATCTATTCAATGGGCATGAGTTTGAGCACATTCCAGGAGATGGTGAAGGGCAAGGAAGCCTGGTGCGCTGCAATCCACGGAGGTGGAAATGTCGGACATGACTGAGGGACTGAAGAAGAAAAACTAACAAAACTTACGTTGTAACAAACGCCAGCACCTGTCACCACCCCAAGCCCTTGTGACCTTGAGCTCAGGGCTGCCCTGGGCTGTGCTGCTGCCTGTCTCCCAGGATAACCTGGAAACCAGAATGACTTCCCAGACCACCTTGCTGGGTCGGGGAGGGGCTCTGGCCCACGGCTGTGCAGGGCTCGAAAAGGCAGGCGTGTCCACCTCCTAACCTTGAGCTGGATCGGTGCTGCCCATCTCCATTTCAGTGAAATAGGCTCTTCATTTTCCACGAGAAAAGTGAAGCCAGGCAAAACCAAACTTCTTCAGAAGAGGGCTTCTTTACTGCGAAACATCCACTCAGAGTGGAGACTTGGTGGTGGAGACTGTTTGTGGAAGTTCCTAGCACTAATAAAATTTAATTTAAGACAGTAAGCCCGCTGCCTTCCTGTGACATGTATATGGGACTTACATAATTACGGAACAAATGGCTTTTCCAGGGAGGTCATGAGAGTCAGTGATTTAGCACAGACGAGGCTGGGAGGAGCCAGGCTTACTTTTCCTCATTAAAGTCTGGCAGTCTGCACGCACAGTTCTGTGGTGCAGGAAGCCACCCCTTCCATCCAACGCCTGTTATCAGAGTGGCCAGGAACAGCCCCGGCCTCGTCTGCTTGACAGATAAGAGATGCTGTTGGACGGGTTTCCCTTGTGTCGGACAGAAGCAATATCTCGAGCTCCAAGAGGGCACAGTCATTTAAGGCTTTATAGATGCAGGGATCGGGAAGCCGTTGTGTCTCAGAAGCAGCAAGATGAATATTTCCCCATCACCTGGAGCCTTTACACCAGTTTTCATTAAGAGTCAAGTGGTGTTTTCAGACTTTTCAAGACCTTCTTCCTTTTCTATTTTCCTGTCTTGGTTGCTTCATGAAGCCCATTCTTCATCAGAAAAATATCTATCCTGCCCTCCAGATGGGCTTTCGTTCTACATGCGAGTGGCCAGAGAAGGTGACCCTCAGGGTGTCAAGACCACAGAGCTCTGCTGCCTGTCTTGCCTGTGTTAGTAGGAAGTTCTGTTTGGATCTTCTCAGGAAAAATATAACAGCCCAAGCCTGTCCTTTATCTGGGACCGCCTCTGTGACATGCCCCAGAAGGTCCCTCTGGCCCCCTTCGACATCCAGCTTTTACAACTCTTCTCAGTGGAATGGTTGGCATCAAAGGCCATGTCTACCATGACTGGATGCAGATTTCTATGTTGATTTTGGTTAGAGTGAGCCAGCTGTTCTTTTCTTTCATAGACGTACCTCAGTTGTATTAGAATATTTGTTTTTCACACTAGTTATAAATCTATTAGAGCCAGCTGTTCTTTTCTTTCATAGACGTACCTCAGTTGTATTGGAATATTTGTTTTTCACACTAATTATAAATCTATTAGATGAAAGTTTAAAAAATATTTGCAAAAATCTCAGGCATAATCTACTGGCATACAGACTAGCCTTTTCTGTTCTGTGTTCTTTTCTCTCCAATTTTGTATTTCATTTATTTGTGTCAAGCAGTGATGTCAGAGGCGTGGTCACCCACAGATCCCTAGATATGCCTTACACAGCATTCTCAGGGAACTGCTCTCGCTAACGCCATCCTGTAGGAGGAAGCTTTTCACGCTTGCACTGTCCTCGTGTGTCAGGCGCTCCTCAAGGGCAGAAACGTGGCTCCAGGGATCCTCTCCCGTCACATGACCTTCTCCCCTCACATCCTCCTCCTACATTGCATCATCATCTCCCATCACATCCACAGAGCAGGTACTCTTGGGCTGTGCTGGAGCAGCCTCTGACCAGCTCATGGGAGCTGGTTCCACACCCCTGTGCCCAGCTCTGTGGCCAGTGATGTTGGGTTGATAGGATGAAATAAATCACGTTGGGGATATTTTCGCAACACAACACTTCTCAGGTGGCTGGTATTCCCATGTCTTTTAGAATTTTCCACGGTTTGTTGTGATCCACAACAGTCAAAGGCTGTAGCTTAGTCAACGAAACAGAAGTAGACGCTCTTCTGGAATTCTCTTGCTTTTTCTATGATCCTACAGATGTTGGCAGTTTGATCTCTGGTTCTTCTGTCTTTTCTAAATCCAGCTTGAACATTTGGAAGTTCTCAGTTCACGTACTGTTGAAGCCTAGCTTGGAGAATTTTGAGCATACTTCTGAGAGGGTTAACAAGTAGGAAGGCCAGAGGTCCCCAAGCAGCAGGAGGAAATAAGCTGCGAGAGGCAGATGTTTTTTTGGCAGGTGCTTGAGGACACCTGGTTTCGCATGAACTTAACTGTTCTCAAACCCTTTGGCCCCCTTCCAGGGCCTGAAACTGGGCTCTTGTCTGACACTCGGAAATGAATTGTCTGAGGAGACACACGTGCTGACAAAGCAAGAGACTTTATTGTGAAGGGGCGCCCGGGCGGAGAGCAGGAGGGTGAGGGAATCCAGGAGGACTGTTCTGCCACGTGGCTCCCAGTCTTGGGTTTTATGCTAATGGGATTAGTTTCTGGGTCGCCTTCAGCCAATCATTCTGACTCAGAGTCCTTCCTGGTGGCGCACACCTTGTTCAGCCAAGATGGATGCCAGTGAAAAGGATTCTGGGAGGAGGTTGGACATGTGGTGTCTCCTTTTGACCTTTCCTGAACTCTCCCGGTTGATGGTGGCTTATTAGTTCCGTGTTCCTTACCAGGACCTCCTATCATAAAACAACTCATGCAAATGGTCACTATGGTGCCTGGCCAGGGTGGGCGGTTTCGGTCAGCCCCTAACAGGCCAATAATGGCTCAGCAAACCAGTGTTCATGTCCCTTGTTTTATGGTTGGGGGATGACATGCCTTGTGCCATCCTATCCCCAAAAATGCATATTGTGGGAGAGAGGCCTGGCAAAACTCCCTCGGCCGTGAGGTGTTTTTCTCATCTGATTAGAAGCTTGCTAACAGACACAAAACTCCCTGCTAAAAACTAGCAAGGGGGCACTCTTTCTGTTCCCTTCTGATGTCTATGTCAGAAACTTGCCCTATCTCTTTTATACTTTAATAAAATTCCACACAAAGCTCCGAGTGGTCAAGCCTCATTTCTGGCCCCGGATTGAAATCCTCTTCGGAGGTCATGAATCCCAGTGTAGCACACGGCTCACAGCTGCATCTTTTTATTTCTTTGCATATTCATTGGCATACTTCTTGTATATTTGCCATGTGAATGTGGATACACAGCTTTTGTCTCAAGCCCTGGAGGTCCTTTTCTGTGCAGGGTCATTTGAAGGAAGGCTGTCTCTGCAGGGGGAAAAGGACACGGTATCTGACAGTCCAGGTGAAGACCACAGATGCAGAGAGCCGTGTCCACTCCATGCTCAGACCTACAGGATTTGCCTTACCTGACACCTGGCTAGGCTGGCAGGGACACCTGTGAGTCATCTTCCAAAGCAGCTTGGCAGGCCCCAAAGGACAGCCCTCCACGCTGAGCAAGCCTTGGCTTTCCACGTGGACCTTGAATGGAGTTGGAAAGCGCATGATTAGCTTTCCATACTCTTGCATTAACTGGCAATGTTCACATCTGTTATTTTCACCAAACAAGTGTTGGGTTGAGTAAGTCTAAATTAAGATGTTAATTACTGCTCACATTAGGATCTTCTGGAAATTCTATCTTACACTGTTCAAAGAAGTGTTGATTAAAGGCCTATTAAGGTCATAGAGAAAAATAGAGGCAATTCTTGGGACCAGCAATGCTAATGGATTGCTCTTCTCTTCATGCAATTTAATCCTGTCACTAATTTCATGGTAAGAAGAGGTATATTATTCTAGAACTACAGCCCATGTGTATGAGGTTGCTCAGGAAATAGAGTTAGCAAGCCTCCAGAAATCCCTACATCTGACCTAGGATTTTCCTGATCAGAGAAAGAATTCAGGTCAACGTGTTGAAAGTAAAATTATGCTTTATTGATGACTCACAGATTTACTTTTTAAGAGCTATTAGAAAATGGTGACTCCTAGGAAAGACTTTTTCTGGCTTGTGAAGTGTGAGTATTTTCTTGGTGTCATTAAAGGGCTAGAAATAAAAATGCGGTCCAGTGAGTGATTCCACAGTCATCTTGGTAAAAGGCAGCTAAAGGGATAAGAGGTGAAATTGACAGCTTTGTCCACGTTATTAATATTCTATGAATCTAGAAGGATGTAAACTTCCAACAGGTGGGAGCCAAATGCAGACAGAAATGTTTCTCAGATCAGACTGAAGGGAAACATTGGCAATGAGGTGGGTTTAATGAGGTTGAAGCCCCAGGCTGAATTCTCAGTCCTACGAACTAACTCCAAAATGATCGATATATTTTATTCAATCTCACGTGGCATCCAGTCTTGTCTGGAAGATGCAGGGTGGGTTAATTGCTGGACTGATCAGCTGTCTGGCTGTTTCCCCTGATTGTTTCATCAGGAAGCGAGCATGCTCTCTGCCTGCCCCCACTCCCCCACCTCACGCTCCTGCTCTCAGTGTGATGAGCTCTGACACCAGAGTCCAGGCAGATGTTTCAGTCCAGAGTGCCCGTAATGGCAGAGGAATCAGCTGCAGTCCCGGGGTGTCACCTGCATGGGTGTTTCCAAGCCTCAGCCTTGCTGGGCCCGCAGTGATGACTGACGTGGCCTGGACACCTCAGTGGGGACATGGCTGGGGGTCTCCCCAGCTGCTTCTTCATTTCTGATGATGTGGGGTCTGCTCCATGAGCATGCAAGCTGGTGTGGCCATGAGGCTTTCGGATACAGCCCCTCTCTATCTCCTAGGGTCCACGAGAACCCTCCCTTGGGCTTAGACTTGGCTGAGCTCCGAAAGGAGTGGCGACCCAGTCCGCCAGCTCCCACCATTCTGCCGGGTTTGCGGGACCGGAGCCTGGCCGCACCGAGCATCTCCTGGGGACCCAGCCTCCCAGATGGCTGAGGCAGGACCGGGATCCCGGGAAATCCGCTCTCTCATCCGCAGATGGGTCAAAGCGGGAGGCCGGGGGAGAGAAGAGGTTCGAATGTGCGTGTGAATATTTAGTGACTTAATGCACAGTAGGAGAGCGTGGCCCCAATGTGACCACCGCACTCAGCACTTTGTGAATAGGAACGCCTCTGATCCTCCTGACAAAGCCATCATGTCGCTTCAGAGCTGTTATTATCCCATTTTGCAGGTGGGGAGGGCAGGGCTCCTGGTCCCTGCTCTGCCTGCTGCGATGGCATCCCTGGGACCGACAGAGGGGCGGCTTCTGGGGAGGGGCCTGCAGGGCTGGGACTGCGGACAGAGGGGGCATTTCACTGTGTATATTTGTCTTGCTTTGGGTTCCCTGGAAGGAGACGCTGGGATATGGATTCATGTGAAAGTGACTTGCCCCAGGCGAGGGGGCGGGGGGTGGGGAGCAGGGGTCAATCAGGGGCCTCGTGTCCAGTCAACCCCCAGGGGCAGGGACAGAGGGGTGACCAGTGCTGCTGGGCGCTGAGGTGATGGGCTCCCATCCTCGGACTCAGACCCTGCGGCTCGAGGGCGGGGCTCAGAACGATGATGCCCTGTGGCCGCTGGGGAGGAGGCAACTGGGCCCTGGGAAGTGGGGGCGATGTCCAGGGACACCACAGTGTCACTGAGGACACTGCAGATGTCCTCAGCCAGGCTTTGTGCCATTTGAGTTTATGCCATGCACGTGTTTTGCTCCTTCTAAAGCTCGAGCCCGCGCCCCCTTTCATGAATAAAGCATTTGCTGGCGCTGAATACTGCTCAGAACAGGTCTGGGGGATGAAGGGCCCCTGAGGGCATCACCTGGAGATGGAGCCATGGACAGGATGGACCAGGGGGCTGGG
The DNA here is from genome assembly GCF_019320065.1 of Cervus canadensis. Lineage (NCBI taxonomy): Eukaryota > Metazoa > Chordata > Mammalia > Artiodactyla > Cervidae > Cervus > Cervus canadensis. The sequence goes on along the minus strand of NC_057393.1, from coordinate 2,412,796 downwards.
GGTCCCGAGAACAAGCCTGTTGTCCACCCTGCTCACCCCCCATCTGAGTGAGACCCAGCGAGAGGAGGGTCTGGTGCAGCTTGTGGCCTCAGCTCCCCCAGCTTGGGAGGAGGAGGGCAGGGGAGAAGGGGGCAGAGCAGTCAGAGGCAGAAACAAGAATGAGGGGGGACCTGGGTTCTGGGGAAGAAGGAATGAAAAAGGGGAAAAGGAGACTGAGCCCCAGAAAGACCTCGGCAATCTGGGCTCCACAGGCAACCAGGCACCTGCCCAGCAGACTGTCCCCTCTGCCCGGGGAAGGCAGGGTCATGACTGGGGAGTGAAGACAGAAGACGGCGAGGGGCTGCCGTGTCCACTGGGCGCACAGGTGGGGCGTCCTCTGGGCAGGTGGCTGCACAATCCCCGTCACTGGGGCTCGCCTGGCACTCGGACGCCTCTGGGCCTTCCTTGCAGGGTTGCACTCTAGGGGCTTGTTGGGGGGTGAGGGCTGGGGGCCAGTCCCCAGCAGCTGGGCAGCTTTGATGAAGTAGAAGAGTTACAGAGCCTCAGAGGGGACAGACCCCACCTGTCTGAAGAGCTCACGAGGAGGACGAACCAGTGATGACCATGAGCAAGGGGCTTCCTGCTGGACACCCTCAGGCCCCAAGGCCTGAAAGGGCACCACTCACCCCCACACCTCCCTGAATCTCTGGGTGCCCCTCACTGTCCTCCCAGGTCCGTCCCAGCGCCTCCCAACTGCCCGTTCTCTTCTTTGGTTTATCAAGGCGACAGCAAGGAAAATGAAAGGCCTTTCTAAAGGAGGGCAAGCAGAGGGCATTTAGAAGTGGGATGAGAGAACCACGGGAAGGGGGTGTTTCTTTTGAAAGCAGATATGTAAGTGTCATTACAGCACGAAGACTTTTCAAAACAGACCAGATTAAACCAACACTTGTTTTCTCCAGAATTGAGGAATTCGGGGAGAGAAAGTCTGTGTGCGTCTCCCGCACACTCCCCTGGGCCTTTCGCCCGCACGCTGGGGGGTTCCGTTTACCGACAGACGCGGTGCCTGAAAATTGGCCGAGCCAATCAAGTATCGTTTTCCTTTGTAAATAAACGATAGTGATGAATTATTCAGGAGCTGAACCGGGTCATTTGCATGATTCATCACGTGCAGAGATGTAGACTACAGTGTGTCTCTCTCAAGATGTTTCCTAAGATGTATGAAAACAATTCACACAATTAGATCACATTAGTTCTAGATGAGCACTTGACATTCCTCAGATGGGGCTTCCCTGGTGGCCCAGCTGGTAAAGAACCTGCCTGATGATGCAGGAGACGCAATAGACGTGCATTCGATCCCTGGGTCTGGAAGATCCCCTGGAGGAGGGAATGGGAAGCTGCTCTAGTACCCTTGCCTGGAGAATCCCATGGACAGAGGAGCCTGGCGGCTGCAGTCCACGGGGTCACAAAGAGTCCGACGTGACTGAGTGAATAGACAACAAGAACAACAGTCCCTTCTGCTCACCCCAGATCGAGTGGCAGAGCTCCAGGTAGGGCCTGTGCCGGTTTCAGGGAACCTTCAAGACCATAAACACGTGGTCTGCAGGGTCACCGTATCTGGGACTGTTTTCAGAACAAACACACATCAGGGTCGGGCTATGTCCCAGGCAGCCAAGCTGATGCGGGCAGGTGATCCCGTCCGAGTCTCTCCATCTCTGAAGCATGGTGGCGTCTGAAATGTCATCAGCAGAAATTAGCTGATTTCTAAACAGATTATGAGTTTTCTGGTTTGCATCCTGTTTCTAAGCGTAGAATCCCCGAGACCTGTGTGTTACAGTGCAGACTGCCTCCATGGAGACGCCGTGCTCGGTGCAGGGCAGGTGCCCTCGTTGAGGGAGCAAGGGAATGTATCACAGCAGGGTCTCCGCTACCGGAACAGACGGAGGCCATGGGAGCCACCAGGTGACGGCGTCTGATGACTCGGGAAGCGAGTCGTGATGACTCCGGAAGCGTCTGATGGTCGGGGCTGGAAGACCCTGGGGAGCGTCTTGCTGAGACGGGACGTGTGAAGCCCAGAAGGGTGTCCTGCAGAACAGGGCTGACCCAGAGGCCGTGGCCCACCAGAGAGCAGAGACTGCCCGGGGCACAGGTCAGCTGGACGGCAGGGACCCAGAGCCCCTGCGTGGAGGCCAAGGCAGGGCGGGGGCATCTTATGTAAATGAGGGGGTCACGGCGGTCCAGGGAGAGCGAGGAGAAGTAGGAGGGGGCACAGACCCGGGGCAGACAGGGCTCCCGGGGATGAGATCGGGGGAGGTCAGGCCCTTGGGGGTAGCTGGTGCTTGTTTAGTTGCTAAGTCTTGTCCAACTCATGCGATCCCCTGGACTATAACCCACCAGGCTCCTCTGTCCCTGGGGTTCTCCAGGCAAGAATAGTGGAGTGGGTTGCCATTTCCTTCTCCAGGGATCTTCCCGACCCAGGAATTGAACCCGGGTCTCCTGCATTGCAGACAGGTTCTTTACTGACTGAGCTACGAGGGAAGCTAGAGTGAAACAAACTTTACAACAAGGCAGAGAAATAGGGAGAAGGGGCAGGCTGCAGGCAAACAGGAGAAGAAGGGGTGGGTTGGGACTCCAGGAAGTCGGCTCTGAGACTGGGTCCACACAAGATGCTGACCGGGAGGGCCTCCAGTGGACCCGGGGCCCATCAGAGTTGTCCCTGGGCGGACGCCAGTGGCTGGGCCATCATTTCCTCAGTTTGTCATGGGTGTGGCCACCGCTAAGGACATGGCCCAGTTGAGGGGGCTCCGGGCAGCGAGGCAGGCCCTGGGGTTCGGAGGCCTGTAGGTCATCTCCTGACCCCTGCCAAGCCCGGGGCAGCAAGTCCTCCCACAGAGGGGTGCCACCAAGTCAGCCCCAAGGGGGTGTCAGGGGTGTCAGCTTGTTCAGACATAGAACGGCTGCCCGCCGCCTGCTCTCTGCTGTTTGTCTGAGAGGCTCCCCACCCGCCCTCCTGCCAACCGTAACCCTGCGGGGACGGCGGCTCACCTGCCTGTCGCATGTTCTCTGCGGGCGGAGCACACGCTTGGGCTCGTGACACGGGACCTCTGGCGGCCCAGGGTGCCTGCTGGGGGCCCGCCCGCGGGGACACTCAGGAGGCCTTCCCCACGGGTGGGTTCCCAGGGTGCCTGGTCGGGATCATGGTCTCAATTCAGGGCACGGGTGCTGTCCTGACCTCGTCGATGAACAGATTGTGGAAAATCTGTTTTTAGATGCATGATGTGGGCCTGCTGGCAGGTTGTGTTTACCCCGAAAGGGAGGAGCCTGTGAGGTCCAAAACGGAACATTTGTGCAAAATCAGGGCTGCAAGGACACAGAGCTGGCCTGGCCAGCTCTGCTCTGAATTATCCTCCTCAGCAGACACTTTTCTAGGCACCAGCTGCTTGCCGTGGAGGCTGCTGGCCGGAGTCCCAGGGACAGATCAGCAGAGACCCCCCCACCTCCTCTGAAGTGCAGGTGCGGAGGAGCATGCGTGCTGCTGCCTCTGCAGAATCCATCGATCTCTCTCCAATAGGATAAAGCCTCCCATGAAATATTTATTGGCCGTTAAGCGATGTGCCTCTCTTACCATCATCTGCGCTCCGGTTGGGCCTTGGCGTTCTTGGGCTCGGGCCATTTTTAAGCGCTCCCGGGTCTTTGGCCTGGGTTTCCTCTCCCTGCGGGCTTCTCTGTTGCAACCTTCCCATGTTAATCCGGTTTTGAAAAGTGTTAACAAATTTCACTTATTAGGGAAAGCGGACTTCGGAGATCTGCTCACTGGAGGGTTTTGGAGCCCACCGGCTCTCTGTGCTTCCCTCTTCCTTCCTGGCCAAGGTGGATCTGCCTCTAGGATCAAGGTCAAGCCTCGAAAGCTCTGTGGCAACTGGCTTTCCCCCTCACCCTTGCTCTCAAGGTGCATTTCTCTACCTGCAATCCAGGCAGTAGGGTCACCGCCCCGCCCCTGCCCGACCACGCAGTCTCCTCTGCACCTCCTCGGGGGAGGCGTCCGGAGTCTCACTTCCCGGGACCTCCAGCTCCCAGTGTTCAGGTGATAATCGAGGGTGGACAGAAGGAGAAGCTGTTACTGCCTCACAGCTGCAAGCAGGGGTGTGTGCCGCTGGCCAGGGCAGAGGCAGGCGGGGGTCCCTGGGAGGGTCCGGAGGGGTCTGTGGACCGCCCACTCTGATCTGGCAGGGGCTGCGTCTGGGGACTTGAGGCGGGGACCAGGGAGTCACCGAGGCTTTGGGTGAGATTCTGTGTGTCTCTTTCTCCACCACGGGCTGTCCCGGGGCCCTGTGACCCTCTCTGGACACGGACGCCTGGGGTGACGTGGTTCTGTCTGCTGATCGGACCACACCAGCACGGGCACCCACATGGGCCAGGAGAGTCCAGGTTCAAACGAGCCAGGACCCGCCCCAGATGGCCCAGGACCAGAGGACGAGGATTGTCAGGCCTTGGAAAGAGGAGGAAGCCGGGATGTCTCCCTGGAGAGGCTGCGTGGGCCAGAGCGTCCCCCTGGCCCTGGTGGCCATCACCCTGAGGCAGTCAAGGTCACAGGACCCTGAGCCTCAGGGGCCCAGGTTTTCACTCGGCTTTGAAGGGAAATGAAACAAGAGGTCAAGGTGGCCCATCATTTGTGGACCTGGCCTGCCCCGCGGGGTCAGAATTCCCTTCTCTCTTAACTTTCTCTCCCAGGAAACACTGTAATCTGCTACAGAGCCTGCAGAGTAGTAGGCATTTGTTTTGCTTTGTTTATAGCCACATAAAAAGCATCATGCTTTTTCTTAAGATAGAGAAAACGCAAGCAGAAGCCACCACGGGTGCTGGGCTGCCCTGGTCTGCCGTGCACCCTGGAGGTCATTTCCCCTGGCCTGCCCACCTTCCCCCCGCCTGTGTGAACTGCGTTATTAATTTTGACACTTTCACAGCTTTCTTATCTGCCTCCAGGTGCTTGCTATTTAGGTCATGGTTGGCTGTGGCTTCCACCTTGGTGACTGTGAACACTGGAAAACAGCGTCAGAACAAAAGGCCCCGTTACTTTTTCTTGTCAGTGCTGCCGCTCCCGGTGTGGGTAGTTGATCGTGGAATTACTGCTCGGCGATGCTCGGAGTCATCGGCACCCATCGCCAACGTGTCATTGTCACCTTGTTCTCACTGAGACGCAGAGAATCTGACAACTCTCTGATGTGGCAGAGCTCTTGGAAGGTGGAGCTGACGTTCCCAAAAGTGGGGTCTGGCTGCTCGAAAGCAAACACTTGAGAAGCAAGACTGGTGGAAAGGAAAGTTTGCTTTATTCCAGAGGGGAGGGCAGACTCACGTCCCAAGGCCAACTCCCCGCCCCCTCTCCCCCTTCCTGGCCTGACAATCAGGGGGAAGAGCTTACAGAGGTGGGGAGAGGGGCTACTTGGAGAAACAGCTCAGACTCTGACGTCATCCTGCAGTTGGTCGTCAGGGGTCTGCCCGGGGTCATCTGATTGTTTGAAGCTCAGTGAACCTTCGGCTCCAGGCTCCGTCTCTTTCCATTCCCTGAGGCCAGTTCTCAGAACTGTGGCCACTGCGGCCTGGTCCCCATGCTGTTAACTTCTTCCAGCTGGTGGGCCTTTCAGTCTCTATAAGGCAGCTCTCAGTGTATGGCTCAGAATATCATCTACCGTCCTTGAGGAGGAGCTAAAGTCCTTGACTTTGCTTAACGACTAAGCTCTGATTGTTTTGTCCTGTTTGACTGCTTTCCTTTGCTTCTGCATTTTCCCAGTCCTCTGATGAAGCTTATTCTTTGGCTAAAGTTTTCCACAGTCAACAGGCCAGTGGAGGACCTGGGGGGCGGGGGAGGACCACAGGGTCCCGCTCGCTTCACCTGCCACACGTCAGCCGCCCGAGCCTCGGCTCCTCGCTGCAACCTCAGCGTCCTCTGTCCGCTTTCCTGAGCTTAATCCCGGGCTCCATCTACAAGGCAAGAGCGAGTGGAATGGAGGGGATGCCTTCTAAGGAGGTAATGGAGGCTGTTTGCAGCCAGCAGAGCAACGCTGAAAGGCACCAAGCTTGTGCCTGCCACGTCTGGAAAAGATGACCTGCTCCGAAGAGACGCTCTCTGCTCTGACAGCCCCCGACTGGCCTTTGGGGTCAGACCTGGCAGCAAGTGGGGCATCCGCACTCGGGCAGCTGCAACCTGGCCCCGCAGGGCGTTTCTGTTTCACTTTCCAGGTGGTCTGGCCACCGGGGGCCCCAGGGGAACAGAAAAGAACAATAATTCCAAAGTGCCTGCAAGCCCAGGAGGGGCGCCTGGCCAAGCCGGCAGCTCCCCTGCCCTGCGGGTCCATCCCCGCCCTGGGTCCAGGCTGGCGTCTTAAAAACGATTTGTTTTCATTTATATTTTTATAAGTAAGCCTCTGTTTTTTTTTTTTTTTAATAAGCCTCTGTTTTAAGTACAGTTTTAGATTCACAGGTAAAGGAGCAGATAGTATTAATACATAGAGCTCCATGCCCCTCCCCAACAGTTTCACCTCTTATTAACACCTTGCATTGGTGTGGCCCGGTTGTGACACTGGTAACAGATTCTGACAGGCTAGATTCACTGCAGCACATACCTGCAATGCAGGAGACCTGGCTTCGATCCTGGTTTGGGAAGATGCTCTGGAGAAGGGAAAGGCAACCCACTCCAGTATTCTTGCCTGCACAGACCATGGGGTCGCGAAGAGTCGGACACGACTGGGCAACTAACGCTTTTGACTTTGGTAGTTTTCATCAGGGTTCCCTCCTTGTGAGGACTTGCAGCCTTTAACAAGTGCACAATATCGTGTACCCACCATTCTGTGTGATACAGAAAAGCACTGGTGCCCTGAAAATCCCGTGTCAGCAGCACTTCTTAAAAAATTTCAATAATATATTTTATTTCACCCAATATACCAAAATGATCATTTCGATGTGCAAAAAAGAAGATAAAAATTAATAATGAGGCAGTTTCCATTCTTCGGTGTGCTAAGTTTCTGACATCTAAATTACATATATAGAGCCACAGTTTATGTGTTTGAAGCCAAGTGGCTAAGTAGCTATCATGTGGGGCAGGGCTAGAAAACCTATCCTGCTGCTGCTCCGCCAGCTACTGGTTGGTTTCCCCTGCCTCCAACATTGGTGTGTGTGTGTGAGAATTTTCAAACCTGTAGAATAGGGTCATTATTAAGTAAAGTAAAGGTTAACATCACCAAGTCAAGGGACATGAGTTTGAGCAAACTCTGGGAAATAGTGGAGGACGGGGAAGCCTGGCATGCTGCAGTCCATGGGGTCACAGAGAGTCGGACAGGACTGAGCGACTGAACAAGGAACAGGGGTTACTTGGCCACGGGCACTGCCATCCCAGATGGCCAGTCTGATGACCCGGACAGGACACAGCTAGACAGCCCGAGATTCCATCCTCTTAGAGCAGCATCCGATGTGAAACATGAATTGCTTATTTCTAGAACTTTCCATCTCATATTTTTGGACCCCCTCATCTGACCACGTGTGACTGAAACCATGGGAAGCAATATCGCAGAGTCAACGGCACCATTTGAGTGCTGGGTGCGTGCTGAGACGCTGGCTGGCTGAGCCGTGCTGACCACACCACACGCAGACTCTTAGAGAGGCACGGTCACCTGTCCCCCAGAGTAAAGAAGGTGCATTGCCCCGCGGCGCCCAGACTTAAGTCTGATGTGTGGCTGGGCACGGCCCCCTCCGTCCGCCTCTCTGCCCTGACCTCGGGAAGTGTCCTGGGCGTCCAGGGCCATGCATGCGGCAGGCGTCTCTCCTCGGGGTGAGCGAGCTCCCTCAGGAGGACCAGCCCCGAGGGCAGCTCTGCGTGGTGGACCGGCCTGAATTTAAGGTCAAAGGACGCATTGATTCCTAGGACACTAGGATTCCTCGTTCTCTCCCTCTAAGATGCAATTTCAGCTCCAATAACACGGCTGAGTATTTTAACCTGTGAAAGCAGGTGTTTCCGACTGATCTAAAATGAACCTGCACAGGTACGAATGGACGCTCGATCTATGTGCTATGGCAGGGGACACCGCGGAGGAGCTCTGGTCAGGTCGGAGCTTCGGGTGGACTGAAATCCCAGGGACGGTGTCAGGGCCATGGTCAGCGGCAGGCGGCCTCTGGTCGCTTACGGACACTGTCTCTGGCTGTCTTCCTTCCTCCAAGGGAACCCTGCCTGTGAGTGCCACGTGGCGCTGCCTTGGGGCTCGGGGAGGCTGGGGCAGACCCCGGCACGCGGCGTGTCCCCCTTGGCTGTGGATGGGGAAGCCCCCCGGGGTGCTCTTGCTGCTGCCTCTTCTCTGGTTCTGAAATCTGGGAACCCCGCTCTGGGCAGACAACCCTCCTGAACATCAGAGCAAGTGGAGGGGCTTTGCTTTTCCTTCGAATGTGATCATGAGTGTGCACCTAGTTTTCTCTATTTGTTGACACTGGAATTAGAATAAACACAGGGCAGAAAGTGACAGTAAGTACCAACCCAGTAGAGACCTCTTCTTTATTTTTTTAATACATTAACAGATTTCACTTTCTTGACTCAACGAAACTATCAGCCAAGCTGTATAGGGCCACCCAAGATGGACAGGTCATGGTGGAGAGCTCTGACAAAACGTGGTCCACTGGAGAAGGGAGTGGCAAACCTCTTCTGCATTCTTGCCTTGAGGACCCCATGAACAGTTTGTAAAGACAAAGAGATATGATGGCTGGATGGCATCACCCACTCGATGGACATGAGTTTGAGTAAGCTCCGGGAGTTGGGAGGCCTGGCATGCTGCAGTCCATGGGGTTGCAAAAAGTCAGACATGATGGAGCGACTGAACTGACTGATTCACTGCTGGTGTCATCAGCTCTACCCACACTATCGTGGTCTCGCTCTGGAGTTTAAATGTCCCCGGTGACTTTGCAGGAAGCCCGTCCAGCAGCCGAACCTCAGGCAGGGCACTGCACGGGCTGTTGGCATCTCCCTAATGTATGGAAAGAAGATCCTTCTTTAAGGTGCAAACCATTAAGCAGGAGGTACAAATGGAGGGTATTACTACCTGCTGCTCTGCGAGCATCAGCGCAATCGATCGCCAACTGCTATCTTCTCCTGCTGAGCTGACTCAAAAGAGGGGCTCACCCACAGCGGCTGCAACAAAATAAGCGTTTTCACCTGAAAGGCCTTTGGATTTTTTTTTTTCCCAACTAAATAACCATCTGAAGCTACATGTGAGGCTTTAAATAGACACTTGCAAACTTTGTTCTCAGGGCAACTAACTTCACCATGGTTGTTTCTTCTTTTCTTTCCCCACTGATCATATTCTTCAAAAAAAAAAAAAATGAGACTTACTTTTAAGTGATATTTTCTTGAAAGACATAAATCCAGAGGCATTTGCGTCATCACTGCTGGGAGAAGCCAAACTTCCCCACAGAGACATCGCCACAACCCAGACCGCGCTTCTGGGTAGCCAGGGTGTGATGGAGTTTTTGAAAGGCAGCTGTATTTTTATGCAGAATTTTAAATGCCCGTTGCATGACCCCCTCTGCCTGCGCTGGTTTCTCACTTAAAGGGGTAGAAAGTGAGCCCCTGGCTGTCCTGGGCTGTCTGCGTCCCTGGACCGAGTCACTTCCTTCCAGGGGAAAGGCGTGCAGGGCCGGCCGCCCCAGTTGTGCCGCTGGTGTGTTTGAAGTGCAGGCAGCTGAGCAGCGGCAGACATGCGGGGAGCTCTCTGTACCCCATCCCAAGGGCCTGGAGGAGAACGCGGACACCCTTGTGACGGCGCCCCAGACCGAGTGCTGCAGTGCTGGGGGGCCCAGCGGCCCCGAGAGGGGCCACACGGACGCCCAGCCCTCCTCTGCCCTTCACTCCCCACACGTTTGCTTCCCCGGGATGGCCAGATGCTTCCAAAAGCTCCAGGTCTCCCCCTCGGCCGTGTTGCTTCTCTGCAATGTGCTGTTCCCCGTGGAGCCGCTGGGGGCGCCCGAGTGCAGCCACGCTCCCGTCACCCACCACCCGGCGCTCCCGAGTGTGTGCGTGAGGCACCTGCAAAGCGCCTCCGTTTGTTTTCTCGGGTTGACCTGCCTTCTGTCAATCGAGTCTGTAAGACCTTGGCCGAGAATCTAGGAGGGTTGAAGAAAATATATTTTCTCCTCCCCTATGAGGGCTTGCAGGCTGACTTGACCTGCAGGTGAGGAACAAGGTTATACCAAGAATCACTTACGGAAATAAGACAGACAAGAAAGACAAATACCGTACGGCCTCACTTTTGTGTAGAATCTAAAAAAGCCAAATTCATGAGAGCAGAGAGCGGAGTGGTGGTGACCAGGGGTGGAGTGCGGGGCGGTGTCGGCCAGAGGGCACAGTCTGCCAGCGTCAGAGTCACGGGTTCTGGGAGCCAGCGTAGAGTCGGTGACTGTGGTTATAATATTGTATTAGATGCTTGAGAATTGCTGAGAGAGTAGATCTCGAACGCTTTCAGCACAAAAGGAAATGTTAGTTATGTGTTGTGATTGGATGTTAGTGAAGGCCAGGGTGGAGGTCAGGGTGGAGGTCAGGGTGGAGGTCAGGGTGGGGGAGGGTGGAGGTCAGTGTGGAGGGAGGGTGGAGGTCAGCTGGAGGTCAGCTGGAGGTCAGGGTGGAGGTCAGCTGGAGGTCAGGGTGGAGGTCAGGGTGGAGGTCAGCTGGAGGTCAGGGTGGAGGCAGGGTGGAGGCAGGGTGGAGGTCAGGGTGGAGGGAGGGTGGAGGTCAGGGTGGAGGTCACCTTGCAGTATTGAGTGTGTCAGATCCACACCTTTGCACACATTAACCTTGCACAATGTTCTATCTCAGTTATGTCCCCACTTCTCACCAGAGACATGGGTTTTGGAGTAAGGACTTGAAGCCCCGCTCTATTCATCAGCAGCTGTGACTCCAGAGTTACTTAACCACTTTGAACTTCAGATTCTTGTTCTATAAACTGAAGGCGCCTGTTGTCGGGTCCAGGAGAGACGCGGATGAGGAGACAGAGTGGTGTCTGGGAGTGAGGACCCGGCTGCCCCCAGGGTGTATGGAAGGACTCGATCCCATCGCCTCCCTGCAGGACCCACGGGCTCGGGTGCCGCCCAGGCTCAGCGGCAGGCCCTCCTTGGGGGAAGGCTGCAGAGGGCCTCACCCAGTCCTGGGGGGCCCGAGCTGACCCAGGAGGCTCCCTGGAGGCTCGCCCCATCCTTCCTCACTCGCTGTCCCTGTAGAAAGGTGGTACAAGGGGGCTTCTCCAGAAGGGAGAGGACCCGTCTGGTCTCCAGTGCTCTCCCAAGGGAGCCAGGCCCAAGGTTCCAGTGGGTCCCAGGGTGGCCGAGGGTGCCCTGCCCTCTGCTGGGGGCAGGAGCAGGGGGTGGGCCCCGGGGGGGCTGATGAGCAGCTTCAGGATGCCCGCTCTCAGCCCCTCGGTCCCACACCAGCTGGGGGCGTCTTCACAAAGCAGAGGGGGTGTGGCCTGGGGGGAAATGACCAGACAACCTCCCTTCAGGCCATCACTGAGCTGGGCCATGAGAATGGCCACTGATGCTAACTGGGGTGCGCTGGCGGGTACCCGGGTGAGTGCCGCACGTCATCTCTATGCTGATCCTCCAGGGTCCTCGGCTTCCTGACCTATTCTTCTTTTAAAGTATTGACAAGGTGTGGAATGAAGTCTCTTCCACAACAAGCCATGGTGCTCATTGCTGTTGGAAACAGCAGTCACCTGGCCCCAGCGGCGGGGAGGGCAGATGTGTCTCGGGGGAGAGCACAGTGTCTGCCTTCACCGGTGGGTCTCAGGCATCTAAGGGCTGGTGTCCCCTGGTGGGAGAAGGTGCAGTGGGCAGTTGTGGGCACCTATGGGGGGGTTCTCTTGAGCCCAGCAAGCTACCTGGGGCAGTGGCCCTGGCCCAGGGGCCCTGCTAAGGTCAGCCTGTGATACCGCCCGGAGTTCCCCCCCCCCAGCCCACCACACTCCTCCAACCCTGGAGACCCTCCCCTTCCGCTCACACTAGTGGTGATCCTGGCTGTTTTGTCCTCTGAGTGGCCACTCAGCGGGCAGCTGGAGCCTAATCCCGGGCACTGGGCTTTCCCCACACCTGTCAGCCAGGCCCTTCTCAGCCTCCAGGGTACGGTGTGGGGGGACATCCAAAGCTTTGGCTGGAGGGGCCCCAGGTGGGTCCTTCTAGGCTTTGGGGAAGCAGCCGCTGCCACCCAGGGGTCAGGACATGCAGACAGAGGCAGGGAGAGCAGATGCTCTTGGGGGTCTGCCTGGGGGATTCGGGGTCTGGTCATCCAGCATGTGTGATCCCACTCTCACCCTGCACCTCCTGAACATCCTACCCTCGAGGGCCCCTCCTTGGGGCTCCCTGCCCAAGCCTGGAGTGACCCCCGGAGACACCGAGATGGACCCCTGGGTGGCCTTGCATCTACTGACAAGGGACTCAAAGCACCCAGTTTGGAGCCTGAGGTGGCTGCTGACCTGGAGAGCTTCGGGGTGACTCTCGATGCTTCCCGCTTTTGATTCCATCGGGTCAGACAAGCACTGAGCTTCGTGGGTGTGTTTAATTGCTGTGACTTGGGTGGTAGTTACTGAGCGTCTCCTGTGCCCCAGGATGCCTGCAGACACTGGAATGGCGCAGCAGTGGGGCCCCATCTCTGCCTGGGGGGCTGACGGTCCAGACCCTCCACCTGTGAGACCTAGGACTCAGCTGAGGGCACCTGCTCCTGGCAGCCTTGACACTGGTCGCATGGTCAGTGTCAGAGCCGCTCAGGCCAGGGGTACAGGGCGTCCAGGGTACTGGGCATTTTATCATTCATGTTTATCATCCATCTCTAGTCACGCATCTGTGTTAGAGCCATTTAATTTATGCTCTAAACCTGACTTCATGCACACCTCCATCTTTAGAACCACATCCCAGTGCCCAAGGGAGAAATTGAATGCTTAAGAAATAAGATCAACATCTGTACCTTAAAAATGCCTCTGCAAATACTTTCTGATGGCTTAATCCACAGGAATGCAGGTCCTCAGCTGGTGTAGGTAATCCGCTCTTCTTTAAGAACAAAGTGAATTGCAGCCAGCATGCCAGTTTACCAAAACAAACAGACTGCAAAGTTGAAAGTGGTCGATTGTTTATAAATAAATTCTAGATTTGGGAGAAGCCATCCATCTGCACCTTCCCTGAAACTCACTGATAAACTGTAAATCCATTATGCCAGGCTCTCCTCTGCCATTTAGAACTGAAGAGTGGAAATATTTATATAGGAAGCCTGATGGTTGGGGATAGACGTTCCTGAGGACATGATTCATGCACGGTGTATCATCAGAGGACAGCCGTCTTCAAGCTCCATTTTAATTTCCTTATGATCTTTGTAATATTTATTGTATAAACAGAAACTTGTGCATATTTATGGGAAATAGCAGAGCTTTTCATAAGAGCAGGCGCATAAATCCACACACTGTGAAAGGATGGAGACAGGCGAGGTCCAGATAGGCAGGGATCTTCGACATAATTTTCAATTAAAATGGAGTTGAGCAGCACAGGATTACGATCATTCCTCATTTTTATACCGGCTCCCAGGCAGGTGGGGAGTTAAGCTCCAACTCATCAGGCTGTTTTCTAAAGGACTCACCAGCAAGTCACTTGGGGAGTTGAAGAGAAGCCTGTCTTTCCAGATGCCTTTGTTTCCAGTGACTGTTTAACCTGGAAGGTGGCGTCATCTTGGGGCTTCCATGGAGGTTTTCCTTTCGGGAGATGATGCCCAGACGTGAGGACGCTCTTCTAAGTGAGCAAAGGAGGAACCGTGGAGAGTAGCTGAGTGAACGCTGTCCTGAGTAATAGTGCAGGCAGTGAGGGTGACCCCCAACCCGATCAGGTGAGGGCTTGATTGCCCCCACTGAGGACAAGAGAATGCTCTGGTGGAAGTGATTTTACCTTTTCCAAAGCTTTCACCTGCAGCGCTGCCCAGGTTTGAGCCAGAGGAGGTGTGGCTTTGTGAACTTGAGGGCGCGCTCTGAGCCGGGGCTGTGAATTTGCTTGTGGTCTCGGCGGAGAGGCAGGGGTGCTGGTGATGAGGGTCTCACCCCTCAGCGATGGAACGACTGTGGGAAAGGAGATTCATCATCTGAGACCCAAGTGCCTCTGTCGGGAGGTGGAGGTGATACCGTCCCCTTCAGGGATTCGGGAGGATAAACAGCCGTCCGCAAAGTGGACTGTGTCAGTGGCCGGTCCCACCTCCCTTGCCCTCCCTATGTTGAGCTTCAGGAGGATACAAGCTGGGTGGCCTGCTGCCCGCTGTGCTCCCGGGGCAGGCCGAGCGGCTGGGGTGCTTCGTTACACTGGCCAGGATAGACTCAGACACCCTGTGACTTCCGTGACGACCCCCAGCCTCCTGGAGCTGCTGTGTTAGCACGTGGGCTCTGCTGGCCTCCGGTCAGTGCTGGGGGTGGCGTTTTTCTGTCCTCTCCCTCCAGCATCCCTCTGCCCCTGAACTTCTACAAGCAGGAGGCTGCGAGTGTCCTGGGGAGACCCAAGTGACCTTTGGAGGGCCCACCTCCTGGCAGTAGCCCAGGTCGGGAACACGGTGGGCACTTAGTGAGAGCTGCCCACGGGTCTCCGAGTGCTGTGGGTGGCAAGGCCCTCAGGTACCCCCGCCTCTACCGGTGCAGCCGTCCCCATGGGCGTGAGCTGATGGCCTGGTGAGCAGGCCCAGGCGGAGCTGCAGGACAGCCTTGGGAGACATGGTCAGTGAGGCCTCAGAAGACCCGGGGTTTGCCTCTCTGAAGGCTGAGTGTGGAGCATCCTTGGGGTGCTGGGTGGGGGTTACCCCGGGGCGGGAGAAGCCCCCCTGCCCTAGCTCGCTCAACTCTCAGTGATCAAGCCGCTGCCGGCACAGGGTAAATGCTGGGGGCTGTAACCACAGAGATGCTTCCTGCCCAGGGATTTCAGCCAGGCGGCAGAGGAGGCTGGCTGCTGGAGCGGCTCTTCCCAGGACCAGCCATCAGCTCCCACTGCAGCCTGTCACCCTACACACGGTGCGGAGATCTACACGCCCACAGCGCTAAGGGCCGAGAGTCCTTAGGATCCAGAAGGTCATCTAAGGTCAGAGCCCAGAGGAAAAGAGGAAGAGGGGGCATCTGCGCTCCCCGAGCCATGCACTCGCAGATCCAGGGTGACGGGAGTGGGCAGGGGGCCCCTCATTGGGAAGAAGGGATCCCGTGAGGATCACTGCCTTGGGGGGCGGCCCAAGCCAGTGCCTGTGGTCCCCTTAACTCTCTCAGAGCTTTTCACAGACAGAGGCAGACAGAGCGAGACTGTGAGCTGCTCCCATCACAGCTCCGCTGGGAGAACTTAAGCAATTATAAAAAAAACCCTTAAGCATGCAGCCCCTAATCCTTCCTGGATGTGAGGTGATTAGTGTCAGCATCACAGCGGGGGCCGAGCAGGACGGCCTCTTGTCACCGGCATCCGCCAGGCCCTCAGCCGCCGCCACGCTCCTGCAAGGCTGGGACTGGTCCCCAGCATATGGAGGTGTCCCTGGAGCCTCGTCAGCCAGGCCCTGGGCAGACGGGAAGGCGGCCGGGAGCTGACGGTTTCCTGGAAGCACAGATGGTGGTGGGGGGCTCCGGGGGCTGCCCCCGGGACTGGTGGTCTGTCCAGGCCGAGGGAAGGAGCCCTGGCAACTCCCACGGAAGCAGCCACAGTGTGAGCTCCTCCTGCCAGGAAAGTCCTCCTGGGCGGTCCGTGCCGGGGGAGGGCAAGTGGGGGAGTCCACAGTCTGTGGGTTTGCCCAGAGATTGCCCTGGGGCCCTGGTCCCAGGCACCTGACCCTGGGCTGCCCTGTTCTCCCATCATCCCCAGAGATCTCCCTGGGGCCCTGGTCCCAGGCACCTGACCCTGGGCTGCCCTGTTCTCCCATCATCCCCAGAGATCGCCCTAGGGCCCTGGTCCCAGGCACCCAACCCTGGGCTGCCCTGTTCTCCCATCATCCCCAGAGATCTCCCTGGGGCCCTGGTCCCAGACACCTGACCCTGGGCTGCCCTGTTTTCCCATCGCTCTGTATGTGTGGGCTGGTGGAAATGCAGAGCCGGCAATAATGCCCTTCCGGGTCACCCCAGGGAAAGCAGAGGGCCTGCCCAACTTCATCTCGGGGTCAGGAGCGCGTACTTGCCTCTTGACCCTACAGCTGGCCCAGCTCCCACCACATTTCCCTGGGGGACGTTTCCTGCCAGGCCTCCTTGCACAGGGGCTGCACGTGGGTGGGGAACGCGGCTCTGCAGTCTACTTGCCCCTGTGTCTGAGCACCTCCGGGGGCCACAGACTCACCTTGGGCCGCTTCCACCTTCCACGTGGGCTCAGGAGAAGCAGGTCACCCACGTCCTCCCCCAGGTCATGCAGCCTGCGTCAGAAACGCAGCCAGGCTCCAGGCTTCCTGGGATGGAGCCCCGCCTGTCAACACGGCCCCCTGGAGACAACGCCTGGGGGACCCTCACCGGAAGCCCGCTGCTGGGGCTCCAAGTGGTCAAGAAACGATGCTAAAGAAGTTGGAAGCTTCCCCCACAGCCCATGGCTGGGCTGAGGAGAAAGAGCACTAAATTACTCGAGTCTTCAAATATGGCAATGAGATGGGTGAGACTCCCCTCATGTCAGGAAAATTGAATAAAAAGAATATCAAAGTTTGACTCTAAGGAAAGAAAAAAAAAAACCACTGTGGAATATGTGAAATAAAATGGTACTTCTAATAAATACTATGCCTGGCTTACAGTTATTTCTGAGTGAAGGGATGGTGGGGATGGTCCGTGCCAGAGAGCTCTCAGCCCTCACCTTGTCTGAAGCAGGAGGGTTTATCTGTTGAGGAAATAAGCCGCTATGTTCAGAGGTAATTAACTTAGTAATTAGGAACAGAAACCACCCGCTCCTAGCAATCAAGGGTGCCTGTGCCTTAAGAGCCAATTTTGCGTTCTTACAGAAATGTGTCCCAAAAAAATGGAAAGATATGAGGGCAATTTCCTTTATGGTTATAACCAGAAAAATATCTTTAAACTCTGGCAATCATGTGTAGAGCATAATGCTCTTTCCGCCTGACTGGTTTATCTGACTTTCTCTGATAGGAAAAAGAAAGATTGGTTACAAGGGAATTTGTGTTGATTTGTCTTTCTGAAACTACTGACTGGCATCATTACCGAACCTCATGCGTCCTGGTGGGGAAGGAGGAAATTCGTCAGAGAGCGGGGACGGTGAGGGTGGAGACTGTGAGCGGAGAGCCATCTGCTCGAGATGGAGAGCCTGTCCGTCCCCCCATCAGCCCACCCGGTTCCCTGCACTGAGTACCCGCGAACGCACATTTGTCTGGGGAGGTCTTGCAGACACTGTCTCGGAGCCAAGCCCCAGACTCATGCCTCTACTGGCTCCTGATGAAATTGTGAGTAAACCACTCTCAGGCCACATCACATCCTCGCCTTGACACATCAAACAGGGCTGGTCACCAGACGGGCCCTTGTTTGCAGGTGACGGTGAGCCTTGCGCAGCCAACGTTTATTAAGCAACCCCGAAAACCCAACAGAAGCCCAGAGAAGAATGAGGACGCTTCCCTCAGCCTTACCTGTTCTGTCCACCTGGGTGGTAGGCGTATTTGCTTTTGCATCAAAGATGTGCCAACGTCTGCAAAGTTCCGAGAAGGGCTGGGTGGTGTATTGCTTGCATAATGTTGTGCTTTTTGATGGTGGGTTTTTTTTTTTTTTTTAATGAAGTAAAGTCTACAATGCTTTGCAAGTTGGATTAAAATATTGAGCCACCACTGGTATCTGCAAGGCTTTATTTGATTAGCATGATAAAACACAGAACAACTCTTAACAGCTGTCAACACGAGCATTCCTGGGGAAATAATTACATGGTACCTGGGGACGTGGGTGACTACTCCACACAACTACTTTTTCTAGGTCATGAGGAAGAGTGTGACATCGATTTACTGCTCTCCCCCTTCATAACGCCAAACAGCATTAAAAAGAAGTTTAAAAAGCATTTTCAAACATGAATTCATAAAGAGGAAATGCCACTTTTATATTATAATATATATTTGCTCCTGTTTGATCAGTATAGTGGAAGACCTAGTAACTATGCTTAGAACTGTTTGGAGAAAAATTGAAATTATTTTCCCAAGGTATGCTCTGTTCCATTACATTTTTGAGGCTGAGACCATTTTACCGTCCTCTCTTTTCCATGCTTCAGGGGGAAAAAGAAAATCAAAGTTATGCCCAAACACTCGGCTCTAAGCTTTCTTATTCTCAAGCGATGTTTATGGGGGCCGCCTGTGTTCTGGTGGCAGCGAGAGCTGGGCTCCTGCTCTGCCTGCGTGACGGCCTGGCTCTGGGGCTGTGGGTGTATCACACGCCTGCCCGCAGGGCACCTTTCTCTCTCATCGCATTGGAATAATGAGGTGTGGCCTTGCAGAATGGTCGTGAGGATTTAGGGTTAATATATGAGAAACACACACGCAGAAAGCAATACTTCAAAGAAGGGCAGGAAGTATCCGCTGTTATTATCCACTGTGGCAGCAAGTCCTTATTGAAGACCCGCTGGGCTGGGCATTGATCTATGTTTGAGGGATGTCGTATTCAACCAGACAGCACGATAGCTTCTCTCATGGACCAAACATCCAAGCAGGGATAAAAAAAAGTCATGGAAGATAAACAAGATATTTCAGATGGCGACTAGTGCTCTCAGGAAAAGGCAAGAGGTGGATGTAATGGATAGTGATGGGTAGGGGGTACCCACGGATGGGTGTGAAGGGAACCTCATAAAGTGGGGACGTTCGAGCCAAGACCTGAGTGAGGAGAGGGGAGGATGCAGGGGGCATGTGAGTGAGGAGCGCTGCAAACAGAGGGACACACAGAAGCAGGGGGCAGCGGTGGGGACAGGTGTGACTTGCTCTAGGAAAGGAGAGAAGGCTGGCGGTGGCCGGGGCGTCAGGTCTGGGGGTGCAGACGATGGGGGTGTGGCCGCAGAAGCAGGCAGAGGTCAGGCAGGTGGGGCGCGGAGTTCAGTCCAGGTGTGACGGGGAGGTGGCGTGGGGCTCCTACTCATTCTATTACCGTCATTGTGCGGCTCATGCCCATTCAGTCATCGTTGTCCCGGGAAATCGGAACACGAAGGGGCCAGACGAGGCAGCGGGGAGGAGGCTGGTTTGGTTCGGGAGGTGGGTCCAGTGGAGGTGCGGAGGAGAGGGGTTCGGGGTCTGTCACTGGGTGGGCAGAACCCACGTGGTTGGGGTGGCACTGGTACGAGGAGGGAACCCAGCATGACCCCTTGTTCGGCGTCTACGGGCTTTCTGAAGTCGGGGAGCGTCTGCAGCTACTGGGACTTTTCACTTCCTTCAGCTTCATCAGGATGTACATAGCATCTGCAAAGAGATGATGGCCAAGCTGTCTGGAACTGAGCTCAGAAGATAAGCAAGGCTCAGAGGACAAACGGTGTTTCTGGGGCTGTGAAGGGGAGGGGGGCTGGACCAGGAGCTGCGGGAGAAGAGGGTGAGACACGTGCTCTGCTCCTGGTCTCCAGCGGGGCAGTCCCAGCCTGCTGCTGTGCTGACGGTGCTCCGGGGGAGGGCAGATTCGATGGTGCTGGAGGGAGCGGGGAGAGTTGCTATAGTGATGTCCTTGAGTAGGAGAGAGGGGCAGGACCTCGTGCAGGGGAGAAGGGGTTGAGCTTTGTACCTGGAGGGAAGGAAAAGTCCATGGTCACACGCTCAGATGGATAGGTGGTTGTGATGGGAGGCGATGCAGTTCCGTTCTGATTATTTCTCCTTGGTGAGACGGGGAGCAAGGTTAGCTGGGGGCACACATGACGAAGGAGGTGTTGGATGTTTTAAGAGGCAGGTGGGGTTTTGGGGGCAGCACAGAGGAGGGAAGGATAATACAGTGTGAATAAATATTGAGGCTTTCTGGGCAGCCCCCTGGAGTTTGCTCGTCCAGCTAGCGTGGGTGTGTGTTTTCTCCAGTCCCACAGGCAGTTGATATGAAATAGGTGGAGAGGTGAATTTAACCTGGGTTGTAATTTAGTGCAGCAGAGACAGGCAGAGATGAGTGAGCTAGGAATATGCGTGAAGTGATGGTAAAGATTAACCTGGAAGTGCAGTCCCTGCAAAGGGGAAGTGGATTGAGAGGTGGTGAGGCTGTGGCCAAGTCAGTGGACTGAAGACCCCGCGGCGTGTGGTGTTCTCGGACCCTGGGTAATGCGGACCGCTCAAGGCCCTGGGCAGAGACGCTTGAACCTGGAGTTGGGGTGATTGTAATGGTCAGCAATGACAAGTGGTAGGAGGGGACCGTGAGAGTGAGCGTGAAGGCAGACAGTGCGGAGGACAGTATCTCTGGAGAGGAGGTCTGGCAGCCATGGGAGGTTCAGAATCCAATGGGAATATTAAAAAAGATAAGACATCAGTCCACACTGGCAGGAATATCACAGAACCCAGGGCCCCTTGCAGGGCAGAAATGGGTGCACATGCACTGGAAATGGAAACTCAGCGTGGTCCTGGGGTTGCTACTTAAACAGTCCATTTTTCCCACTCCTCCCAGCTCTTTACACCCAACAGTCCTGCATAATTTTTCCCGGCCCCACCACATGTCTGCATGTCCCTCTCTGAACACAGCCAGCCCAGTACTGTCTTCTTCCTTCGAGGGACGTCACTGCCATGAGCTCTGGGGGAGTTTAGGACATCAGATCCTAGGGGAGGCTGAGGACATGCCCTCTGGTATCAGCTTGCCCTGGTATCAGCTCCCATCCAGCTGCAGCTAATTCTCCACAGAGCTTCCTTCTGCTTCACCACCAGCCCTCCAACGGCCTTTTATCTCCTGTGACAACCCTGCACATCAGAGCTTACTTATCTTGTAATCACAGGGCATCGCCGTGTATTCTCAAATAGCACCGAGCATATTATCCCTGGGATGCATACCACTGTCCATCATCCGTAGCCTTTTTCACTCCTTAGCGCCCCATTGCCGTGCTGAGGATGCTGAAGCCCAGAAGGATCTCCAGTGGCTTAACTTGGACACCACGGGCCATCGGTGTCTGATGCTGGACGACAAGGTCAGCCTCCCGTGTTCACGCCCTGAACCCTGACCCCTCCTTATGTGCTCAATGGCTCAGTCATGTCTGACTCTCTGTGACCACATGGACTGTAGCCCGCCAGGCTCCTCTGTCCATGGGATTCTCCAGGCAAGAATGCTGGAGTGGGTTGCCATTTCCTTCTCCAGGGGATCTTCCCTACCCAGGGGTTGAACCCAAGTCTCTTGCCTCTCCTGCATTGGCAGGCAGACTCTTTCACTGCGGCACCACCTGGGAGGCCTGACCCCTCCTTGTCAGGGGGCAGATTGAACATCCAGTTACTTAATTCATGATAAGCATGACTCCTGATGCCCCAGTGACATTTTTCTATGACTTTTCTGCGATGATTCAGGGTTTCTGCGAGCAGCATCATGACTCTCAGTATTTCATACTTTGAGTGAAAAAATACAAGGGTATAATTTTTGCTAATGGATTGTTACATTCCTCTTTCATATCTTTTTCTAATTATTTTATTCATAAAAAATATTGTTTTGACTAAATGGCCTGCGGTTCCTTTCTGTGGAGGCTTGGGCAGTGTGCAGAACCATCTGGGCAATTGACTTAATTAGCACTACAGGTCTAAGGTGGATGGAGGCTGGAAGACCAAGCACTTGTCAAGTTACTTCCGAGTTCCAGTGAGCTTTGCAGAAGGAGGGTTTCTAGAAGGAAAGGGAGACACTCTTTTGAGGCTGGTTTATCAGGGAAGCAGCCTGGCCACTCAGGGTCTGTACTTGGGTGCACTGAACAGTCGGGATGGGAGAAAATAGGCGGGGAGAGCTGTGGATGGGCACCCCTTCAAAATCCAGGATTAAGGTCTCAAGGAGCTGAGAGTCTGAGTTTACCTACGGAGGCAGCAGTGCCTAATGGGAAAGGCCCCAGCTTTTGAGTTGGATAAACTTAATTTCAAAACCTAGCAGGTAGAAAGTGGAGCAGAATCATAATACTTAGTGTAAACAGCATTAGGAAGCACAGGGAGCAGCTTCTGAAAGACACATCCCTCGGACTTCCCTGGCAGTCCAGTGGTTAAGACTGTGCTTCCAATCCCATGGGCATGGGTTTGACCCCTGGTCAGGGAACTAAAATCCTTTATGCCGCATGGTGCAGCCAAAACAGTTAAGATAAATAATAAATAAAGATGACAGACTTTGGCAGCAAGGATGAAAGGTATTAGAATCTATTGCTCAGTTGTGTCCGACTCTTTGTGACCCCATGGACTGTAGCCTACCAAGCTCCTCTGTCCATGGGATTTTCCAGGCAAGTGTACTGGAGTGGGTTGCCATATCCTTCTCCAAAATAAATAAAAGACCCATCCTGATCCGATGGCGGGGGGCGGGGGTGGAGAGAGAGAGAGAGAGAGAGAGAGAGAGAGAGAGAGATGTGTTTCAGGACCATGGACAGAAGCCACAGCCTTTGGCTTTTCTCACGGCCCGTTCCAGTACCCCTTGAAGTCAGCATACTACTCTAAGGGATCCAGGAACATCAATGTTCTGGGAGCATCATTTGTAGGATGGATGAGTGGATGAGTACATTGTATTAATAAAACATCCATATCCAGCAAATTGTAACCTCAGAAATAGCTATACCTAAAATCTGCCCTTTATGATTGCAAACACCCATAGAAACTGGGTATACTTATTTGTTCATACACTCACAGCCCCAAGAAATATGTCGTGCATATTTATTATATTAAATCTCTACTCCTGCGCTGAAAATATGGGTGAACTAACAGCCCAAGTCTCTGCTCTCATGTGGCTTATCTTTCCATTGAAAGAGACAGACTAAATACACAGATGAAGTAATAAATATACAACAGACACTGCAAACTGTTTAAAGGGACGATAAAGCGGGTTAGGCAGGTATAGAGGAAGTGCTACTTTAAGTAGACGCGGTATCAGTCAGGGCCCCAGCAGGTCAGAGAGTGCAGCCTTGGGGGGGTTAAGCCAAGAGACCCAGTGAAGGAATCACTCCCAGAGCCACATGAAGCATTAAGGAAACTCAGAAACGATGGTGGAGGCATCCAGTGGGAACAGCATCGAGTATTTGCATCTTTAAGCCCGAGGAGGCGAGAGAAAGAGTCACCGCTCCAGAGCCTGCCAAGGGCTGTAGCCATGGAAGAAGGTCTGCCTCGGGAGCCGTGGCCGCACAGTCACTGTGGAGCCGAGCGGGGAGCAAGGCCAGGGTCACAGCGGCCAGCGATCGCTCTCCTCCCTCCAACACTCACCTGGGCGCTTCCCACTGCTGAACCCAGCCGGAAGCAGAGGGCTTGGGGGCCTGGAGGACAGAGTCTGGGCCTTCTGGGCTTGAGAAGGTGGAGAAGGGACACCGAGGGGCAAACACGGGTCAGCCAGCAAAATGGTCCAGGAGGGTGATTCTGATGAAGTCACACAGGAGCAGGCTGCGGATTGAAGCAGAGGCTGGGCCACGTGGATGTCATGGGAGAAGCACCCGGCAGGAGTAAGTGCCGTGCAAAGGCCCTGAGGCAGGCGTGCAGGAGGAAGAGCCAGGAGGTCAGCGCGCCGGGGGCGGAGTGAATGAACAGGAGAGCAGGGGAGGCTGAGGCAAGGAGTCCAGGCAGCCGGGCAGACCAGGCACGTGGCCACGCGCAGGACGTCTGCGGCAGCCTGAGTGCGGCAGGGAGGCGCCAGAAGAGGACCTAATGCGACTTCAAAAGCAGTCTCCCTGACGGTTCCAGGAAGAGCAGGTTAGAGAGGGATGGAGCCAGTTAGAAGTCTGCAAGTTTATTTCATTAATACTTATTGAGCACCTACTTATTCCCATACATTGTTCTAGTACCTGGTGGCATAGCAGCAAACAGCAACAAACCAAAATAAAACCAAAGAAAAGCCCGTTTCTCAGTAAAGGTTTGTGTGATGGTCCTGGCGAGAAATCAAAGTGGTTTCCACTAGGTCATCATGGAACAGACCGTATTAAGTGGTTGGATACACTTTTAACAGAGTCATTACAGTTTACTAACAGATTAGATGGCATGATATACAGAAAAGAGAATACATTTTTAACACAGAGTCATCGCAATTTACTAGTAGATTGGATGCCATGATATACAGAAGAGAGAAGCCTTGAGGCGGACTCTGAGCCTTTTGACCTAAGTGAACAGAATGATGTTGCTCCTATGTCTGGAGATGGGGGATTTTTCAGGAGAGGGATGAGGACAAATCAGATACCCCTCTGGGGGATTACCTGGTGGTCTAGTGGTTAGGACTCTGCATGTCCACTGCCAAGCGCTTAATTTCAATTCCAGGTTGGGGAATTAAATCCCATAAGCTGTGCTGCATTGCTTAAACAAATGAATAATTATTTTAAAACATCTGGGCATGTTTACCTTAAGCTGTCTATCGGGCACGCAGGTGGAAGTGCGGAGGGCCCTGGATTCGCTGGTGTAGTTTGAGAGGGGCAGAGCTGTTAGCACAGAGACGGTCTGCAGAGCTGAGGCACCGCCCCTGTGAAGCCACCTGGGGAGGGGTCTGGGTGGGGAAGGGAAGACGCCCCAGAACAGGGCCAGGTCCGGGCACAAGAGTGAGGGGCTGTGGTGCTGGAGAAGGTCCAAGAGAGATCAGAACCTGGGAGCTGAGAGCAGAAGGCAGGAGCGGGTAGGAGGTGACCGAAGGCTGGACGTGGGGGCGGCAGGCTGATGAGTGACGGGGGCTGAGGGGTGCCCATGAATTCAGCAGCACTCACCTGAGACTCTGACAGCAGCAGGTGGGCTGGCGTTTCACTGACGCCTGCAATGCCTGCATAAAAGAATCCCCCCTGGAGAGCAGACTCCTGAGTCCAGGGTCTCTAATGGGGCTCCCTGGGCACCTGTGGGCAGGACCCCTCCCACACTGCACTCACAGAGGAGGCGAGCTGTGCCCGGGACCTATAGGGCCCTGCTTGTGCTGGGCTGGGGGCTGCCAGCCCTCCTGGGTGCCGGCAAGGATCTTTCTGGTCTCTGCTTTCCTCCCCCTGCTGGAACCCCATTCAGAGACGCTGCCCTGCAGGGCCAACTGCTTTCTGAGACCCCAGAGCTGGCCATTGGGGGTGGAGAGGCAGCCTGGTGTCTCTTGATTTGGAACTGAGAGAGGAACGGGGCCTTGTGGGTATTCTCATCTGTGCAGAATTCTAGAAAAACACACAATAGTATGTCCATTATTGAAAAAAGCTAGTTTCTCTAATAGTTTCTGAAAAGTTCCCAAAGTCACCACGCATAGTTGCATTTGGAGGTAAATATGGCCTCTAGCTGGTCTAGCCTCACCCCAGTCCACCCCAGTCATTAGTTGGGGAAGGAAGATCCTGCTCCCCTGTGATGATGGCCAGCATGGAGGCAGGACTCCCTGGGGCTCTGGGCCAGGCAGCTTTTCTGGGCCAAGTCCGTGTCCTGCCCTGAAGACAGCTGTGTTCTGCCTGTCCTGGGTCTGGGGGGCAGGCCCCAGGGCCACCCCTTTACTTTACCTCTCCCATCTTCCTGGTTTTCCTCCAATGCTACCTTCCTGTTACTTTGGAAGAGGTCACTCACCCTCTCCTGGCTCCTCCTGCAGAAAAGCCCCCAAAACCGAGGTCCGGGGGACAAGGAAAGTAAGACAGAGCAGGAGGTGAAAGGCCAGGCCTTCACGGGTCCCTGAACCGCCCAGATTAGTGAACGGCTCGACCTCCCACCTGGTGAGGCTGGGAGGAGAGCATGAGAGTCCCTCATGTCAGCCTTCATCCCCCGAGACCCACCGTGAACCTCTTGGATCCCAGATCAACTCTCGAGTGCTCGGCGGGGATACAAAGTGCTTTGCATTTCATTCCCATAATCCAGCCTGTTTCTATGTTTCTTCCCCTGATATCTAGTCTAAAAGTACAATGTTGGCAGATCATAAAGAGACGAACCACCCCCCCACCACTGGGCCCGGTGTAGGAGGGCTGCCTGGGATCCGCAGTCCCTGATCCATATGCGACCTGACAGGATAATAAACCAGCATTTACTGTTGCCGTGACAACTCTCCAAGTGATGGAACTCTTCCGCAGTTAAAAATAAAGTTGCTCTGCCCAGATCCCAAGGCAGCCGGCTCCAAATCAGCGCCTGCAGTACTTTCTCCTAAGAAGCTGTCGGCAGTTATTTGGGAAGTTAAAGCAACGATCACTGAATTGGTTAAAAGACCCCCATCGGAGGACCTGGAAGCCTCTGGAGGGGAAGCCCATGTGCATGTATAAGGTGGCACCATGGGTGCCCGTCATGTGCCAGGAATGTGCTGGAACCGTGTGGAGAACAAGGTCACCTCGCAAACCCCACTGTAAACACTCCCAACAGCCGTCCCTCGGCAGTCTGCCTCTGCATCCCTCCCCGCCTTCTCTGCCGCCCCTCCCCTGACGGGGCTGGGAGCCTGGCTGTGTGGGGAGGGGCGGCAGCCCCCACGCCGCGCTGAGGAGCGTGGCTCTGACTGTGGGTGCACAGCCCCCAGACTCCTGGGCCAAGTCTGCTGCCGCTGCTGTCTTCCCTTCCCGGGTCCCGTGTTTCTTCCTGACCGCCTCTCCTCCCGTCCCCTGGGCACCGGCTGCCCAGCGCTCCAAGCGCTGGTTCCCTAAATCCCCCGTCCCTCTGGAGACTGTCCACAGGCCCCTGCCCTTCTCTGCGAGTCCACCCGAGAGGTCACAGCCGCACGGCTCGGGCAGCACAGAACAGCCGGGACAACCTGGGAGACGAGCCTGGGAGGTGCTTACCTGAGAGGAGCAGGTGAGGGCACCCCTGATCCCGGGCGAGGGTAGGATTGGATGCATTCGAGTCCCCTCTGCCTGCCCCTGTGGCCGGCCTCCTTCAGGGCCCTTCCCCGAGGGAACCACGGTGTCTGCTGAGATTTACCACCCACATGTGCTGGGACGGACAAGAGTCACTTCATCACATCCCTGCCGTGTGCAAAAGTCATCAGGATGGCGGTGACTCCGTGTTCACAGCCCTTGGGCCAAATTCACGCCTGTCTTTGTGAACGAAGCTCTTCTGGAGCTCAGCGCTCTCATCATTGACACTTGCACACCGTCTGTGTTGGCTGGGACACCGCAGGGGCAGAGCTGAGAGGAGGCAAGGCCACCTGCACAGCCCTCAAGGCCTGGAGTCCTTGTTGTCTGACCCTTTACAGATAACGGCGGCCAACACCAGCTGTAGGGCAATGCTTCTCGGGTTTCACTGTGTGTGTCTTAAGCACCAGGGGAAGTCTCTTCACGTTTTAGGTCTGCGGTAGAGCCTGGGATTCTGCATTTTAGTAAGCCACACTTGTTAGTAACAAGCCCCTAATGCAGTGGTTGTAGGTTGCAGCTGCCTATCTAAATCACACGATCAAGCTTCAACAAACCCCGTGTCCAGACCCAACTCAAACCAGTAAGGTCGACAAGGATGGGGTGACAGTCGAGCCTGGGTACCCGTCCGTCAATTGCCGGGGCACAGCGGGAGTGAAGGAAGCCTCGAGCCGCTGTGGCCACTGCCCGGAGGTTCTAGAATGTACCCTCCCCCTTGGCAGTCTGTTGCCTTCCCTGCAGAGGACGGTGCCTGGACGTTCCAGGGAACCCTCTGGGATGCTTTCTGATGAGCGGGGCCACGTGTCTGACGTGACCCGGGTGCGTTGCTCCTGGGAGTGCGTGTGTAAGGACATCGCTGGTGGCGGGGGCGTCTGGGGCAGCGGGCAGCCGCTGCCTGTGCTCCTCTGGCCCTGCTCCTGGTCCACTGCGGCAGCATCCGTGTCTGGCCGGGACCCCACCGTCCTGACCTTGGGCATGTGTGGGCGAGTCATGTTATCCCAGACATGATCCTGCAGCGGGACGAGCGCTAGCCTCCCCACACTGGCCCGGCTGCGGGGGACCGAGGTCAGTTGTGAACACACCCAAGACGAAGAAGCCCCGCTTTATTTCTTTCCCATTTTCTTAAAATTATTTCTCATCAGATAAACTGGTAAAGGTTGGAGGACAATGTGTGTGTGGGGTTTTTCCCCAGTGCCATGATGCCGGGCCTTGGACTTGGCTCCCTGGAACGTAGTGGGTGTGCCCACCCCACGCACGGGTGGGAGAAGGGACGTTGCCTGCAGAGGGTTAAAAGCCAAGCCAGCGATGAAATACCCCCAGAGCCTGACCCCTTCTTGGAACGCACAGGGTCTCTGTTGGGTCAGGGGAGCACACGGGGGTCAGAAATGATTGCGAAAATGGCCAAGGGATAGTGACCATGCTGACTGGTCAAACCAGCTTGCCCATTTTGGTTCTGGGCAAGGCTGACTGCCAAGACCCACCCTCATCATTTGACTGTGATGAGACTCACAGAAGCCCCCTGGTTATTGCTACAAGCCCAGAATCAGATCCCAAATTCCCCTTCTTTACCTCATTAATGATTCTCTGGACTGTTTGTCTTCACTGACCAATCTGGACAAAGTGCCTACTTGGCCAAGGGTTTGTCAGTTGTGGGAACCCACTGGGAACCCCAGGATTGATAAGAAACGTATTGTAAGCTGAAAACATTTGAGGGTAATAGATGCAGAAAGAAGCCTTTTAGAGCTTCTCTCTCTCTCTTTTTTGCTGAAAAACAGGAACTTCTGGGAAATGAGGCTGCCATCAGTTCCCTCCTTAGGGTGGGTCTGCTTTCAGGAGAATGGTCAAGAGTAAACCTATGACCAGACCCCTCTCTGGAAAGAGTCATGGCCTTAAAAAGGATCACTTAAACCTACACAAATGAGCATTATCACAAACCTTCTTATTTCTCATTTGTTCTCCTGAAAGCCCAGTCTTCTTTCTGAAAGAAATCTTTTTGTTCTTCCCCTAAAGCTTTTTCTCCCCCATCCTTCTAACCTATTAAATGAGGTCCATGAACCCCAAATTCTAGCCTCCCTATTGAGTTACTCATCACTGAGTATTCCCACATTGTGTACATAATCTTTTTCCTCCTGATGATTTGTTTTTAGTTGATTTAATTCACATATCCCAGGTATAGAACCTAAGAAGGTAGATGAAAGCTTTGTTTCTCCCCAAAACAGGATTCTGTCTTTCCTCCAGCCTCTGAACTTTTACCAGTCCTTGAATATGGGAACGTGAACTGCTTGTTCCCAAGAACATCCCCTGATTAACTGTCCCATCAAATCATGCCTCTATGCCCAGTTCTTTCTAGCCTTGATTAACAATCCCCCCATAAAAGAAAATCTCTTTCTTCCTGCCCTCAGAAACTCCTACGGATTTCAAGGTCTGAGATTCTCCCTCTGGAGTAATCCCCACTGCGTGTAATAATCCTTCTGAAGAAAACTTCTCCTTCTCCAGGATTTGTTTCTTGTTGCCAGTGACCAGAGGCAGGGTGGTGCCATGGCCTGTCCTGACCCCACACCCGTGACCCCTCCGAGGCGACTGAGTGGCCATCTCCTCTATTCAAGGTTGCTTAGATGTTACTGTGACCTCTGAGAGCAACTCAATGGCAGTGGCTTAATTGAATTGTGCTTAAAAGAAAGAGAAAGCCTTGAAACAGGCAGGCCTGAGTCTCATGAAACAGGGTAAGCATAATGCTCAATCGTGTCCTGTCATATCATCTTGCAGAAACCGGCCCATTTTGACTCTGATCTACAAAACTTCCCCCACGATGCTTCATTAATGTGACAGCCTCAACCACCTCAAGTCTGGGGAGGCAGGGAGACACAGTGAGGCCTGTGGATCGCTGAGAACACACGTGGTGGGGGCTGCCGTCTGAACTTCACGCATGGGTCGTGTGTGGAAGGCCCCCTGGACCACTTTAGTTTCCACCGACACACACACCCCGTCATCTTGTTTTCCGTTTCTCCGGGGAAGAGCAGCTTTGATTCTCTGCTTCCTCTCATTCTCTTGTACTTCTTACTTTATGTTAGAAAACTCTCTTAGGGTTTGAACAGAAGACTATTTGAACAGGAAAAGAGCAGAGTTTTGTGAATGCGTTTTCCCGGTTTACATATACAAGTTGAAGAGGTCTTGAGGTCCCAGCCTCCCACGGAATCAAGCAAGAGATGGAACTCAGTGGCCATGGAGGGTGAGCTCCCTTTTTGCAGATCAAGCCCCAGGGGTCCCCCAACCCCCTGGAGCCTGGACCACACACCTCCTCAGGTGTATCCGCCTTCCCACACACCACAGGGCACAGAGGGGACATTTTCGGTTTTCTGTGGGGCTGATGGAAACAGGGACCTTTCCAGTTTTCTGTGGGGCTGATGGAAACAGAGCCGTGAGCGGGAGAGTCTGGAAGCCTTAGCTCCCAGGCAGTCATCCTCACTGGGGACACCCCGTGGTGACTGCCACTCCAGCACCTGCCTAAAGAAAGGTGGCAGTGGCGTTGGTTGGGACCCAAGGAGGCTTGCAGCCCCCATCCCCATGAGCCAGCCCCACGCCCCATCAGTTTTCACCTGTCTCCCAAGCCCTCCGCTGCCCTTGAAGTATTGACAATGTGACTTTAAAGACAGATCCAGTCAACCAAAGGGATGCAATCTGACCTTTGCAAGACTGTTGTTCTGGCCTTGATTTGCTTGCGGGGGATGGCTATTTCCTCCTCGTTAAACATTAAATAGCAGATAAATAGCATCTGCGGAGAAGGCAATGGCACCCCACTCCAGTACTCTTGCCTGGTAAATCCCATGGATGGAGGAGCCTGGTAGGCTGCAGTCCATGGGGTCGCTAAGAGTCAGACACGACTGAGCGACTTCACTTTCACTTTTCACTTTCATGCACTGGAGAAGGAAATGGCAACCCACTCCAGTGTTCTTGCCTGGAGAATCCCAGGGACGGGGGAGCCTGGTGGGCTGCCGTCTGTGGGGTCGCACAGAGTCGGACGCGACTGAAGCGACTTAGCAGCAGCCAGTAGCATCTCATGTGTTTGAACTTTAAGATGCTTCAACATATGGGACCTGTCACCCTCATATTTGAAAAGCAGTGTTTGTACACACATGAAACACGCACACCAACACAAAATTCTTTGATTTAAGAGGGAATCGGGTCTTTGTTCATCTACTGTGATCCTAGACAGTGAGTGTCTGGAGCCCTTTTAAGGAACAAAGCTGTTAGCCCAGGGGCTAAGAGGGCTTTCTCACTGGCCCGCTCCAAGGTCAAGTCCCTTCTAACCAAGCCTTCTGTGAACTGCCCCATAGGCCTTTGATCTACAGTTAAAGGAAATCTTAATATTCATCCTGTTGAAGGTCTTCCCTGGTGGCTCAGACAAAAAGAACCTGCTCGCAATGCAGGAGAACCAGGTTCAATCCCTGGGTCTGAAAGATCCTCTGGAAAAGGGACTGCAGCCCGCCCCAGCATTCTTGCCTGGAGAATCCCAGGGACAGAGGAGCCTGGCGGGCTACAGTCCGTGGGGTTGCAAAGAGTCAGACACGACGGAGAGACTAACACTCTCACTCTCTGTGAAAAGACTGCCTTCTGCCCGCAGAGTTCAAGTGTTCATCGTTTATAAAGCACGTTGTTCCGTCTCCAAACGGGGACAACGTTGGGCAGACACTCCCCATTCCAGACTTGGAGAGGAGGAGCCCAGCGCAGACGTGTATCCCCAGCCGCAGCTCCCTGGACACACTGCGGGCGGGGAGGAAGGCAGGGCCAGGCCGGGGGGCAGGGCCAGACCGGGGGGCAGGGCCAGGCCAGGCCGGGGCGGGGGGCTGCCCAGAAGCAGGTCTGAGTCCGTCTGGGAACCCACGGAGGGACCCACCACTGTGCAGGCCTGCGTCTCAGCGACAGAAAGTTTGAGAGGTCCTACAAAGGAGCGCTGGCTGTTGTCCCTGAAAGCGAGGCGGAGAAGGACGGTGTCAGAGGAGGCCAGACGGGGAACCCGGCCTTCACCCGGCCGGGTGATAATAGTACTGACCTCACGCAGCGCTGTGTGGGCCCCGGGGCCTGGGGGAACTGGCTATGGGATGATAACGCACAGTATAAAGTGGACACACATGAGCCCGTCCTCGCTGACATCCTTCTGATAGAAGTAAGTGAAATGAATAAATAAACAGGGGACAAGGAGATGGGGACAACGCTTCCATACAGAAGAACCTCAAGCACAAGATGGAGACACTTCCTTCCCCAGGAGGTGGGGCTGAACTCCCTTCCCTGGGGGTGTGGGCGGGACTCGCTGACTCCCTTCCCAAAGCACAGAACCTGAGTAGGGGAAATGGCAACTTCCGGTGGAGACCCCAGCAGACCCCACCTTACCCTTACCATCAGGGTTTCTGTCTCCTGGATAAGCCGGCTGTGTGAGTCACCACCCCCTGCTATGCCATGTCAAGAGGGCTTCTCACCTCCCGGGACCTTTCCCCCAAAGCAGTGCGCCAGCGTCAGCATCAGACCGAACACCAGACAAGCCCCAGGTGAGGGGCAGACGTCAGGAGGGTCTCTGCCAAAAGCTGGAGTGAAAGACGAGGAGTGACTGGGAGCAGGTGGCAGACGGGAGGAGCCTGAGGTCACACGGCGGCAAAGCGCTTGGGGGCGGTGGGGGTGCTGTGGGGTCCTGGGACAGACAAAGGGCGTTAGTGGATCCAAAGCTGGCGAATCCAAAGACAGCCTTCAGTTTTGTTAGCTGTGTTGAACCCTTGTGGATCTCTTAGTTAAAGCATGAACCTCTAAGGGTAGAATGTTGTCACAAAGGGGACAGTGGGGAGTGACAGGCGCTTCCTGAAGGTCTTGGGAAGTCTAAAATTAGTCCATGAGAAAGACTTCCATTTTGCAAAACGTGATTAAATGAGTGAATGCCTCCACAAATGAACTTGATGAGGATTCAGACATTAAGAGGCCTTGGAACCTAAAAAAAATGATACAGTGAGCTTATTTACAAAACAGAAACAGACTTCCAGACATGGAAAACAAATTTATGGTTACCAAAGGGGAGGGGGGAAGGGATAAATCAGGAGTTTGAGATTTAACATATGTGTGCACATATACACATATATCTGAGTCACTTTGTTATACGCCTGAAATTAACACATTGAGTTCAGTCGTGTCCGACTCCTTGCGGCCCCATGGACTGTATTCCACCAGGCTCCTCTGTCCCTGGGATTTTCCAGGCAAGAATACTGGAGCAGGTTGCTATTTCCTTCTCCAGGGACACAGCATTGTAAATCAGCTATATTTCAGTTGAAAAAAACTTTTAAGGAAAGAGGTCGTACTACGGGAGAGGAGGTGGACGGTGTGGAGCAGAAATGCGGAATCTGCTAAGTGTAACTTGTTAACACTCACTAACCATGCCTACTCACCATCTCCAGTATCTACTGGTCGTCAAGAAACTCTCCCTAAATATAATAGCGATGATAATCTTGCTGACTGACCCTAAACATTTGTGTGCTGGGTGATACAGACGGCAGGTCAGGCTGCATCACTAACCAGTGTTCAGATGAACAGACTGACCTTAAACAGTCTCTTCTAACCCAGCCAGAAGCAGCAGCAGCAGGCTGCCCACTGCCCACATGGCTGGTCTAGGAAGGCGTTTTTCTCTGTTCCGAATAGAAATGGGAACTGACGATTCTGGAAAGACTGGGTATGCTGCTTCTCAGGATTCCGTTCAGCAAGTGTGGTGAAAATCCCTGTTCATCTGAACACACATAGGAAGACCCTGAAGACAGGGAGAAGAAGACAGGCCAGTGAGAGACCCTCAAGACCCAAGGAATAACTCGATGATGAGTTTCCTGGGTTTTCCTTCACCCTCACGTGCCCCAGGCTGAACACAGGAGAAACCAGAAACCCCAAAATGCCAACAAGCACAGACCGAAAAAAAAAAAAAAACACTAACCAGAGTCTGCTCATGAGCTAAAAGACCAGGACTAGGAATGGGGTCCGGCCTTGAAGACAAAATTATGAGGCCAAACGCTGGTGAGGATGTAGGGACTGGGTCACTCAAGTCCTGGAAATTACTTTGGCAGCTTCTTTAAAAGCTGACATATGCCATACTTACATATGACTGAGCCTTTTCTCACAGGAAGATAAAAATTATGACCACACAAAATCCTGTACTCAATAGTTTACAGTGGTTTGATTTGTGATAAGCAGAAAACTGGAAATAGTCAAACTCCCCTCGATAAGAAAATAATTATACCATAAACTGCTTGGCCGTAAAGGTGAATGAATCACTGACGTGGGCGGGTCTCAAGGGCAAGTTCATCCCAACTAAGCAACCCTGAAAGGTCATGTGCTGCATGATCCCATATATGTAACATTCTCCTGATGACAGAACTTCAAGGAGGAGAAGATGGGGAAGGATGTGGGCGTGATTGGAGGGGAGCATGGGGGGGATCCACATGTTGGTGTGGTGTTCCCATCTTGACGGTGGTGGAGGCAATGTGAGTCCACACACGTGATGCGATGCCTTAGAGCCTCACCCTCGGGGCCCAGGCCAGACTCCTGGGTCTGATATCGTCCTGCATTTGTGCAAGATGGAACCACTGCGGAAACTGGGTGAAGAGTACTATCTCTGCAACTTCCTCCTTCAAACTAAAAGACTTGCTGGAGGAAATGGGTGGAGATTACATTTCACCATCAGACAAACCACAGTCACCTCAAACAAGGGGATGTGTGAGTCCCTCAGTCGTGTCCAACTCTGTGACCCCATGGACTGTAGCCCTCCAGGCTCCTCTGTCCATGGCATTTTTTAGGCAAGAATACTGGAGTGGGTGGCCATTCCCTTCTCCAGGGGATCTTCCCAACCCGGGGATGGAACCCAGGTCTCTTGTGCCTCCTGCATTGCAGGCGGATTCTTCACCATCTGAGCCACTGGGGAAGTCTCAAACCAGGGGAGCACGTGGCAGCTTGATTCGTGGGCCGCACAGTCCCGCTGCCTCTCAAGGTCACTTGGAGTCCACCTGCAGTGCAAGGTCTCGTCCACAGCTCCTCGGGCCTGTCGCTGTTCAGGTGAGTGTTACTTGGCACAAGGAACCAGCCCCCATCTGTGTGTCTGCAAGCAGAGTCCAGGGAGACTGTGGTCCTTTGTACAGAAAAACCACAGAGCAAGAAAGAAACATATCCCTTGGTAATCTCAGATTCTGGACAAATGAATGTTACTCTGCCTAGAAATGTAGCCTCTTGAAAAGATTTCTGGGAATAAAAGTGTGTTTATATAAAGAAGCTATAATTTAGAAGGAAGCCAGCAATCCTAGCAGACTTGTGTGTCCTTTCAGGCTTGGGAAACGTGTAGCTAACATCTGGGCTGAGACCACACCCCAGCACCTGCGTGTTTGGAATTCAGACACCAAGCCCGGGGATGCTGCCTGCAGGCTCCCTAGCAGGGATGGGAAGGGTGAGGTGGGGAGGACCCGAACCGGCTCTCACGGCGCGGGCTCCCCAGGGCAGCTTAGCAGGGCACCAGGACACAGGCTGTGGCTTCGAGCCGCGCATCGCCATCACTCACTGCTCTGGGGTCGGAGTCCACGGCGGACACACTGACACTGGCGTCCGCCAGCTTCCTTTCGGAGGCGCCGCAGGAGAGCCCGGCGCCTTGATCTTTAGCTCAGAGAAGCTGCTGCGCCCCGTGGCTCGCGGGCCCTCCCCGCAGCGGTGGGCCGAGTCCTCACGCTGCCCTCTCTTTGATTCTCCTTCTTCTGCCTCCTCCCCATTGAAGGACCCATGTTCTGGATGATCCGGGACAGTCTCCCCACTTGAGACCCGCTAATCAGCCACCTACGTCCACAAGCATCTGTCCTTTCCCTTCGCTAGCTAAGGCGGGTATTCACAGGCTCCAGGAATCAGGGCGAGAACATCCTCGGGGATGTTGCTCCGCTGACCACACTGACCTCGCCGATTACGGCTGCCCTGCACGTCCAGCTCCTCCGGCTCAGGGCCCATGCCTGCAGCCCCTGCTCGCTCAGGGCATGGCCGCTGTGGGCGGGTGGAACCGGTGTCTGTTTATTTCTCTGAATCACACACGGAGCACTCAGCACACGCCCAGTAAGGCCTCACGTGCCTTCCTTGAACTCCCCTGTGAAGGCTGCAAACATCATCCCCATTTTACAGATGAGGACGGTGAGGCTCAGAGAGGGTACCTGGCTTACTCACGTGGCTGAGCTGGGACTCACGGGTGGGCCGGGCCCACTCCTGGGCTCCTCCTCCTCGCCTGCAAACTTGCTGGAGACATGGATGGAGCCGTGAGTGTGTGTCTGCCCTGTGAGGAGCAGGCCCTGAGGTGCGTCAGGCTCAGATCCTGCTCAGTAGCAGAAATCTGACGGGTGGAGTCAGCCAGCCCCACCAAGAGGCGCCCGGGGGGCTGGGTGGCGCCGGCCAGACCAGAAGGGCAGCTCGCTTGCCTGGCTCCCTGTCACCAGGACATGGGCCCCACGTCCCAGGCCCCGGGGGCTGGAGAGTTGTATCACTGCAGAAGGCTGTGCATGGGCGGGGCTGCCCGTGTTCACTTGACCCACATGACCTCCGCAGGTGCCTCTGGCCCCCTGCCCAGCTGGTTGGTCTGGAGTTGGGGTCAGTGGTTAGGCCGGGGGCAGGGTAGAGCGGATTTGGAGGGAGCAGGGGCCGGACTCTGAGTCGTGGCGATCGAGGACAGCGAGCGGACGTCCACCCCCTGAGACGGGTGCCCAGGGACCAGGGCGTGGTCTCAGGGGGCCTTGTCTTGCTGTTCCCACAGCCCATCCAGGGCCTTGCTCAGAGGTAGGGATTCCATAGATGCAGTGGTGGAAATCTTCGGCTGGGTGCCGAGCATGAAGAGGAATCGTGTGCTTCACCTGGATTTGCTGGGCTGAAGACAAGGTGGGGGTGGGGGGGGGGTAGGGGAGCACCTGGAGGGCCTGGAAAGGGTGCTGGGAAAGGGGTTCAGGGGCACGGGGACAGCGCTGAGGTGGGGACGTGAGGGCCAGCAGGAGGCCTACGGGAGGAGGGCCGGGGCTGGGCCCGGAGGAGGCTCCACTCTGGGGGGTGTGTGATGTGAGGATCTGAGATCTGCTTCCCCCGGGCTGACCCTGGGGGGCGGCTCTGCTCTGTCTCACACACCAGGGCCCACTCCCATCGGATGGGTCCTCCACGCGTGTGGGGGGTATGCGGAAGGGGCAGGGTCCATCCAAGGCCGCAGGGTCCCCCCAGGGAGCAGGGTCCTCCCACCGGCTGGTCTGCTCTGGGCCGCCCGCCTGGAGCTGGTCCCGGCCCCCAGCCCCAGGCTGCAGGGCCAGGACACTCGGGAGAAGCAGTGTCCGGGTAGATGCTGCAGGCCGCCCTGCAGAACCCACCCAGGCCCCCTGTGGAGAAAGCACGGCCTCCCTGGAAGGAGCTGGGGCACCAAGGGGTGGTCGCCCCTTTCCTGCCGGCGAGGGGCTCTGGGGACGCCGCGTCCTGCGGAGCGGAGCTGGACATGCTCTCCTCTGGCCGCGGAGTCTTCCCATCCCGGCCAGCAGAGTCCAAGGAGCCCACAACATCTCCCCAGTGCCCATGGGGAGGGCCCTTCTTGTTGATTCGGGGGACCCTGCCGCTGATTCAGGGGGGCCCTGCTGCTCACTCAGGGGCCCTGCCACTGATTCGGGAGTGCTGTCATTGATTCAGTTGACCCTGTCGCTGACTCGGGGGCCCTGCCACAGAAGCTCAGGGCACCCCACAGTGAGGACGCTGATGGAGGAGGACAGTCGGCCCCAGGAGGACGCGCCCAGAGGTGAGTGCTGAGTCCCCACGGCATCCTCAAGGGTGATGCTGAGACACAGCAGGAGACGCCCAGCCGCCTCGGGGCTGACGTAAGGCCACTCTGTCTCCTGGGCCATCAGCACTTCTTTGTGGGGACGTGGCCCTGACCTCGGCCTCATCTGTCCGGGGCTGGAGGCATCTTCCCTCTGCTCACGACAACAGTGCAGACAGAGGAGGACTCGCGGCTGAACTTGGCTCCGGCCTCCTTTCCCCGGAGCCTGCGTGGAGGCGCGGGCACTGCCTTCTGGGAGCCCTTGTAGAACTCCCACTCACCCTGGTTCTGGTCATGGACCACACTGCCAGCACGCACGCTGACCAGTTCAGTCTCCTGCTGTGGAGCCACTTTTCAGAAATACACAAACCACAGGTTCACATGGACTTGTTTGTGCTGCCATGTGAACTATATTGTCAAGGCAGGAAGATGGATATCAGTTCAGTTCAGTCGCTCAGTCGTGTCCGACTCTTTGTGACCCCCTGGACTGCAGCACGCCAGGCCTCCCTGTCCATCACCAACTCCCGGAGTTTACTCAAACTCATGTCCATTGAGTCGGTGATGCCATCCAACCATCTCATCCTCTATCATCCCCTTCTCCTCCTGCCTTCAACTTTTCCCAGCATCAGGGTCTTTTCAGATGAGTCAGTTCTTCGCATCAGGTGGCCAAAGTATTGGAGTTTCAGCTTCAGCATCAGTCCCACCAATGAACACCCAGGACTTACCTCCTTTAGGATGGACTGGCTGGATCTCCTTGCAGTCCAAGGGACTCTCAAGAGTCTTCTCCAACACCACACTTCAAAAGCATCAATTCTTTGGTGCTCAGTTTTCTTTATGGTCCAACTCTCACATCCATACATGACTACACATAGTACAGTGCAATTTGTTAGGCTGATGTTGAACTTCCAAATGCTTAGAATATGGTTTGTGGCCTCTGTCTGTCCCTGCAGACCTGCCGCGTGTCCGTCCTTGGGCTGATCATTGTCCTGGCCCTTTACCTCTCCCAGTAATCAGGAGGCTTGCAAGAGGGTGACCATGAACTCGTGTCCTAACCAGGTGGTCTGTCAGAGCGCCCAGCAGAGAGCCGGGCCACCCCCCCCACACACGTGGGACACGGCAGCGGCCTCTGCAAGCCTCCTCTGCTTTGCTTGCTCCTCTCTGAGAAGCATTGGCAATGGTCACTGCAGCCAGACACACCCGTGTGTGTGTACACACACACATACACACGTGCATGGGCAATGTGCGTGCAAATGTCCCTACACGTCTCAGGATTTCACCCGGCTCTGGAGCGGACAGAGTATTCTGTCTAACTAGAGGTCTGCACGCTGAGCCCTGGATTTTCAGGCAGCTATTTTCCTCCTCCAGTGATGGAGCCAGCGCAGAAATTGTCCCATGTGCATCGCGAAGCCGGGCTGGGCGGAGACAGGCCAGCCACCAGAAGGAGAAGCTGAGATGGAGAGATGGGCATTTCCAGGGTTCAGGACAGAGCTTCAGGATGTCAGGCCTGTCTTAAAAGACTCGGTGCCCTTGATTGAAAATAGAAACGCCATCGGAGACGGCCCCAGCCCCAGCGGAGTGCGGCGGAGCCAGGCTGACGGCAGGGGCGGGTGGTGACCTTGCTGACTGGGTAACGGCAGTGTTGGGAGCACTTTGTCATCACTCCTGCTCCTTGGCCTCCCCTCCGGCCTTGCTCCCACTCCTTCCACAGTGGCTGTGGGGGGCGGGAACTCAGCCTTCCACAGGGAGCCGGAGGGGGCAGGAGCCGCCTCAGCAACGCACTGACCCTGGAGCTAGGGTCTGGGGAGGAGGGGTTCTGGGGACCCTGGTTCCCTGGCAGCATCTGCAGTCTCCAGGGCTGGGGGCCAGTGCCAGCTGGAGGGTCTCCGAATCCAGAGCGCCAGAGCTGCCCGTGGTCCCTGCGGTGCCTGCAGAGAGTGCCGCCACGCCCGCCACGCCCAGCCCCTCGCCGCGGATGCAGACAGTCAGGTCAGGGGTGCTCTAGACAGTGTGGGACCACATGCGCCTGATGGAGGGGCCTCTGCTGGCTACAGACGAGCCGCTTAGCCTGAGAATCCTGGGGGCCGGGGAGCTTAACGGGGCTTCCTCTTCCCTTGGGCTCCCCCACCTTCTCTCCTGCTCTGTTCCCAGGGGTCAGGCTGCTGGGCCTCAGCGCCCTTTGCTCTCTGCCCTTCTCCCGGGGGATGGGGGCAGGACAAGCAGGGGGCGGTGCCGTCCGGGATGACCTCTGGGTGACCTCTAGTACAGCGGCAGGGTCATGGGGGAGGGGGGCAGGGTCCCGGGGGAGGGGGGCAGGATCTGGGGGAGGGGGGCAGGCCGGGCAGAAGGGTGCCCCCCCCCCCCCCTCCTCCCCCTCCCCCGAGGCACCAGTCAGGGCTCCAGCCCGCTCCCCCCGCAAAGGGGTCCCGATGCCCAGATCTGGCTCCCTGCTCCTGTCTCTGCTCCCGTCCCTTCCATTTGTTTGCACCATTTCTTGGGTAACTGAGTTTACCCGTGAATGTAATGATGGAATCTGTATTTGTGCATTGTAAATATTGTAACTTAAGAACCAGTTGCATAAAATATGAGAAATGTGTTTATAAGGGAGCTTGTGTATTACCATAAGAGTTTCATCGAGGGAAAAAGGTTTAAACATTATCATCATGGAAAAAAAAATGGGTTTCATTTCTCCTTATGTACAGTGCATAGTTCATTGGGTTTTTTTTTTAAGGAGAAATGAAGAGTCCCTGCTGAAAATGCGGAATGAATTCAGATCCATTTACCTCTAGAGACGTACCTTGGACAAAAAGGAAAAGCAAAGCCAGTGAATTTGGGGAAGACATCATTGAGAAATCACAGCGTCACTTAAGCGGGTGGTAAGTGAGTAAGAAACGGAACGTTCTCACGTTTGTTTACGGCTCGAGAGGTCAATTCAGACACTTAAAAACTGTTCTTACGGAATTCACAGAACCGACTGGTAAAGTGTGCAGGGTGGGAACTGCTTTCCATGCAGTCGGCGCTCTGGCCTCCCAGGTCTGGGCTCCACAGCGAGAGGCCTGGCCTGAGTGCTCCACGCAGACCCGCCCCCGCCCGGCCCCTGCCGCAGCCACGTCCTGTCAAGGAGATGCGGACTCCGGCCAGAGTGACTGGGTGCTGAGAAGTGGGGAGGCTGCGTTCCTGCCTGGCACACCCAGCCCCTTACTCAGTCACCTCCTCCGAGCCAGGGCCACAAGCCGGCAAAGGATGATGAGAAGATAGCTCATGCCAGGCGGTCTGGTGCAGGCTCCTGCTCTCCCCGTTTCCCCCAAAGCCTCCAGGCCTGTGGGCCTGCAAAGCTGAGTGTGTCAGCCTGCAAGCAGCCCCGGCATCCAGCGGTTTTCCCCGGGCAGCAGAGGTTTGGTCGTGACTTCAGCTTTTCCCCGGCGACGCCCAGAATCCTCTGAGAAGACCCAGGTGTCGACAAGCGCACACTCCTGGTCTTGTGAACTGCTCTGGGCTGCAGTCTGGGCTCTGCCCTCGCCTCGCTCTCCTGCTCCGTTTACATCATCCTGATGCCCTTGTCGGGCACGGCATGTTTAGCGGGAAGGTTATGTCATAACATCACTTTTATGTCCCTCTGTGTAACTCCTCTGGTGAGAGAAGCAAGCCCCTTTCATTTTATTATACTAAATGCATTTTCTTAACAGCTTATTTTCTCGAGCATGTTAGTAATTCCTGCGATGGCTCCTTCCCTGATGAGGGTAGAAATTGCAGAGGGGGAGCACGGGCAATGCCATCCTTCTTTTTTCCTATTTTGGCTCATATTACAGAGTCCACAGCCCTGAAAGGACGAGAGCAAACACTTTTCAGCTCAGAATCCATCAAAGCAATCACAAACCTCAGTGGGGAACTGGCTCACTGGGGCTTTGTGAGCCCACGCAGGGGGAGGAGACGGGTCTGTACGTCCCTTAATCACAGCATCTTTGCAGCTTGCCTTCTGTGTCAGCCTCGGTGTGATTTGGTGGGAATGAGCGTCAGCCTTATTTAAGGGCAGAACCTCCTTAGGTTGTCAGAGCATGGCCCAGATGCTCACGAGATGGTCTCGCCCAGAGGTCGACGCCCCCATGACGGGGGCTGGCCTGGGCTGTGCTTGCGCAGACGGACGTGTCTCTGCTGGTTAGACCCCTACCCAGGACACGGCCTGCCATCCACGCTGCTCCAACCCTCTTCAGCCCGGCACAAACTCTCGCTGGTGACCCCCCCATCCTGGGGTCACCAGTCACAGGCCAGACCCAGCAGCTCTGGCTGAGGACTGCCCAGCAGACTTGGCACAGAGGGGCCAGGGGCATGGCCTGCCTCTCCTCTCCACAGCTCTCTGGGGGCCCAGTCTCCCCAGCCTGCTGGCCCCTGGCTCTGAAGATCAGGGCAATGTCTGCTTCTCCCCGGGACACGCTGAGAATTCAGGGTCCTTCTGGCCGTGCCGCCTGCCTCCAGGCCTTCCAACAGGCCCTGCCCTGGGCAGCAGTTCCTGCGTCGTCCTCCTCTCTGCCTGTCTGGGGGCTCCTCTCCCACATCCAGTGCCGGATCCCTCCAAGGTCAGAGTCACTGTGGCTGAGGACTCCTCAACGCAGGGTGTCCGCAAAGACCAGGAATACACCGTGGCACAATCAACTGCTTGATTTTTCACAGAAAAAAACCAAAAGCATATCTGAATGTTCTCTGGGGGCAAGATCACAGTTCTTGAGTCCTAGAGTTCAGTGGTTTTTTTCAAATTGCATTTGGGGCAGAAGCTGAGGGCTGTGAATGCTCTCAGGGCCGCGGGCTCCTCAGAGTCATCATCTGACCCCGCACTTACCCCACGCGGATTTGCACATTTCGGACTCACTGTGCTGCCTGAGAGAAACCCCTGACATCGTGGCCACAACGGGGAGAGTGAGGTCACCAGTGAACGCAGGACACAAGCACCTGCTCCTGGCCCGCGATTGAAGCATCAAAGCGTAGCCAGGTCTCCAGCCAGGAGGCAGGCAGCTCTGCTGAGAGATCAGGGTCCGGGCGGGGTCTGGCGCCTGGTCCTTGGATGCCCCGGTGGCCACCTTCCCACGGGCAGGAGGGGACGTAGAGACTCATCGTGGGAGTTTCCTTCCATGCTGTGACCTTGGGGGGCTCCCGCTCCCCAATTTGCAGTTCAGTCGCTCAGTCATGTCTGACTCTTTGCAACCCCATGGACTGCAGCACGCCAGGCTTCCCTGTCCTTCACTATTTCCTGAAGTTTGCTCAAACTCATGTCCATTGAGTCCATGATGCCATCCAATCATCTCATCCTCTGTCACCCCACTTCTCCTCCTGCCTTCAATCTTTCCCAGCATCAGGGTCTTTTCTAATCAGTTGGCTCTTTGCATCAGGTGGCCAAAGGAGCTTTATTTAGCCTCAGTCTTTCCAATGAATATTCAGAGTTGATTTCCTTTATGATTGACTGGTTTGATTTCCTTGCTGTCCAAGGGACTCTCAAGAGTCTTCTCCAACACCATAATTCGAAAGCATCATTTCTTCAGCACTCAGCCTTCTTTATGGTCCAACTCTCACATCCATACATGACTACCGGGAAAACCATCGCTTTGGCTGAACGGACCTTTTGCATGATGCGCTCTGTGTACAATGTATGATGTACATCTGCCTGGTCCTTGGATGCTCCAGTATCCACCATCCCACGGGCGTGAGTGGACACACAGGCTCCACCCAGAAACTGTGGACATGGAAGGCTCATCGTGGGATTTTCCTTCCTGACTGTGACCTTGGGGGGCTCCTGCCTCCCCAGATGCCCCTGTAACTAACACAGCTTGCACCCCAACCCCTGGGTGGCATCTGGACAGCAGCTTCCCGTGGCTGCCCTAACAGAGCACCCCAAGCCACGGGGCTGCGGGCAGCAGCCGGTCCTCCTCTTGTAGCTCTGAGGCCAGAAGCCAGAAGTCTGCTGGCTGCCCCCAGCTGAGCTCTGCCGGGAGCCCTGCTGCTTGCCAGGCTCCTGCGATAGCTGGCTGGGATCCCGGATGTTCTTAGCTCGCAGCCACACCCCTCCAGTTCCCGGCTCTGTGCCACCCGGCCTTGCCCTCCGCATGTGTCTGCCCCTTCAAGGGCATCAGCCTTCGGCTTAGAGTCCCAGGCTAGAGCAGTGGGACCCTGTCTTAGTTGATTGCATCTGCAGGGCTGTATATCCAAGTGTCACACCCTGGGGGCTCAGGCAGACGTGGAGTGGGTGTCACAGTCATCTCAGCACCTGGGTGACGGGAGCAGGGCCGGGGGTTCGCCTGCAGCTGGCCGAGAACTCTGTCTCTGCAGAGGCTGCCCACGCGGCTTTGAGCAGCGTTCCCACGCCAGTGACTGTCTCCCAAGCTCTCAGCCGCCTCTGGTTTAGTGTCGCGCTGTGGCTGGAAGCTGAGAGGGGACACTCTGCTTCAGAATAGGGCAGCTGTGACAGGAGGTCTCGCTCGCTGGGAGCCACGTCCCGGCACGAGCTGTCCTGCGTGAGACTCTCTAGGAATGGGGGGCTCGGGTATGTCTCGGTCCCACTCGCAGCCCACTTTTAGGGGGGCCCCAGACTCACCCAGAGTGTGTCTGCTGGACAGCGTTGTACCAGCGTCTCAGCGCCACGGCCACGTCGGGGAGCAGAGTCTACCTGGAATCTAGAGAGGGAACCGGGGCTGTGGCTGCTGGGGCAGGACTGACTCTGCACTGACGTGCGTCTTCTTTGTCTAAACATTGTCCCTCGGTGAGGACACCTCCCCGTCCTCTACAACTCGGAGTGAACGGATCGTGGGTCCACAGCCGTGGACACTGGTTGGCTCTGAATCACGTTCTGTGAGGTCCTCTTGCTCCACAGTTAAGCGTGGTATGGGGGGATGTCCCTCTAAGATGTCAGCCCTGAGGGTCAACAGGAGGGCCGCGGG
Source organism: Cervus canadensis (assembly GCF_019320065.1). Classification (NCBI taxonomy): domain Eukaryota; kingdom Metazoa; phylum Chordata; class Mammalia; order Artiodactyla; family Cervidae; genus Cervus; species Cervus canadensis. The sequence goes on along the minus strand of NC_057393.1, from coordinate 2,368,195 downwards.
CTCCCCAGCCTGTGTGACAGTGGAATGGGAGGCGGAGGCTGCATTTCCGAGCATTGCCCGGCTCTGTGCCCGCTGCCTGGGGGCCAGGCCCGCGGGGCTCAAGGCTGCGTTTTCCGGGCACCACACTCACTGTCTGGACAGAGCAGGGGCAAAGCTGGACCCAGACTCAGGTGAGCCCTGGACGTGTCCAGTCAGAGCCCGGGGGAAACGTGGAGTGGTGCCCAGGGCTGGCGAGGAGTCCGCTGGGGGTGGAAGCAGGGACCTGGCGGATGCAGGGAGACGGGAGGGGCTGGGTCTTTAGCAGCCTTGATGGCCAGCGGGCCTCCCTGTGCCGCCTCCGTGAGGCACGTCGCGGACACAGCACACAGGAGCGGGAAGCCCGCGCTCCCAGGGCTCAGGCCCAGCGCCGGGCAGGGACTTGCCTCCCTTTTGGGAGAGACCTCTCCAGGGTGGAGGTGAGGGGAAGGCATCGGGGTGGCCTTGGAAAGTATCCAGGCCACGGGACCGGGCAGGGTGGAGCCGTGAGGGAGGCAGCTGGCCTTGCTAAGGCATCAGACTGGCTGGGGGAGGGGGACTCTGAGAGTGGCAGCCAATCCTCAGAGGCGGGGGCCCAGTAGCCGCAGTGAGGCTGGTGTCACCCCCAGATGGCAGGGTCTGTGCCTGGAGTGGTCCTCAGTCCACCCATCCACTAGGACAGTCACAGAGGGCCCGACATCCTGGGACCCTTGGCCAAAGCTCTGCAGGGCGGAAGGCTAGCGTGAAATCCGGCTCAGCCTCCTCCAGGGGCCTGCATTCCCGGGGTCAAAGCACAGCCAGATACAGAAATGCAGCTTCTGTCTGAGCGAGTTTCTAGACCACGGCAGGAACTCACCTGATGGTGAGATGTAGATTCCCAGGCCTCCTGGGCTGGACCCAAACCTCTCAGAGGGCCTCTAAGCCTGCACTTGTGAGCAGCCCCGGAGACAGGTGGTGGTGACCCCGGCCTTTGCCTCAGGGGGCGTCCTCCTCGGGTCCCACTGTTACACGGATGCTGCAGTGGATGGTGGGCTTCCCAAGGGCTGAGAAGGCTTTGCCCACTGTGATCCAGACCCCAGAAGAGCGCCAGACACACAGTTAGGATTCAGAGAATATGTGCTGAGTGCTTGAGACCTGAGTCTTTAGGAACGTGCAGCATTTATATCCTTAATTTGGGGGAGAGTTGCTTCTGCTTTGAAATCTTTGAGAAATAACAATTATTCCCATTAGCTCTGGCACGAGGCCACCCTTCCCTGGCTGCGAGCCCCACCTGGGGTCTTTAGTCTCTCGCCCGTGGCTCCCGGGGACTTGGACCACCCCCTCCTCCCTCTGAGTCTCCGTAACTCAGCGGTGTCAGACACGGCCCTGTGTGGGTGGGGGTGTGGATTCTAGAGCAGAAACAGAAACCTGCTCCCCAGAGGGCGGACGTGACGACCAGCGTGGACCAGGGTGGCTGGCAGGTACTTCCCAACAGTTAGGCTTCTGCAAAGATCCACAAGGTCACGCTGCCGCTGACATTAGAAGAAAGATCACCAGGGATGCCTGAGAGGCATGTGGGGCAGGCTTGTGGGGCACAGACAGCCCCCGGTTAGCTGAAAGGTCCAAGGAAGGGCAGAGAAGAGACGCTGAGGAAAGGAGAGCTGCGGAGAAAGTGGGCCTCAGGGGCTTGGACAGCAAGGCTGTCCCGCTCGAGCTCAGGCTGAAGGAAGGCGCTGGGGAGTAGCACCCTGACCCCCCACCTCACACCCCCTGCTGCCCCCGCCCCTTTGGCAGAACCCGGACTGGGATCAGAGGGCGTCTATAGGCAGAGGGCAGGGTGGATGGAGTGCGTAAACAGAAAACAAACCTCACGAGTATTTCATTTCATGCATCTTATTTGGTTCCACACCTTCAGAAGACCGAGTCTTTCCTATCGTTCTCTGAGTGTGTACCAAACCCGTCCAGATGATCTTTCTGGAACAGACTGGAAAATGTCTTTTGTTCCTACTGAAACCTGTTCCTTTCAGATTCAGCGTCTCCATCCAAGGGGCATCGATTCCTTTCAAAGCCAGGGAAGCAGAGCTCGGGGACCTCAGGCCATTGACTAGTGGGCCTGCAGAGGTTTCTTTCCCCCAAACAATAAGTTGCACAACAAACTTCTATGATGAGATGTCTTCAATTTTAGCCCAGCTCACTCTGAATGCAGTGTTGCTCTGGCCTGGCTTCATCCCCTTTTCTATCATGGCGCCACACATTGCCAGCTGATTGCCGATCGTCCGTGTTATTAATGTCAAATTACAGCTACGGGTAGAAAAAGACTCACCTGTCAGCTTTCTCTTGCCTGGAGATAGAGAGACGGTGAGAAAAGGAGCGAGGGGGAGACAGCCTTGAAGTTCTGCCCCAGGAGCTGCCGAACGCGGCTCCAGTCCTCGCGCAAATCAAACATCTCTGTGCCGGTGACTCTAGGCTGCGAGCACTCACAGTGGGTTTTTCCAACAGAAATATACGACGCAAATATCCTGATGCAGGTGTCCTCCTCAGCAGGCTTGGGCTTAGCTGCCTTGGAAATTAGGACTTCCAGGAACCCACTTGCTTTAGCCCGGAACGTCGAACGTGGATCGGGCGATGGGCCAGGCGTGGGGACGTCTGTGCTGCAGCACGTTGGCGAAGGGATGATGGGTCTTTCTGTATTCACTGCACATGCCCCAGACTGGACCTTAGAGATGAGCCAGGACGAGGACTCCTGAGGTCCCTGTGGGTCCCAGCACCGATGGAGGTGATTGTAGCTTGTAAGTCCGAGTCTCTGCACCATGGCACTTCTCTTTATGGAAGGTGTTTCTGACCTCGAATGAGGTCTCTGTTCAGAGTTCAACAGCAGGATAGAGGGTGCTTGTAAAACAGTAGCATCTTTGATTGGGGTGGGGGCTTCCCAGGGGGCTCCGTGGTACAGAACCCACCTGCCAGCGCAGGAGAGGCAGGAGAGGCAGGCTCGATCCCCGGCTCAGGAGGATCCCCCAGAGAAGAAGATGGCACCCCACTCCAGTATCCTTGCCTGGGAAATCCCATGGACAGAGGAGCCTGACGGGCTACAGTCCATGGGGTCGCAGAGTTGGACACAGCTGAGCACGCGTGTGTGGGGGCGTGCAGATGGCTCTCCCCGTGTCTGCAATCAGGGACGGTGCACTGAGGACAGAGCATCAGTCTCTTCCCGCTGCCGTAACAGAGCACCCCAAACTGGGTCACTGCTTCCAGGGTCCTGGAGGCCTGCAGCCTGCAGTCAGGGTGTCAGCCGCCTGGCTCCTCCTGGAGGCTCAGAGGCAGAATCTGTTCTGTGTTTCTCTCCCAGGTTCTGGTGGTTTCCGGCAGTCCTTCATGACCCTTAGCGTGTAGACACGTCACTCCAGTCTGCGCCTCCATCTACAGGTAACCTCTTGTCTGGGTCCGGGTCCTCCTCTTCCTGCCCGAGGCCAGTCATGCTACTGGGGTCGCCCAAAGCCAGGCTACCTGACTCATCACATCCACAGAGACCCTCTTACCAAGTGAGGTTCCTGTTCATAGGCTCAGGGGTTTAGGTCTTGAACATATTTTGGGGGGACTTTATTCAACCCAGTGCAGAGTTTAGACTCAGATCCTGGACTCTGAGATGTGGGCCAGGCTCGCGGTCTGTTACAAGTCCAGTTATTAACTGGAGGAAGATGGGCCCTCTTGGCAAGCGTCCACACCACATTTCCTTTAGTTCTGTTTCTTCCTTGAGGCTAGAAGGCAGACAGAGAGAGCGGGTGTTCATCAGAGAAGCCTGGGTGTTTGCACGCTCTCAGACAGAACCATAGCGTACAGAGAGCAGGAAGTCTTTCTAAAGGGACGGCTCCCGTGATGGTGGAGGTGGGCCCGTCTGAACGGCACAAAGGCTGGAAATTCAGGCCGGATTTGATGCTGCACTTCTGAAGATGGGTTATCCTTCAGGGAATCTCAGTTTGTACTGTTAAGGCTTTCCTGGGTGGGGTGAAGCCCAGCCCTGTTGTCAAGGCTAATCTCCTTTCCTTAAAGTTGAATGAGTGTTGTGTTAACCTTCTGCAAATTCCTCTGAATAGCACTTGGGTTAGCGTTTGGTGACCTGACTGGGTACCATAGCTATACTCACAGAAAGCCGACCATCACAAGGGTGGGCCTGGGTTATCCAGGCTGGTGGGCACGGTGCGGGCAGGCAGGCAGGACAGGAGAGGAAGCCGTGAGCCGTCTGGGGCTGCAGACCCAGAGAGCGCTGCGCAGGCTCCAAGCCTGCTCCCAGACCCCAAAGCACAGCGGCATTCATGGCCCCCTTGGTGAGGACGGCCCTTTGGAACTGTCCTTGGGCACAGCCAGGGGACCTGGGTGAGGGCCGGTGGGAGCCTGGGCCCCAGCATCACGGCGGCGCAGTCCTAGGAACGGGGCAGAGCAGCCTCTGGTTGGAGATGAGCACGATGCCCAGAAGGACCTGCCAAGTCCTCTTATCTTCTTTTGCCAGGCTTTCCTTGGGTCTTGGCCTGGGGGACTCTCTCCAAGAAAGATTTTCTTATCTGTAAAATGGGAATATCTCAACAACCCCTGAACAGGCTCTTGTGTATGAAGATGAATACGGCTGGGTGCTTACCCTAAGGAACATTGCAAAGGAGACAGGGGCTATCAGACAGGCCAGCCCGGCTCATCCTTGGGGCAGGAAGAATGGAGCCCGCCACTGCCTGCCTGCCCAAGGCTCCCTCCCTGGGAGGGGCTCTCAGGGGCCTGTCTGCCTGTAATGGAGAGACCTGGGTTGAATAGACCAAGTGTGCGTCTCACGGTGTGGGGTGATGGGAGGCCAGGGTGCAGTATGTGCTATTTTTCACATGGGTGAGCGGGAGAAACAAGATCCCCGTGACCGAAGACTGTGGTCAGTGAGCAGGTGAGCGGAGAGGTGGAGAGGGCACCCTGGGTGGGCCCCGCCCCCACCCAGGTGAGACCCTCCCCCAGAGACCCCTGGTTCCTCCCAGGCCTCATCCACTTCCCGCCTGGTCTCAGCCCAGACCACCCTCTCCGGTCTGGACACCTGCCTCCTCCCACCTGGCCCCACCGTCTGCCCCTCTGGCCCATCCTCCACGCTGACCTGGGTCCCCCTTGGACTTGCTCAGCGAACCCCCTGCCACCAGCTTGGAGTCTTGCAACGGCTTCCCGCCTCCCTGAAGATGGAGAGAAGGCCCCACGGAGCCCCCCGCCCACCCCGCTCACCATGCAGTGGCCCCTTTGACATCCATCGGTCACTTCCTGTCCAGGGCACATGTCCACTGCTTCCTGCTCGGCCCTTCCCACACACTGTTCCCACCTCCTGGAGCTCGCGTCCGCCTTCCTTTCCTCTAAGCAGTGACCGATGCCGTTTAGGGTGGGCTGTAGGTCACTCTCCTCTCCTGGCTGTTTTGTCTTGGGTGTCCTTGAGCTGGTGGCCTGGCTGCGGTCCACGCAGAACCCTCTCGTACCTTGGTCAGCGCCCGCCTGCCTCCCCTGACCCTGCGGTCGGGGGCTCTCCTGCCTCTGGCGGGCACGGCACCCGCTCCTCCGCGTGGCTCCCTGCTGGCAGGGGCATGTGTCCTCAGTGCCCAGGGCAGCTCGGGCCTCTGTCCGGCTGCCTGAGGAGACAGTGCGGCGGACAACGTGCTGGAGAACTTCGGTCCCAGCAGAGCAGTGACTGATGATGAAAGATTCCCTAGTCATGGCGGAAGCATCAGGAGGCCCGACAAAGTTGGTTAGAATTATGGTTAAATGTATCAATGTTTCTGAATAAATGCATTGTTGGGAAATGTCGAGCACATCCGCGAGCACAGGGAAAATCCAGAGTCTGTTCCTGTCTGGGCGTGCGGACACAAGTGGGTCGGGGCATCCGACGTCAGGGCTCTTTCTGCGAGGCCGAGGGCAGCAGGGGGCGTGCGGCGGCCGCGGACACACTCGGCCTGGGCACTGCCGTCCCCACCTGGCCCGGGATCCTGGCCGCACGTGGGCTGGCGGCCCAGCGTCTTCTGTGGCCGCCCCAGGACTCACCGCACCAACACAAACCGCGCCGCTATGACCCGAAAGACACTCAAGAGGTATTTTTCCAGTTTGACAAGCATCTGAAAAAAAACGGCATGACATTACCGGCATTGAGCTACAAAGAAAGAAATCTTTCTAAGCATCAGTGATGATAATGTGAACATTTCACTGAGCTGTGCTAGAGTCAAGACCATCATCTCCCCAGGAAACGAGCCCACGGAATTGCCACTCAAAAAGCCATGAGAGAGCGTGCTGCCAGGAGAAGCAGGTTACAGGGGGCTGTTAATTAATAAAAAAAATTGTGGTTTTCCCTGGATTCTGTCATATCGGTGGCCTTCCCAGCACTTGGAAATTTAAAATGTGCTGTGATTTCTTTTTATTCAGATTTCCTTGACTGCCCTGTTTTTTTTTTTTTTTTCTTAAACAGCCTGCTCAGCTCCAGGCTCGAGCCCTTTGTGTATCCCCCGGCCTGCTTCTTCTCCAGAGTGAGCGAGCCTTCTGTGTGCAGAGGGCTCCCTGTCCAGACAGCCCGTCACTCACAGCCACGGTTTGTCTCCTCTGGTTGAACCGGGCCAGCATTTCATGATCCCTCATATCCCACAGGGCCCTGGGACCCTGTTCCTCTGCCCTGCACTCTCAGGCTCTGGAGGAGGCCTGGGGGTCTCGGAGGGGCACTGGGACCTGCCTCTCACCCACATGTCCACTCCCAGCCGCCTGGGGAAGGCTGGCACGTGGGCGGTTTGAATCATCTGATCAACCACCCCGACTCACCCCCTCCCCCGCCACCCCACTTCTCTGCTGGCCCCTGGGAGTGTCTGGCCCTCAGCCAGGAGTGGAAAACGGGCCTCGGGCTGGGGGCCTCCTCTCTCGGAGAAGTCTGCTCATCCCGGTGTCTTCTGCACTGTGGCCTCCCACCTTGTGGTCATCATTTCTTTGTGGATCAGCTCCATGCTCCCAGCCACCCCTGCACGACGCACAGAACCTCTGGGCCCCAGAGGAGCCGCCTGCAGACACTCCCTGCTCAGGACACGCTTCAGTTTTCAGCCCCCAGGCACCCCGTCCCTGTCCTGGGAGCCTGTGACCCCTCCGGGCCCTTAGCAGACAGTGTGGGGGCAGCACCAAGGTCGGGAGGCCCACCTTCAGGCTGAGATTTTGCCTTCTGCCATGGGAAAGGACCAGATTCCCTGGCTTGGTGAATCTCTCTCTCCCTTAAAGTGAAGTCACTCAGTCATGTCTGACTCTTTGCGATCCCGTGGACTGTAGCCTGCCAGGCTCCTCCGTCCATGGAATTTTCTAGGCAAGAGTACTGGAGTAAGTTGCCATTCCCTCAAACAGAGAGATAAAAACTCTTCCTCGAGGACTGCTATAACAACATAGGAGGTGAGATTGTGAAGCGCGAGGCCCAAGGCCAGCTGGCGCCCATGCAGCCTCTGTAGCCACAGGTCCTGGCCCTGGGAGGTGCCCGGGCATGTCCATACCCGCTCAGACTGGCCAGGACGAGACTGGTGGGATCGGGCGGGGTGAGGTCAGAAATCTCGGGTCCAGGCTTCCCTTCAGCAGGTCTGAGTTCAGGAAAATTAAAGCTCATGTAGACGGAGGTGTTTTAGACAGACCCACTGGAGGCCTGCAGCGGCACCCGTGACCTCTCGGTGAGGTCGGAGGTTCAAGGGCTGAGGGCGGCCCTGGGGTGCAGGGAAGTGGAAGGAAGGGGGCCCTGCTGAGAGCTGCAGCCCCTGGGGGTGGGGACCCCGGCGGCGGGGGCGCGGGGTGCTGCGACATCTGCGGCCATGGGCTGCCCGGTCCTCGGGCAGAGGACAGACAGGCGGGCCTGCCCGGGGTGTGCCAGAGCCTGCTCACGTGTCCTGACTCCGCACTCACGGCCAGCCGGTTGTGACATGATGTCGGCCTCGCCTGGAGTATTGACACCATAGCCGTGGGCAAACCCTGAACGTCTGCTTCCCCGACACCCCCCAGCTGCTGGCAGACACGGCCAGCACAGCGCTGGGCACTCACCCTCCCCGCCCAGCCCTTCCGGCATGGCTGACCACCCCTTCCCAGTGGAGAACAGGGTCTGACGCCCGCACAGCCCTGCCAGCCTCTGCTTACTCTAACTGCTCTGTGCTCTCCACCCGAGGCCTCCTCTCCCCCCAGGAGGGGAGCAGGAAGGCCCCAAAGGCGCACAGACACAGACCGTGTCCTCCACTCCTGGGGTCGGCATCCTCCGAGGGGCAGGCTGCCTGAGCTGAGCCCGGGCCGGCCCCCCGGCGGCCCCTCTGTCCTGTGGATGGAGTCGGGACACAGCCGCATGTGTGGAAAGGCTGCGGTGGTCACAGCTGGGGGGCGATTTCTTTCTGCTCTGACTGAGGTTTCTTTGTCTTCAAATCTGTGGGCTCCCTGACCCCAGAATGGGGGGTCCCCACCTCTAGTCCTCAGCCTCCGTCTCCCAAGAGCTTGGGGTGTGGCCTGAAAGCCTGACCTGCCCCCCTCCTGGGTCTGATCCTGCCCGGAGGTTGTGGGCTCCCTCCGGAGTAGCTCAGGTCTGAGCTCTTGGAGTCAGACGCCCTGCTCCTCTCTGCTGGGACCCCCGCTCCATGCCTCCGTGTGGGGCATTTGCAGACGTGAACGCGTGCAGCGGTGAGCTCCTGCCTCCTCTTCTGCCCCACCCCTGGAGTCACGTCTCCCCCTGAGAGGAGAAGGCGGCCCAGGCCCACAAGCTGGTGTGCAGGGGGGCCCGGCCAACTCAGCCCCTCCCTGGAGCCCACGCTCCCTCTCATCTCCGTGGAGTTCCTGAGGAGTCCAGAAGCCTGGGGGCGGTGAGGGTGGACAGGTGGCCCAGATCGCTGGTGGTCAAGGGCCAGGGCCCAGGCTGGGACTTGAGGAAGGTGAGGAGGGCGTGAGAGTCTGCCCCTCTCTCTGGCACAAGCCTGAGCTGGCGTGCATGCTGCCGGGCGCTGGGGAGAAGTCAGCGGTGGGGGCGATGATGGCTGCGATTGAGGGCTTGACTCAGGGCCCGGGGCGGCGCCGAGTGGAGAAGGCTCCCCTGGGGCGTTTCCTGCCACACGCGGTGGCTCTAACAGCAAAGGGGAGCCAGTGGGACCCCTGTTCCGACCCCTGGAGCAGTCAGGCCTTTGCTCTTGGAGGAATCGGGGAGGAGGGAAGGAGGCCGGCTTTCCTTGCCCGGCAGGCAAGTGTTTAGAGTGTCGGGACGAGGTGATGGGCCCCAGCCTCATCTCAGCCCTGGAAGTGATTTAAGGAGGCGCTCTGTGGACCTGCGAGCTGAGCCTGGCTCCCTGAGCCTCTTGGTGGGCCCACCGTGTGCCCCGGGCCTCTGGCACGCAGTGGTGACGCACGGGTGTCCTGAGTTCAAACCCTGGACCTGCCATCGTCCCGCTCTTACATCCCCAGCCAGGCAACCACGCTGCCTCAGTCTGTCCACCTGTAAATAGAAGAGGATGATGATGACTACCGGGACTCGTGAGTTTCAGGTGAGTTGCTCCCTGTGGTGCCAGCATAAGCGTGTGGCCCAAGTGCTGGCTCTGCCCCGTCAGCGCAGCCTGGCCGTCCAGCTCCTGCCCGCCCGAGGACCATGGGTGTGGAGGCTCAGCCCTGGGGGGGTGCTCACCCACGGGCCTCACATCTCATAGGAGGCTGGCTGGAACACAGACACCTTCCAAGTTCTGTAATTCCATTTTCTTCACAGGGAGCAATCGGGGCATTAATTTACAAGCTCATCCACACTTGGCTGCTGCGGCTTTTTGAAAGTATTCACACCCTAAGATTTTTCTCCTCCTCCTCCTTCACCTTTTAAATATTTAATCTGAGGAGTGTTGGCCTCGAAGGGTTTGTGGAGGGCTTGTCCAGAATCCAGGTGATGGCTTTCCGAGGGAGCTGCAGACCTGTGACCCAGAAACAACCCCCATGTGAGGGCCGCCCCCGCGGGCTTCTGCATCCGGCACGTCCCAGACCACTGTCTACTCGGTATTCCCTGTAACTCGTTGTCTCTGAAATTAGGTGTATTATTTAAACGATAACAAATATGCATATCAATGCCTGATACAGAGGGGGATTCCTGGTGGTCCAGTAGCTATGACTCCAGGCTCCCAGTGCAATGGGGCCAGGTTCAATCCCGGGCCACGGAATTAATGCCACACGCTGTAGCTAACAGCCCACATGCAAAACAGTGGAGGACGCATGTGCTGCAGCTAGGACCTGGCAATCCAATAAATGGACATTAAAAAAAAAATCTTATATAGAAAGTCATTCTCTCTTGGCAAATGTAAGATTATATACAATTCTGTTATTCAATAATATACATAGGAATAGATGAATGAATTGCATATGTATTCTTGAACGGGTGTGTGTTAGTCACTCAGTCACGTCTGATTCTTTGTGACCCCGTGAACGGTAGTCCACCAGGCGCCTCTGTCCATGGGATTTCCCAGGCAAGTGAAGTGGGTTGCCATGCCCTCCTCCAGGTGATCTTCCCAACCCAGGGATCAAACCCAGGTCTCCTGCATTGCAGGTGGATTCTTTACCAGCTGAGCTACCAGGGAAACCCATACATCCGTATATGCTGAAAGACATGAGTAAATGTATGCATATATAATTTTAATATTATGTATTGCTTATATGTTACACATTAAAACATGTTAATATGTTAAGATAAGGGTGAGCACTGAAGAACTAATGCTTTCAAATTGTGGTGTTGGAGACTTTTGAGAGTCCCTTGGATTGCCAGGAGATCCAACCAGTCCATCCTAAAGGAAATCAACCCTGGATATTCATTGGAAGGACGGATGCTGAAGCTGAAGCTCCAAAACTTTGGCCACCTGATGGGAAGAGTTGACTCACTGGAAAAGACCTTAATGCTGGGGAAGATTGAGGGCAAGAGGAGAAGGGGACAGCAGAGGATCAGATGGTTGGATGGCATCAATGACTTGATAGAAAAGAGTGTGAGCAAACTCCAGGAGATAGTAGAGGACAGAGGAGCCTGGCATGCTGCAGTCCATGGGGTCACAAAGAGTCAGACACGGCTTAACGACTGAGCAACAACAAACATTTTAAGATTACTAAGACCAGTAACCTGTCTCTATTTTCTGTGTAGCTGCGTGTGTGAATGTAGTGCTCTTGTCTGCTCCCCTCAGGGAGCAAGATGGGGAGATGGTGTTGGGTGCGCCCACGTGGAGTTTGTGTGCTGGTGGGAAGTGAGGTGAGGTGACAGTCACTGACTTGTGTCCAGTTCTTTGCGACCCCATGGACTGCATAGTCCATGGGATTCTCCAGGGCAGAATACTGGAGTGGGTAGCCTTTCCCTTCTCCAGGGGATCTTCCCAACCCAGGGATCGAACCCAGGTCTTCCACATTGCAGGGGGATTCTTCACCAGCTGAGCCACCAGGGAAGCCCAAGAATACTGCTGTGGGTAGCCGATCCCTTCTCCACGGAGCTTCCCGACCGGGCATCCCGCATCACAGGCGGATTCTTTACCAACTGAGCCATGAGGGGTGGGAAGGTAACTGTAAATAAGTGAGCACATTCATGGTGATAAAAGAGCCATCTGAAATCGTCATAGGCTAGAGGCAAAGAAACCGGGTGATAAGGATGAATTCTTTAGGAAACGGAATTTGAGGTTGAGGCCGTGATGGGAAGCTGAGTAATTCCAGCCCCAAAGGCACAGACAGAGTGGCCTTTGAAAGGCTGGATAATTGGCAAAACACCTGCTTGTCAGCTGTTGAGACAAGCGCTTCCACTGTCCAGCCTTCCTTGTCCTGCAGTCCCATTTGCTGGTCTGTGCTCCGCTTGCCAACAGGCCTGTTTATCCTCAAGGCCCAGTGCAGGGTGTGGGGAGACGGGCGCTGACTTCTCCCAGCCGCTCTCTTCTTGGGCGGGTGGGGGGCTTTGCTGCTGTTTGGAGACAGCAGCCCCGTGACCTAGTTTGTCTCCGGTTGTGAAATAAGCTGCTACCCGGGAATGGAGAGACGGGCAGTTTTCCTAGACATGATGGTAAAGACCAGGAAGGATGGACTCCTTTCATTCTTCACATGTTAATTGAGTTTTCAGCTGATTCTCATGGAGAAAAAAATGAAAAGCACCCCACAGTTGTACTCTGAACAGGATTTCATAGTTGACCTTCAGACTGCAGTGAATCACCAGGAGCCTTGCAAACGGCTGAGGCTCTGGTTTTAAAGGGACCCCTCCCGGCAGGGATGGTGTGTCTGCGGGGCTGGGCGAGCCTGGGGGCTGGGCCAGCCTGGGCGGTGGGCAGGCTCTGGGCACCCTGGGCTGGTGTTCTCTGAGAACAGGCTCCCTGCCTACCACGAATGGGAGACCCTGGGCTGCTGATGGAGGAAGGGCGGGCGGGGTCCCACCGGCCATAAGGGGAATCTTGGTTTGTGACGTGACTGTCTGTTCTGTGACTGGGGGGGCAGAGTGGACCCCCCCAAACCCGTTTCTGTTGGGCAGGGTGGTACCTGATCTGAGGGCTGCTGCTTCCACTTGAGCAGTTGAGGAAGGGAGGTGTCTTATCAGGGGAAAAAATGTTCTCCAACATACTAGTTTAAAAGACAAACAATTGGAAAAGATCAGTAAGAACTAAACTAAAATGCAGCATCTTCTTCCAACTGAACTGTGTATCAAGCACTCAGGACAAGTGTGCAGAGGGAGTAAGTACGCAGGCGCTGATGGAAAGAGGGAAGGGGGATGAAGCAGGGGGCCTCCCAGCGCTGTGGTATCTGCAGAGCCCGCCTCGGGGCTCCCTCCCAAGTGGAGCCCGCCAGGCCTGCCCAGGGCGTGTATCTGGGGGTGTTGGGGGCTGGAGAGCGAGGGTCTGGGCCCAGAGCCGCAGGCAGCCGGGGGCCCAGCCCCACCTGGGATGCTCCTCCGAGGCGCAGACCCCAGGATTCTCCTGGTGGCCCTCTCTCCCCGCTGCTGGCTGGTGACAAGTGGCCGGAGAGGGTCAGGAAGGAGAGAGGCTGTGAGACGGTGCAGGCAGAGTCCTCAGGAAAGGCCCGGGCGCCGCGGAACCTTAACACTGGAGTGAGCGAGTCTTCGGCTCTTGAAAGAGCAGAATCTAATTACCTTCTTGTCAGTTTCAGCAGCGGCGGAGGAAGAGAGAGAAGCGGAAGCCGATGAGGCCCCGGCCGTAGGTGCGTTTGTGGAAAGCTCAATTTTCTTGTTCTTCCTGGGGGTCATATTTCTTTCTTCTCTGGAGTATTTTCACTTACTTCATTTATAATAAATAACCCCTAAGTACGTCCTGTATATTTGCTCACAAGACAGAGTCAGAAATCATAGGAAAATAGCACAGAGAAAAATTTTGTCTCCACGAGGGAAAGTATACATTTTTTTTCCCCAGAAGCTCATTGGTGCTCTCATTACCAATTCTGGAATCATCTAGACTTCCTGTAGGCATTTGCCTAGAGACCCCTGCTTCCACCTGCCGGTCCTACATACACATACACATCTGCACACACACATGCATATATGTACACACACACACACCATCACCACTACCATCAAAGGTAGAGTTATTTTACAACAAGGAAAATCTTTTTGGTGTAAGATTGCTTTAGCACACTGCTTCAGGAAACTTTGCAATAACTTTCCAGTAATTTTATCTTGGCTTCATCAACATCCAGATCTGTGGACATCGTGGGTGTTGGAAGCCGAGACATTCAGACCAATTCTATTTTGCCCCTGGGCATTAACTTCAAGCCAGGATGCTCTCTGCACTGGAGACCGTGAATCCAGAGTCAGGCATACGTGCTCCAGCAGGCTCGGTGTTTTAATACCTTCCCTAGGGTTTCTTTCCAATATCCATGGGTTCAGAGCTAGAAAATGTGGAAATAGACTAAGAAAAAGAAGCTCCGACCAGAAGAGATAATTGATTTCAACTCACATGTCAGCTTCATGAAAGTGAAGCCTGGAGTCCTGTGTTGGGAAGGATTATGAAGGTGGAAAGTCCATCTGTGGTACTTGTGCGCATGTCGGGTGGGGGCAGGCTCATGTGCAGGGGTGGGGCAGGCTCGCGTGCAGGGGTGGGGGCAGGCTCATGTGCAGGGGTGGGGGTGGGGGCAGGCTCGTGTGCAGGGGTGGGGGCAGGCTCGCGTGCAGGGGTGGGGGTGGGGGCAGGCTCGTGTGCAGGGGTGGGGGTGGGGCAGGCTCGCGTGCAGGGGTGGGGGCAGGCTCGTGTGAAGGGGTGGGGGTGGGGCAGGCTCGCGTGCAGGGGTGGGCCCGGGGCCACCGTCTTCCCTCCTGATGTGCCATGGGGGATGAGAAGGAGAGAAAACTGTGTCTTTGGAAACATGATGGCTGGAGGGTTCCTCCTCCCCACTAGGAGCAGTGCCCGCCCTGGCCTCTGGACGAGCGACAGGCCTGTGCTGAAGCCACCAGGGGCTACTTCCTCCTCTCGATTCTGTAATGAATCACATTTAACCCACTTAGCGCTGGGAGCGAACAGGTTAAATCATAAATCCCAACCAGAGGTCCACACACGTCAGGGGTGTGGAGTGACAGAATTAGCCAACAATTATTGAAAAGGACAATATGATGGACCCTGGCCCAAGAACTGTGTTTTAATTTCTTTGAAAGTGAAAGTGTGAAAATGTCAGTCTCTCAGTCGTGTCCGACTCTTTGTGACCCCACGGATTGTAGCCGGCCCAGCTCCTCTGCCCATGGAATTCTCCAGGGGGATCTTCCTGACCCAGGAATTGAACTGAGGTCTTGCACATTGCAGGCAGATTCTTCGCTGTCTGAGCCATGAGGGAAGCCCTTAACTCCTTCAACTCTCTCAAAAACGACACTTAAAATGAGCTGTTATCAGCATTTTCCAGGTGAGAAAACGGAGGTGTGTGGAGATGGTGTGCCGGAGGCCACAGCTGCTTGCTGGCGGTGCAGAGATGCGGGTCGGACGCAGGCAGCCTTGCCCCAGAGCCTGCCCTCGCGGCCCTTCCTGGGGGGCTCCTTGGGGGCTGCTGAGAGATGTGCCCCGGTAAACGCCCATGTGTCCTGTTCTCCTGCCCCTGAAAGGACCTGGAAGGTGAGTGAGAAGACCTCCGCCAGACAGCTGATAAGAATCCAGGAACAGGAGGAGGCTTTTAGAAATGGTCCTGGCAGCGAGGAGGATCAGCTAACACTCAGCCCCTGAAACTTCTCGGTTATTAACACTGGCGCCTCCCAGGAAGCAGGGGTAAAAGTGGTCCTTCTTCTCCATGAGGCTGGAGAGCCTGCTTGGACCCCAGGGGTGCCATGATGTCAAAACAGAGTGAAACAAGAATCAGATTAAATGAGAGTGGAACCGAGTCCCCAAGGTGCAGACGTCTGCGTCCTCAGGCAAGTGAATAGCGGTCTCTGCCCCCTGGTCTGCGCCATCTGTGCTGGGAGCCCCCGTGGCGGATCGAAAGCATCTCTGTGGTGTCTGAGACCAGAGCGTGCTCAGCCTCGAATGGGGACAGAGGCCCTGGGGCCTTGCTGGCGGGGCTACAGGGGGCGCCGACAGGTGGCGACCTAGGGGTTGCCGGCCCACACCTTCAGAGGGGCAGCACACCTACTTGGGGACATCGCTGTCTCCTGGACCCTCCTCCGTGGCCCCCTCTGCTCTGCAACTCTGGGTCATGGCAATACTGGTCTGTTACTGGGACCTTCAAACCCACTCCCCCAGTGTCCACTGAGCCTCTTCCACCCCCATGCCTGACAGTTGTCCAGTGACCCCTTCCCCAGGCCTTCACTCTAGTTCCTACCCTGAACCCCCAAGCCTGGAAGGACAGGGGTCTGCTTATTCATGGGGGTCCCTGATTCGTAGTCACCGTAGGTCCCTTTCTTTGGCCACAGTTCATGGCTGACTCTCAGATGGTGTAAAATATCAGAAACCAGCTTGGGACTCCCTGGACCAGACACCTCCAGCACCTACTGAGTCTGATGTGTAGAAAACTTTCAACTTCTCTCTCTGGAAGTCTTCATTTACTTAGACATCGACAGGATTTCTTCCAATCAATAGCATCTCTGAGTGCTTCTCAAACTCCTCTGAGGATAAGAATTTTCTGAGCAACCTGTTCAGTAGAAGGACTTCTGGGCCCCACCCAGGCAGTAGATCAGCTGCGTACACACAACTCAGGCCCCAGGGGACCAGCTGGAGGAGACCCTGTGAGCAGGGGAGTCCCCACCCTTCCACCCTGACTGCTCCCTGCTGTGGAAATAAGGCCACAGGCTTAGAACTCATGGAAATAAGACATTTACTGTTACACGGGGATGAAGAGCCTCTCCGTAAATTCACCTCCACCCAGAACCTCAGAATGTGACCTTATTTGGAAACAGATGCAGTTAGTTAGGATGAGGGCCCGCGGGAGCAGGGGTCCTTTAACTCACTGTGACTGGTGTCCCCAGAAGAAGAGACACAGAGACATGCACGGGAAGGAGGAGACCAATGGCAATGGGGCAGAGATGGGAGCGATGCCCCCATAAGCCAAGGACCGCCGGCCACCGCTGGGGTGACACTCTGTCAGCGGCTCTAGGAGAAGCCAGCCCGCCCACACCTGGATTCTAGCCTCATGACCTCCTGACTGTGACAGAACACATTTCTATTAAGACTCCCAAGCCGAGGTCATTTGTTACAACAGTCCTGGGACACTAACACAGCCATTTACTGAAATTCCACCTTCAGAGGGGATCAGGGAAGAATTCACTTCCCTTATTGAGCAGAAAACTGCTCAAACTTGTCTCTTAACAGATTATTTTTCATGAGAACAGCGAGGGCCACCAACCCTGCACACTCGCCCACCCACCACCAGAACCTTCCAGGAACTGTTTCGGAGTCCAGAAGGAAGAGGGACCCTGGTACTCACAAGCAAACATCTGTGATGTTCAGCTGGAAGGCAGTTCACACAGACATTTTGAGAATAGCAGCATCTTATACACTGTCGTCAGGGTAAATGCACACTTGAAAAGAGACTTACATGTACCTTTGGAGAACAAGAGGGCCTGCAAACAAGGAAAGCATCCATCAGAAAAGACTTGCAGACGCCTTGAAGATGGAGGGTGTTGGCGTTCACTCGAGTCTGATACTCGAGTCTGATCCTTTTATTTCTAGACTGTGGGGCGTGGGGTCCCTCTGATGGGGCTGATTTCCCCTCCACTATGCCCCCAGCTTGCTCCCTTTCCTCGGAGAGAACCAACTGCAGGGGCGCTCTTCTCCCAGACACTCACAACTTCACTCATTACTTGGAAAGAAAGTATAACGTGCCCCTAAAAGTCTGTCCTTCCTTTTTGATCACTTTAAGAATGGGAGACCTGCCCCCAGCAAACTGGAGCAGCTAGGATGTGCAGACCCCCCAGAGACCCGGGCCCTTCCCGACAACCCTGTACTCAGCTTGGGCGGACGTGGGCCTGAGATTCTGCCGACCTCACCCAGGACTTGCACGTTGCATCAAAGTACTTGTTATTCACATCACAAATGCAGCACAGAGATCTCCTTCTTCTCCTTCTTGGTGTCTAGGATATTTTCAAAACTGTTTATGTTAAATATTAATAACAGCCTCACTAGGGTTTTTGCCTTGTGCTGGAGCTGCAATTTCTCTGCTATTTAGGCTAATTAACGAACTATGCTTCAGTCCGTAAACCAAAAACTGTGCTTTCATGATTCTCCTGAGTCTGCTATGAATGTCTTTATAGATGGAAATACTTCTCTCCTGGGGCTTCTCTGTTGGCTCAGATGATAAAGAATCTGCCTGCAAGGCAGGAGACGCAGGTTCAGTCCCTGGGTCAGGAAGATCCCCTGGAGAAGGGAATGGTTACCCACTCCAGTATTCTTGCCTGGAGAATTCCATGGTCAGAGGAACCCTGTGAGCTACAGTCGATGGGGTTGCTCAGAGTCGGACGCGACTGAGTGACTAACAACACAGACTTCTCCTGTGGGAGTGGAGTGTGGCAGATCGACTCTGCGTGTGGTAATTCACCTCTCACACCCCACAGCGTACAATCTGGGTCCTGACCCAGCAGCAGAGGAGCTGGGGCCCTGTGAGCCCCCAGGATGTCCCTTCTCACAGGGGCAGTGCTGGGCACCCGCTCTAATCAGGACGCCTTTTCTGAGTTACCCCTTTCTGGCTACAGCTCTGACGTTGATCCCAGAATCATGGGCTTCTCCACTCGCCCGTGGAATCATTCAAACAAGACCATCACATCTTCCCCAAGAGCCAAGGGGCACCCACCCTCCTGTGAGGACGATGCAGCCCCGGGTGTCCCGGCTCTGGCAGGGGGTGCTTTCTGCCTGGGCTGTGAGTCTTGGTGACAGATAAGCAAATAAGCAGTAGGAGCTGTCCCCATAACCCGGGCCAGCAACCCCTCCCTCCTCCTCGTCAGCTGCAGAAGAGGAGGCCGGCTGAGCAACGCTGCCTGCTTCTGGCTGAGGGGAGTCAGACCCCAGCTCAAGGGGCCCTGATGAGAGGATCCTGCAGAGGGGACCCTCACCGCTGTCTGGTGCTGGCCAGCCGCGTGACATCCTTCCCCGGCCCTTGGCCAAAACCAAGGCCGAGGTCCCGGGACTCAGAGGGGCCCTTCCCCTTTGTATGAGCATGCATCCCGGGAGAAGCGCCCTGCTAGCCTGCTGCGTGGCCACGCTCCCTCCCAGCCTCTGCAGCGCAGTCTCTCGGCAGAAATCACACGTGCTGTTGTTCCTTCTTGTTCCCCTCTGGGCTTTGCTCCTCAGCTCGCCCTGCTGCCCACCGTCTTGGTCCTGCTCTTCCTGGGGACCTGCTTTCAGACTCGGAGGCCGGTAGGCCGAAGCTGCCCCTGAGCCAGCGTGCGAGTCCGTCCTCGCGTGCGCTGACCCCCAGCATCCCCACCTCTCCCTGGGGCCCTTGGCGCGCCTGTGGGGGACTCAGCCACTGTCCCTGCGTCTCAGGAGCAGCTGTGGCTCCCGGCCCTGAGGCCACTTCCCTCGGCACGTGGAGCATTCTCTCCACACAGCGGGCTTCCTGACCAGCTCACCCTCCCTGGTCTCCGGGCTCCACGTCTGTGTCTGGGTCACCTGAGTGCTCTACTTATTTGCAGAATGAGAGCCAAAGGTGGCAGATTTTAGTTCTGTCTCCCATCGCGTTTGTTCTTCTGTTTGGGGCTTTGCCAGGCCACCAATCAGGAGCAGAGGCTGGTGCCCCCGAGTCTCCCCTGGAATTTGGGTGTGTTCATCTATTTATTTGCTAGTGTTTCACCAACAACAGGGCGTCCACTACCATGAAAGAAACACAGCATCTCAGGCAACTGGACTGTGGAAAGTGCAAGCCCCACGAGAGGTCCTGCTACCACGATGAGAGTCCATGTCGGGAGAGACAGACAGACAGACAGAGTCAGAGAGACAGAATCACAGACAGGGGCACTGCTCAGACCCCAGCCAACGCCCTTTCCAGCAGAGAAAACACACACAGCCAAGTCCACCCCACATTCTTGACTCATAAAACTGGTCAAAGATGCAATGGTTGTTTTAAATCCCTAAGTTTTAGGATGGCTTCTCATGAAGTAATAAAATAATTAAAATACGTATACTCACAATGGCCACAGACATTTGACATTTGAAAATAATTGTCAGCATTTCCCCTGCTTTATCCACTTATCCAGGGGAATATTTTTCAATTCTAAGCAATAACTATTTCAGAAAGAAACACTTCAGAGGCAAGTGTTCCGTTCCTTAGAGGGAGATAAAGACATGATAAAGGGTGAAAAATGCTGCCTGTCAGAGCCATCACCTCCTGGCTGAGAAGCCATCAGAGGCCGTCCGGCAGCTGTCAGAGTGGGCCTTGTGGGACTCCCGAGTCGGCCGGAAGTGTGGGGGCGACCTCTCCCCAGTACCCTCCACAGCGACCCTGACTTCCGTGGAGCTGGGCCCCACCTGCATTCCTCTCATCCACTACTGTCCATGAGAGGCTTTGTGTTTAAGCGGTTCTAGGTAAAACTTTGAAAACCTCTAACCTCGGGGCCCATTCTTCCTGGTTAAGCTCGTTAGACTCCAGATGGAAAACAAGACTCACCGTAGGGTGAAAACTCCAAGGGGACAGCATAACTCGCAGCGGGGAGTCCTGGCCACAATCCCGAGACCTCCTGCAGGTCGCGTGGCTCTTCCCTGTGACCGCTGTGACCACCGGGGGGTGTGCACAGCCCTGGGAACTCGGGGCCGGGCTCTCACACAGCCAGCTGCTCCTGGCCAGCGTCAGAGGACTCACCTCGTCTTGTGGAAACTGTCCGGACACAAGGGTGAAGCAGCATTCAGAGATGGCCGTGACCGTGGATCCAGAGCTGTGGTTGCTTGGCTAATTTGAGCTCACATGATGCTCTGCAAGAGCGCCTGGCTAAGACTGGCCTGCATCCGTGTCCCTCTAAAGGAGACACGTCTAGCAGAGGGTCTGTGAGTTAAGAGACGTGAGAGATTAACCGCTGTATGCAGGAAAATGCGGTGCAGACATAGACGTTTTGTTGATGAGTCCTCAGGAGCCCCCTCTGTGTGTCAGTAGCGCTGAGACAGGGGCCTCCCAGTGGAGCAGGGAGCTTCTCCTGAGGCCGGAGCTGACAACAACTGCGACTTTATTCTCCAATGCCTGCCCGCGGTCCCCGAACCAAAGTCACTTAGCTGTTCTCTCTTGGGGGACCAGGGGAAGCCCATTGTGTGGTCCCTTCCAGACTCTAGGACCCAGACTGTCGTCACGGTGGGTCTGACATCCTGACATGAAGTTGTATCTGAGTGCCTCCCACTAAATGCCTGAAGGGAGGGTCCTGGGGCTCCAGTGATTTGTCCAAAGAAAGAAGTTTCCCGAAGAGAACAGCGGGCCATGAAGACAAACTAGCAGTAAATGTAAGTGCCTGAGCACTTGCAATGACTCTACTTCTAGAGACTGAGCTCCACATCATAGTAACATGTGACCCCTTCTCAGAATGAAGCGTGACAAACACACTGGCCACCCAGCCGATCTACAGACCAAGGGAAAGGACAGGCTCATGCCTTCCTTCTTCAGCGTTTTCTTGGACCACAAACATTCTGATGAGTGCACAAAAGCTGACTTTCAGTTACATAAGTCTGTGAATAGTTTCCATGCTATGTAGTTTTATGCTGACATTAGTACACTGCATTATCAGTAAAATAATAAATAAACGGATTTTAGAAATTGCTGAAGTTATGAAATTTAGTCCGAGTCCTTAGGGAAATAAACTGGGTTGCATCCAACAATTTAAAGATGATCGATAGTTAATTTCAAGGGCATATTTAATCAATTTCATTCAAGTGGGCTCTGATAAAATATGCAATATTATTTAGTGTTTCCCAACTTTTGCATAAACTTTGTTTATGTTTAGGTCTTCAATAGCTACATATATCTTAATTACTTCTCATAAATGATAATTAGTTATATTTTAATATTTATCTTTACATTTGAAATGTCTCATCTCAATTGCTACTAGGTAGAAAACAACTTCCCTTTAATTTTCTTTTTAAGCCCATATTTTCCAAGAAATCAAATGAAGTAACTTGAGTCATCAGTCTCAATTTACTTGAAAAAACTTTAAACAGCAAAAATGAAAAGTCATAGACATTGTTTTTCACATTAATTTGCATGTAAATGATACTATCAGTTTATTGCTTATTGTTTAGGGAAGGGGAAGCTTATAAAGGCAAAGGGAAGTTTAAATGAAAGCCAGTGAGCTCCTCATCTACGTCTACAGCATTTATAACCAAAACCGCTCCCTGGAGCTTGATTAGAGCCCCTGCTCTTGCAGGTCCGCCTGCCTCCCCCGGCCCCTCCAGAGCTTCCCTCGCACCTGGAGCATCTCTGTCCTTTGTTTTGGAGACTGGGGATTCTTGGTCACCTGGGCGGTTTCTGGCTCACGGAGGCAGTCGGAGTGCTGCAGCGGTGTGTCACCTCTGGGACAGCAAACTGCGTCCTGGAGCCCAGGAAGTTCATGTTGGAGCCCGTGGAGCTGGCGGTCGGTGGATGGAGGGGCCGGGAGCCCGGCGGGAGGCTGACCTGACCTCCCTGCTCGTCTGAGGATGCGCAAGCGTCAGAAGGTGGCTGACCTGGCAGTGATGGCTGAGGTCACTGAGCACGCCCTTCACATCAGCGCTCAGCATCTAGCCAACATCCCCCTCAGCACAGCTGGGGGAGGGGGGGATCCTCTCCTGGGAGGGAGGGGGGCTGTGAGCACACGAGGCCTGCAGGCTTCAGGGCAAGCTGTGGTCCAAGCCTGCTGCTCCCAGAAGCAGCTTGGTGAACAGAAGCCTGCTTTGCAGGTGAGCCGCTGGGGGGTGGGGCAGCTGGGGGCCCTGAGGCTCAGCGCTCACGGGGGCGGGGTGACCCCACGTTTCTCACGAGTGATGCTCACACAAGCATCAGGATGGAAATTGGCTGTCATCGCCATCGGGACTGTCCATCCTGGAGCCTGCAGAGCCCAAAGCTGACCTCTGACTGTGCTGGTGCGGAAGACCCTGCCTCTCCCGAGCTCCCCACGGAGCCACCTGCGGTGAACCAGGCCCCCCAGCCAGGCCCAGGGCACAGCCAGGCCCTGAAATGGCCTTCCTACTGCAATCACACTTGAACAGAGCCAGATACCGCTCACCCGGGCACTTTCCACGGCAGCGGCTCCACGCTCAGCGCTCCTGAGACCTGGTGCTGGCAGCCAGGAGGGTGATCATCCCAGGAGGTCAGAATTTCCGAGCAAGGGCCATGCCAGCCCCTGTGCAGGAGTGGGAGAGACACATGGGGTGCTGGCAGCGGGCACGCAGCACAGAGAGCAGATGCCAGAGATCAGACGCATCTGCTCACACTGAGGCGGGGCGGGGCAGGGATGATGGAGGCTGGAGACAGCGCTGGTGGCGGGGGAGCCCCCACCAAGGGGACAGCGCGATTCCCGGCTTGTTCCCGCAAACGCGGCTGGCGCGGGTGTCAGACCAGCTCTGGGTAACGCACAGCCTCCATCTGGTCGGCTGCCTCCAGGATCACACAAGTCCGTCCATGCAGGGGACTGGCTGGCAGGACCCGTGGGTCAGAGCCCCACCCTGGCTGAGCAGGAGGTGAGGGGGGCAGAAGATGCTCAGGGGTGGGTCGGGGAGGGTTTCAGAAGATTCACCTGGTGGCAAAATTGCATCGTTTGTTTGAAACCCCGTTTTATTATATTCATAATTCATGTGCTGTTTCTGGGCACCCAACCTGCTTCCCAGATGAGCAAATGTTTTTGCGAGCTGTCTCCATCTGAGCTGGTTTCTGCGTGGCCCCCGGGGAGTTATTCCTCACAAGGTGGGACAGCGGGGGCCAAGGAGTCCGTGCACCCCTGGCCCACCGTGAGGAATCCGCAGCGAGGAGGGGCCAGCTGTGGGGTCTCCAGCTCAGGCCTCCTGCCCCCAGCAGGGTGAAGAGGCCCTTCAGATCCCCAGTGGGACTGACCCTAAGTACCGACCCCTCACTCGGCAAAGAGACCTCAGCTTTTCATCCCAATAGTCTTCTGGCTCCAAGGCTGGCAAGCTCGCCTTCCTGCCACCCTCGGGGGGCCCCCCTACAGCCACCCAAACCCCGAGTCTCTTTACACTGGAGCTGTGCCTGCCCGAGTGTGTGTGTCTGGAGTGTGGATGCGTGATGTAGGTGACCTGGGGGTGTGTAAACCGGAGAGAACACATGTGTGCCGTGTGTGTGTGTCCACCAGAAGGGAAGTTCTAGGATGGACAATAGGACTTCCACTAGGGCATCGCCAGTCTTGCTCAGCACGACTCTGCAGAGAGAAGGCATTCATTATTTAAAATATAATGCCTTCTGCAGAAAGAGTCTCAATTACTTTCACGATGTCTGGATTTATGTTTAGAAAACATGAAAATTGTTGGTTGCCAAGGAAACTACTTTTTGAAAATCATCAATAAAAGCTAATAACCAAAGATGATAGTCTTTGTTTGGATGGAAAATTACCCCCTTCCCCAATCTGGGGGAAACACACATACATACGTATACGCATACACATGCACACACACACTCATACACCACAGACAGGGTTGCATTCAGGTACAAAGTTACCAATGAAGTCTCTTGTCTTTTTTCAAACCATATTAGAATATGCTGTAAGCCAGGAGGTATTAAAGAAAAGGGCATGGAATAGAAATGAGGGCTCTGGCCCCTAATCCCTCCACGGGTGAAAAGTGTTAGTTGTTCAGTCGTGTCTGACTCTTTGTGACCCCATGGGCTGCAGCCCACCAGGCTCCTCTGTCCATGCGATTTCCCAGGCAAGAATACTGGAGTGGGTTGCTATTTCCTTCTCCAGTGGATCTTCCTGACCCAGGAATCGAGCCCAGGTCTCTTGAATTGCAGGTGGATTCTTTGCCATCTGAGCCCCCAGACTTCACATAACTGGTCAAACACAGCACAATCAAACTAAAAGTGCTGCTCACTGCAAACACCAGCAGGATTTTTTGTGTGAATTAACTATTTGATTCTATAGTTGACATGGACATACAAAGACTTATGGGTGGGCTATGAGGAAAGTAAAGAATGGCTTAAAACTCTGAGGTATTTGCACTGCTAATGCTATGTTTGCTCAGTTCTCTCTGACTCTTTGAGACCCCTCGGACTGTAGCCCGCCAGGCTTCTCTGTCCAAGGACTTTTACAGGCAAGAATACTGGAGTGGGGTGACATTTCCTTCTCCAGGGGATCTTCCTGACCCAAGGATCAAGCCCACATCTCCTGCGTCTCCTGCATTGGCAGGCAGGTTCTTTACCAATAGAGTCACCTGGATGTTGACCTATCACAAAGCAAGAGTTACGAAGACTGTATGGTGTAGACACATGGTCAGACATTTCTGTAGACAGAAATGCTGATAGGGCCCAGAAACAGATGTCAGCTTACATATTCAGGTGATTTATAACAAAGGTGAAACTGCAGAGAAGACCAAAAAAGGGCTGGTCGTTTTCAATAGTAACAATGGATCCAGGGATATCTCCAATATTGACTCCTACTTCATACTATCCACAGAAAAATAATAATAAGCCCCAAGTAGACCTGAAATTTAACTGTACAAGATAAGACAATAAAGCTTTTAGAAGATAGCACTGGGAAAATCTTTAAGGGTATCGAGTAGGCAAAGATTTCTTAAAATGAAACAATAGACATTTCCTATCAAGGAGAAACTTGATAAATTTAGACTACACTGAAATAAAACTTTTCACTGTCAAAAAACTCCACTAAGGAAGTGGAAAATCTTGTAAAGTAATTAGCCTCCAATTAAAATAAATAAATTAATTAAAAAAAAAAGAAAGTGGGAAACCAGGCTGTAGTGTGGTGGGAGATAGTTACATTCACATGATACAAAAAGTGCCTCATGGTTACAATAAAGCAACAGCTCCTACAAGTCAGGAAGAAAAATATAGGTCAAGCAATTAAAAAATGGGCCAGGTATGCTACAAAATCTGATTATCTAAATTGACACTGATAAAGGAAGACTGGCATTAAGTGTGGAAAAGTGTTCAAAACTAATACTCATCAGGAGATGCAAATTAGAACCACACTGGGACAACAAACTCCCCCGGGAGGAGGGCTGCGGGTAAAGAGTCAGGGGGTATCTGAGCCTCTGGGGGTCTCATCAAGTCCGGGCTGGTGTCACAGTTTTGCAGAGCCATCTGGTGTTGCCTACGGTAGGGGCACTCTGCGATTCTCCTCTTAGGTATTCAGGGGACAGAGATGTGTGCGTTTGTTCCCCCAAGACATGCATGGTCACACAGCCCTCCCCACACATCCTCAGACTGGAAATACCCCAAACGTCCACCGGCAGAAGCTCTGGAGAACTGCGCCACAGACAGGTAACAGGAGACCGACATCTAGAGAAGAACGCGACAAGTGCCCTCCCAGACTGGGGTCTGCTTGCAATGCAGGAGACCCGGGCTCCATCCCTGGGTCTGGAAGATCCCCTGGAGGAGGGCATGGCCACACACTCCAGTATTCTTGCCTGGAGAATCCCACGGACAGAGGAGTCTGGCGGGCTGCAGTCCGTGAGTTGTAAAGAGTAGAACTCAAATGAGCAACTAACACTTTCACTTTCACCCCAACTTGGAGGGACCCCACACATAGTGTCCAATGAAGGAAGCCAGACTTAAAACAGACAGGCGGTGAGTGGTGGCCACGCAGTCCCTGACACTCACCCATCAGCAGCTGGGGGGTCAACGCCCCTCCCGCTGAGTCCCCATGAACTGCTGACTGCTTCCTCCAAAAGCGGACTCAACAACAGTGACTTTGGGGGCCAGCCCACAGAAGGACTGGCAGCTCCCACCTTCACTCAGTCACCTGCTGCTGCCGCCTGACAAATCCCAGTGAACTCAGCAGGTAACCCAGCAACCATCACACATGCTCCCGAACCAGGAGGTCGGGATTCAGGACAAGCAGAGTGACGATGGCTTGTCTCCCCGGGAAGGTGGCAAAGGCTGCCGCGGGTTGAATGGGGGAGGCCAGAGCAGCTGGGCAGGCGTCCAGTTATGACACAGCTTCTCTGCCCACATGGCTGGGCTGTGATGTTGGGAAGCTGGGCTCAGTGGGGCCTGGCATGAGACAACCTGGGCATGACCTGCCAGCACGGCTGTCTCAGGCGGTCGGCCTTGCTGCAGCAGCAGTAGAGTGGGATGAGCTGTGATCCCTTTTGCATAAAACCTGACATTGTGTGGAATGAATTGTGATGACCTGGATGGTGGTTACCAGGGACGAGGGGATGACTGGAGTGACCAGAATGGGTGTGACCAGGTCTTCTGGATGTGGGCAAGGTTTAATCTTGTCGTCTGGATGCTATGAGGGTAACCTACTTTTGAAAAGTCTTCCTGCTTCCTGCCTAAGCTTTCTGCATTCCTCTAATCTGTGGTATCCTTTTATAAACATCCCAGCAATAAACAGTGCTACTTATTTCGTGCTTGGTGCCCCTGACTCTGTGTTGGGGCTTCTTCATGTTACCGTGTTTCATCTCACGTGATTCCGTCAGAGACCAAGACTGCAGATGGAAGGGTCTTGCCCACACTTTCTCAGCTCTTAGCGCCACTGAGATCCTGGCCAGTTCTGTTGATCCTGAGCCCTGACCCTTAAGCATGACATACACTGTCTTGAGGCTTCCCAAGGGGTAAAGAACCTGCCTGCCAATGCAGAAGATGCAAGAGACGCAGGTTTGATCCCTGGGTTGGGAAGACCCCCTGGAGCAGGAGATGGCAACCCAACCTAGTATTCTTGCCTAGAGAATCTCATGGACAGAGGAGCCTGGCGGGCTATAGGTCATGAGGTCCCAAAGAGTCGGACACAACTGAAGTGACTTAGCACGCACACACATACTGTTTTTAAAATGAGTCATTGCTCTAAGTTGCTAAAATTGCTCTAATCATTACATAAGCAAATCAGAAAAATCTAATAAAATGGAAAATGTACATCATCAAGTCTCAGCCTCATCAGAAATCAAAGAAATATAAATTTAAACCACGAGGAAATGGTTTTCTTAGCAAATTGGCAATAATTACGAACACGATATTGTTTGTATTTGGAAGGTTTATGGGGAAATTCTTACACCTTGCTAGCAGGTATGTAAATTGTTGCAAATGTCTTGTGAATATTTGACAAATCGGTATTACATTTTTAAATGTCCATAGCCTTTAACCTAACAATTCCAATTCTACTGATCTCTCCTAAGAATAATAGGGCAGTTGCACAAAATAGAGGCTGCAAGATCATTCATCATGACGCATTACAGTAGACACAAGAAAGAAAAAAGAAAAGTAGGAAACGTGAAAGAAAAAAGACAGAAAAATACAGAAATGCAAAAAATTAAAACCTCTTGCAGACGGAAATCTCAAGCCATATGCATAAAGTTGGGGTTCAGGGATGCGGCCTGATTCCCTTCACGAGGATTCCCTCTGGTCCCACACGCAGCCCCACCGAAGGGAAGGGTCTCCCCGGCAGGACCGCAGGGAGCAGAGCAGGGCCCTGAAGGGGGCAGGGGGTGACCCTGCTGGGTGCCGCCCCCAGCCCTGACCGTCCCCACCCTACGTGGCTGGCCTGCGGCCCCTCCACCCCCAGCGCCGCCCTCTTCAGATCCCGGCCTTCAGTCACCAGTCCTCACGGCGGCTGCTCCAGCTCAGCTGGGCCCGCAGGCCTGTGTCGCTTCCAAAGGGGCGTCTGGCTTCCATGGCTCTTTCCCTCCCTGCTCACACTTTGCACAAGCGTGCACCACCACACAGCTCTGTGCACACTCACACACCTTCCCCTCACGCCTGTGCATACTCAACACCCACACGAATCACACATACACACCTCCACGTGCACACGCAGAACCACCGCCTCACACCTGCACGGGCACACCACACCACACACTCGCACACGCTCATGACCCAGGCTCCCTGTGACCCCTGCATGACGCCTGTGTGATCGGCGGCACCATCACCTTGTAATTTATTTCAAGGGATGAATTACTTAGCCTCTGTCTTTCTGACTGCTCTGCACACTCAGGCCAAGTCTGTTTTAGGAGCAACTGCACTTCTGAAGTTGTCAGAGCATCACGCGCCCATGAGATCCTCAGGGACGAGATGCTCGCAGACAAGTGGGTGACTGGCTGGCTTGCAGGCAGATGATGGGCAAGCCTGCTGGCATCAGGCCCCCATCATGGAGTCCTGGGGCCGAGGGGGTGGGAGAAGGACCGGTAGGCCCCCTGCAAGCCCCGGAGGAATGGGGGGGACAATTGCCCAGCTGGGATTCAGCTGCGGGGCCACATCTTGGCGTGCGACCCCTGCCGTCGCCCAGCCTCCTAACCCGGAAGAACTTGCATGTGGTTAACGCTCTGCTGCCCGGAGTTGAGCGTGGCCACAGCTCTAGAGCAGGGCCTCAGTCTGCACGGGGCTCCGAGGGTGCCATGCCAGGCCGACCTGCCTGGTTCTGACCGACCCCTGGAGCCCAAGGGGACCACTAGCTGCCCCAGGCTCGCCAAGGCCGCCTCCCGCTCTGAAGTGCCCGTCCCCCCACTGGGGATGTCCCATCGGTCTTCAGTGGGGCTGCACTACCGTGGCCACCCTCTCCTCCTGCAACCGCCAAAACCAGCCCTGAGCCCCCATCTGCCCAGACGGCCTGTGAGTCTTTGTGCCCCTTGAGAAAGCCCCAGAGAGAAAGCCAGAGCGTGAGGGGGCCTCCCCGCCCCTGAGAGCACCTCATGCTGCTCCGAGCCCGGGGTGATCTGGGCACGGAAGGTTGCCAAGTGCTCAGCTCCCGGCTGTTTCCTGCTGGAGGAGAAGCTGGGGTGCGGTGGAACTGCGCCCAGGGGTGGCGGCCCAAGGGGACTAGGTGTGCTGTGACTGTCAGCACCCAGGTGAGTAAACCAACCGGAGCATTTGACTCGCCACTGCGGCGTCCGCACTCCAGGCTTCTCCAGGGGGAGGAAGGACCCCCGGACAGAGAACATGCTGGCAGCTCGAAGGAGTGGCTTCCCTGACTGATGTGGTTCTGCTTACAATGCCTCTTTCCCGAGAGACAGACCAAACCACGTGGTCCACACTGGTCCACCAGAGTCACTGGAGGTGGATGCTTGGGGCTTCTCTGGTTGGGGCTTCTCTGGTGGGCCAGTGGCTAGGACTCTGCGACTCTACTGCAGGGAGCACAGGTTCAATCCCTAGTTAGGGAATGAAGACCCCACATGTGTGGCACAGCCATAAAAAGAAAATAACAACAAGAAGACGTGTTCCTGCTGCACAGGTATTAACTGGTTCTTTGGGTGTCACTGTGAGTTTGGTCCCTGGGTACTCAGGAGTTCCTTCTGTTTTAGTCATTGTTTCTTAATTATCTTCCAGCTGCTAAAGAACACAGCTCATCAAATAGAAGTTTCTAAAGAGCCTCCTGAAGGCACTGTCCACATTTGATCCTGATTGCCTTCACCCACCAGAAATGAGGCATCAAGCCCAGTGAAAGACGCCAGGTCTGGTAGACACGTCTTCAGTGACTCCAGGCAGGCAGAAGCCCGGCCCGGAGGTGGGAGGGTGCTGAGACTCCCGCCAGCCCCAGCAACGGGGCTGTGACAGATGGAGGAGTCCGAGCCGCACTTCTGTTTAAGCTTGGGCTTGTTAGCGGTGTGGTCCTCATTCTGCCCTGAGAACAAGAGGAGGAGGAACAAAGGGAATATTGATGACATTTTTGGCACCTTTGGGGAACTATGGGTGCAAGTCAACTTCCACCCTGAGACTTGGGGAGGTGAGTGAATCCAGGGGGTCAGGGGAAGCCACAAAGGTCAACGTGCCACAGACAGAAGCCACGGGGCCACACCCTGTGTGTGCCTCAGTCGCTTCAGTCATGTCCGACTCTTATGACTGCATGGACTGTAGCCCACCAGGCTCCTCCATCCATGGGACTCTCCAGGCAAGAATACTGGAGTGGGTTGCCATTAATTGTCATTTTGATGTGTTTCTGGAGGCTGAGCATGGACTAGGGAGAGACTTAAAAATCCTGGGGCTAGAGCTTTGTGGGGGGCCTACTTTCATGGGTTTTCTTTCCAAGAATCCCACCAGATTCTCACAGAGCAAAACCAAAGAAAAAAAAAATCTCCCTACTGCTCTGGTGGGAGTGGGGGTGGAGGAGAAGTAACCATTTAGAAATAGTCTCTGAGTGTTCTCTGTGCAAAAATAGAAATGACTTTGCTAAAACCTTACTCCATGTGGGGGAGGGCAGTCAACCTGTCCAACCCCTCTACCTCCCTGTCTCACCTAGTAGGCCAAAACAAACAAACAAACAAAAAAAGACCTCGAAAATGAGTAACCCCCCAAGCTTGTGAAAATCCAGTCCAGAGTCACAGGCTGAGTAAGGGATTGAATTTAATACAAGATTATAGAATATTTCCCCTCCTTTTCCCTTCCCACCCTATCAACAGGGCTCCAGCATAAAACACAGATGACTGCAATAGAGCCGAAAGGCACAGGCTCTATTTAAGAAGGAGTTCCTAGGGAAACCCAGACACAACAGGAGAGACATAACAGGACATTTGAAACAGCAGATGCTAACTTAACTACAACACTCATCAAATAAATACCCAAGACTCCATCAGACACAGGTAGATGCTTGAATGAGTTAATAAGTTAAGAGGAGACAATTGCCCCATGCAGAACAGCTCCAGACAATTCATGCAGCATAGTTATCCACTGATGTGAGAGCTACTCTGCTGACCTTATAACGTGGACAGTGCGGAAAGGTGGGGAAAGCACAATCCCCGCCGCCCATTTGACTGTCTCTGTCTTCAGAGGTTCTACTCACTGTCCAGACTAAGCACATCCAACCCAGTGCACCTGGGCTTACCACTCAGGTGGGGCAGTGTGTGTGTGTGTGTGAGTGTGTGTGTGAGTGTGTGTGTGTGTGAGTGTGTGTGTGGGGTGTGTGTGTGTGTGAGTGTGTGTGTGAGTGTGAGTGTGTGTGAGAGTGTGTGTGGGGTGTGTCTGTGTGTGTGAGTGTGTGTGTGAGTGTGTGAGTCTGTGTGAGTGTGTGTGAGAGTGTGTGGTGTGTGTGTGTGAGAGTGTGTGTGAGAGTGTGAGTGTGTGTGAGTGTGTGTGTGAGTGTGTGTGAGAGTGTGAGTGTGGTGTGTGTGTGAGAGTGTGTGTGTGAGTGTGTGTGTGTGTGAAGAGTGTGTGGTGAGTGTGTGTGTGTGATGTGTGTGTGTGTGAGAATGTGTGTGTGAGAGTGTGTGTGTGAGTATGTGAGAGAGAGTGTGTGGTGTGTGTGTGTGAGTGTCTGTGTGTGTGAGTGTGTGTGTGGGGGGTGTGTGTGAGTGTGTGTGGTGTGTGTGTGAGTGTTTGTGTGTGTGAGTGTGTATGTGTGTGTGAGTGTGTGTGGTGTGTGAGTGTATGTGTGTGTGAGTGTGTGTGAGAGTGTGTGTGTGTGAGTGTGGGGTGTTGTGTGTGAGAGTGTGTGTGTGAGTGTGTGTGTGTGAGAGTGTGTGTGAGTATGTGTGTGTGTGAGTGTGTGTGGTGTGTGTGTGAGTGTCTGTGTGTGTGTGAGTGTGTATGTGTGTGTGTGAGTGTGTGTGGTGTGTGTGTGGTGTGTGTGTGAGTGTCTGTGTGTGTGTGTGTGTGGGGTGTGTGTGAGTGTCTGTGTGTGTGTGAGTGTGTATGTGTGTGTGTGAGTGTGTGTGGTGTGTGTGTGAGTGTCTGTGTGTGTGTGAGTGTGTATGTGTGTGTGTGAGTGTGTGTGGTGTGTGAGTGTATGTGTGTGTGTGTGTGAGAGAGTGTGAGTATGTGTGTGAGTGTGTGTGAGAGAGTGTGTGTGTGTGAGTGTGTGTGTGTGTGCCCACACTCAGTCACTTCAGTCATGTCTGTCTCTTTCCGATCCCATGGACTATATAGCCCTCCAGGCTCCTCCATCTATGGGATTCTCCAGGCAAGAACAGTGGAGTGGGTTGCCATGTCTTCCTCCAGGGGATCTTCCCCACCCAGGGATTGAACCCGGGTCTTTTGCATCTCTTGCATTGCAGGCAGCTTCTTTACCTCTGAAACACTGGGGAGACCCAGGTAGGGCAGACTTGTCACCTCTTAGAGGTAAGGTGGTTCCTAGTTTAGACACTTTAACAGTAAAAGAAAACCTTGTTCTGATCAGGTTCTAGCCATTCCTAGTAAAGGACTGTGTAATATAATCCAGCTGACGAAGAGCCACCCCTACACAGTTGCAAGTGCCTGTGTGCACGCATGTGCATGCACACACACACACACACACACACACACACACACACCACCCTTTTAACCCGATTGCCATAGGTGACAGGGTAGTCTGGGCACAGGACAAAGAATATGGCTTCTTTTTCAAATTAAGCAGGGTGTTCTTCATGAACATGACAAGGATATGGATCCCTTTGACTGTATTTGGAAGCTAATCTTTTAGCATTTATCTCCTAATGGGAGGTGAGGAATCAGGACTTGACTAATAGGCGGCTCTTCTAAGGATGAACATAGGAGCATCAAAGGGGCCCGAAAGTTGGGGACGGAACCCCTGGTTTAAAAATTAAGCTCTTGACCTAGGGGCCAATTGCACAGTGCTTCCAGACAGCTCTTCCCTGACAGCTGTGGGGTCTTCTGAAGGGCTCTGCTTAGCTCCCTAGGGTCTGCACTCCATGGGCTGATCTGAAGCTTCAGAGAAACCCACCTCTGTGCACAACAAGCCGAGAGCAAAGTTTAGGAGCAGAGGGTCCCCAATTATGTGTGAAACGTGGCATAATGATTAGCTGAGAAAAAAGCAAGACACGCTGATCCTTTGACATGGATACCTCCAAGTCTAGAAGCACAGTCTTCAGATGATTTGAAAGAAAAGCCAATAGTCCTTTGAAATGAACATAAAAAAGACCCCTTCCTCCCGTCCCCTCCCTTGAGCTGACCAGCAGCCAGGAGCCACGTGCATGGCCCTGTCTGACTGTATCTCAGCCCCAGGATGGCATCCCACTGGGGGTGGGGACCAGCCGGGGACAGCAGTCCACACAGGATGACCTCTCGGAGACTCCAGGTGTGCGGAGTGCAGCAACTCCACTCCTTAAGAATGTAGGAATTCTCAGTCTGGCATTCTAAGATTTATTTTTTCCGCATTGAAATGTTACTTTTATAACCAAAAGTAAATTCTCCCGTCTTAACTTTGGCTTTTGAGCCATGCTGGCCTCAGCCTGCTGGCCCTGGAGGGGTTCCTATGGAAACAGCACCGTGTTCCAGCCCCCTGGACATCAGCATTCTGGCTCCTGCCGCACCTAAACAGACGGAAAATTCTAATTTCACTCATGGAAAGGCTGCCTTAACAATGGCTCTGCAATGGCCCTACAAAAGGATTGAATTTGCACAGCAAGAAAATTGGTAATCCCATAAACCCCGGGCTCCCCGTCTCGAGATTTTACGGTCAGGTTTCCCCACATCAGGCACACAGCTGAGCCCCCTCCTCACTGAGGGGTGGCCCTTCAGGGCTCCTGGGTCGCAGGACGGAGTCTGAGCTGCAGTGACTCACGCTGTCACCTGGATGTAGGTCAGGCCGAGGCTGACGTGTGCTCACATCCACGGGGCAGGTGGCCGCCTGCAGCCTGGCCACACCGGGGCCGTTCCCAGGGACCTGGGCCCTGGACACACAGACGACAGCAAAGGTTGTGTCCTCAGGGCACTTTAAAGGCACACCCAGCGGGGAGGGTGAATCACACTCGGAGCTCGTGGGAGCCCTCTGTATCCTTGTCTTTTTGCTCGGAGATAACAGACGTGTGTGTGGTGAGTGGTCACCGCCAGCGTCCCTCTGGGAGAAGCAGGGACAGGGGCCAAGTGCGGCCAGCTTGGGCCCGCGGGGCCCCCGCACTCTGACCGCACCCAGACGCAGTGCCTCACCGCCTCCCACCTGAGCCGGGTCAGACCTCCCCGGGACTCGAGGTGCCTGGGCTCTGGCCCACCGCCCAGGCCCCCCCTTCACTCTCCACTCCAGCCGGCCCCCCGGACAGCCCACCCGCCTAGGCGCGCACTGCCCCTGCCCGGAGGCAGCTCCTCAGGGCCGGCAGCAGCAGCTTTCCCCGGCGAGGACCTGTGACACCACTGTTCAGGGGCAACGCTCCGGTCCCCAGGAAGTGGCCCCAGAGCAGGTGTGCATGCCTGCAGGTACACGGGGCGGGGATCCTGGGGGAGGAGAGGATGGGGCGGATCCCAGGGAGGGAGAGGGGAGAACAAGGCCGGGACTGAGGGGCAGGTCTGTGGGGGGAGGTACTGAGGGGGCAGGTACTGAGGGGGCAGGTACTGAGGGGCAGGTACTGAGGCGCAGGTACTGAGGGGGCAGGTACTGAGGGAGCAGGTACTATGAGGGGCAGGTACTGAGGGAGCAGGTACTGAGGGGCAGGTACTGAGGGACAGGTACTAAGGGGGCAGGTACTGAGGGGCAGGTACTGAGGGGGGCAAGGGTTCTGAGGGGGCAAGGTACTATGAGGGGGGCAGGTACTGAGTGGAGCGGTACTGATGGGCAGGTACTGAGGGGAGGACTGAGGGGGCAGTACTATGAGGGGCAGGTACTGAGGGGGCCAGGTACTCGAGGGGAGGTACTGGAGGGGGCAGGTACTGGAGGGGCAAGGTACTGAGGGGGCCAGTACTCGAGGCGAGGTACTTGAGGGAGCAGGTACTGAGGGGCAGGTACTGGGGGCAGGTACTGAGGGGGCAGGTTACTTGAGGGGCGGTACTGAGAGGGCAGTACTGGAGGGGCAGGTACTGGGAGGGGGCAGGTACTATGAGGGGCAGGTACTGAGGGAGCAGGTACTGAGGGGCAGGTACTGAGGGGCAGGTACTGAGGGGGCAGGTACTGAGGGAGCAGGTACTGAGGGGCAGGTACTGAGGGGGCAGGTACTGAGGGGGCAGGTACTGAGGGGCAGGTACTGAGGGAGCAGGTACTGAGGGAGCAGGTACTGAGGGGCAGGTACTGAGGGGGCAGGTACTGTGGGGCAGGTACTGAGGCCCAGGTACTGAGGGGCAGGTACTGTGGGGGCAAGTACTGTGGGGGCAGTACTATGGGAGCAGGCCTGCTGGATCCCAGAAGCTGTGGATCATAGTTCATAGGTCAGAGGTCAGGAGTTTGAAAGCATTTCCTGTAGGCGGCAGACCATGCACGCTTTCGGCTGGCAGGCTGCAGGGTCTTGGTGGCAACCACTCAGTTCCCTTCTAGTGTGCAAGCTGCTGTGCCCGAAGGAAGGGTGTGACTGTGTTCCAGTGAAACTCTATTTACAACAGCCCAGATGAGCTCCGTGGGCTGCAGCGAGCTGCTTCTGCTGGAGAATATGCCTCCATTTTCTCTCCGAGGGACAAGGGGCTGGGAGGCTCATCCATGACTCCCCTTGGCTCCCACATGGACTTCCGCAGCATCATGTGAGGTCCGCCCCAAATCCTCCCCGCTGTCCATCTGTGAATGTGACCTGGAGCTGGGGTGCCTCCTTCCAGGGTCCCCGGAGGGAGGACCAATGCTACTCTTTCGAGTTGGCAGGCACCCCCAGGAGCACAGTCACCGCAGTCTTTAAGTGTGAGATGCTGGGGCAGTCCCATGAATGGGGGTCCCCCAAAGACGAGCCCGCATTCTAATGCCCAGAATCTGTGAAAGTGACCTTATTCAGAGAAAGGGTCTTTGAAGATAAATGTAGCTATGGATCTCCAGGGGTGGTCACACTCTTTTAAGGTGACCCTAAGGCCAGTGAGAAATGTCATGGTTTTTCCAGTAGTCATGTATGGATGTGAGAGTTGGACCATAAAGAAAGCTGAGCGCCGAAGAATTGATGCTTTTGAGCTGTGGTGTTGGAGAAGACTCTTGAGAGTCTCTTGGACTGCAAGGAGATCCAACCAATCCATTCTAAAGGAAATCAGTCCTGAATATTCATTGGAAGGACAGATGCTGAAGCTGTAGCTCCAATCCTTTGGCCATCTGATGCGAAGAACAGGCTCCTTGGAAAAGACCCTGATGCTGGGAAAGATTGAAGGCAGGAGGATAAGGGGATGACAGAGGATGAGATGACTGGATGGCATCACTGACTCGATGGACATGAACCTGAGCACACTCCAGGAGATGGCAAAGGACAGGCCGTCCATGGGGTCACCAAGAGTCAGATACAATTTAATGACTAAACAGCAACGCAGGCCAGTGACAGCGTCTACGTAAGAGACACAGAGGTGGAGGAGGAGGCCTGTGAAGATGGAGGCGGAGACCAGGTGATACGGTCACAGCCAGGACACACCTGGGCCCCCTGGAGCCAGAAAGGGAGGAAGGATCCCCTCTGGAGACCCCCGGGGAGAGCGCAGCCCTATCACCGCGAGTTCAGAGGTCGGGCCTCCAGCCTGCGAGAGAAGAGGCTCGGTGTGTGGTGATCTGCCAGGACACCTCCGGGCGTGAGGAGGGGTGTCTGGCGGCAGCTGGGTCTGCCGGTCTTCTCTGCTACTCTTCTCACGACCTCCCAGCACGGTGACAGGACCGCTTCTCCACCAAGAGCTGAGACCAAGGCCCTGGGCGCCCCGGAGTGTGACTCCATCCCCAACCCCGCAATGAAGGCAGCAGCCACCCTCCGTGAACCACGCCTGGCAGGCAGGCAGAATTCCCGGGGAGGGAGACTCCTCGCCTCAGCCTGGAGATAGGAAGTGTGTTAATGCTTTCTTCTCACTTCCTTTTTTTCTGAGTGTTTCACCAAAGGCCTTTGCAAATAAATTTGCAAAGCTTTGTTACTTTAGGCTTTTCTTTAAACAGTATATTTAAGACTATCTGGGCAAGAGTTTGGAGGAAAATATTACACTAGAAGGACTCTGGTTATGAACTTGAAATAACGTTCTGATCCTGAGATGTGGTGACAGAACTGGAAGGGAAGAGAGTCCACTGGACCAAATATTTTGGAGGAAAAAAAATGAAGTTTCCATGTCAATTTCCAGCCCCGTCCATGAGCGGCACGAAGCTATTTCTGAGATGAAGGATGGCAGTAGATCATATCGCTGCTGCCTGTAAATACCGCTGAAATTACTTCCCCGAATCCCGTGTTTCCAACAGTCAGGCAGAACTCCATTTCTTGGCAGGTCAGTGATGAGCAGACAAGGATGCTGGACATGGGCTGACTGCTCCCCTCACACAGACTCCTTCTGGAGCCCCAATTGCTAATGACTTTCGTTTTCTAGATCCACTCAGGGAGCACACTCTGTTTTGGGATTCTTTAGCAGAAAGACAAACAAGATCGTATCTTCACTTATTCACAATAATTGCCATTTGCAGTGGCAACCCACTTCAGTACCCTTGCCTGGAAAATCTAATGGACAGAAGAGCCTGGTGGGCTGCAGTCCATGGGGTCTCAAAGAGTTGGGCACGACTGAGCGACTAACACTTACTTACTTTTGGGATATTTCAAGACTCTGGGAACTCTCTGCAATCTGACACATGCTGGGTATTTCTCTGGTGACCCTGGGAAGTGGATTCGCTTCTGTGGTGCCCGCCTTCCATTGCACTGGAGTCTTGTCCGTATCTGTGCTGTGGCTTCCTCAAAGCTCTGAGGCCTCTGAGTGAGGACTGGCCATTCCCTTAATAATTCCAATTCCCACATCTAGAAGGCAGGACATGTTCATTTCATTCAACAGATTTCCCTGAGTGTCTAAGACTTTGTTTATCCCTTCAACAAATATTTATCATCTCCTGCAATGTGTCAGGCACTGTTTAAGGCTCCAGGCTTGTAACTGTGTGAGAAAGACCACACCTGGCATTCTCGGAACATCCCGACCCAAGGACCGTTACATCAGCTCCCTGGAGGCACATAGCTTACTGTCTATTCCCCACAGTTCAGTTCAGTTCAGTTGCTCAGTAGTGTCCGACTCTTTGCGACCCCATGGACCACAGCATGCCAGCCCTCCCTGTCCATCACCATCTCCCGGAGTTTACTCAAACTCATGTCCATTGAGTTGGTGATGCCATCCAGCCATCTCATCCTCTGTCGTCCCCTTCTCCTCCCGCCTTCAATCTTTCCCAGCATCAGGGTCTTTTCCAATGAGCCAGCTCTCCACATCAGGTGGCCCTGTCCTCTTTAGAACTGCTCCCTTTTCTTTGGGAACACTGTCTCTGAGGAAGCATGAACAGGTTAGAGAGAAGGCAAAAGCAGAGAACGTGACCCTGGTGATTCCAGACTGTAAGAGCAGGTCCGGGCCGGCCCAGCCCGAGGACAGAGAGGCTTCCTGTGATCCGGCAGTGACCACTTAATGCAAAGTACCTGGGAAAACTCATCGCATGTAAGAACCCTTGTGATTACTTGGGGGCTCATCTGGATAACCCAGGATAATCTACCTTTTTAAAGATTCTTAATCCCACTTGCAAAGCCCCTTTGCTGTATGTGGTGCAGCCACAGGTTTGGGGGAGTAGGACACGGACATTCTGGGGGAGCCGCCACTCTGCCCACTGCACCATCCTCTCTCGCCCCACCCTCACGCCTTGGAAGTCTTCCCTCTCCCGGGGGTCCGGGAGAGCTGCCCTTCCACCTGTGTCCTTCCCACTCTGGGTAAGATCTCCAGGATGCCCCTTTCCATGTCTGACTCCTTATACATGTCAGACCAGCCTTGTTCTGGGCAACTCAGTCCCAGGAATTCCTAGAAAGCCTTCTCTGTCAATAAAGCAAGTGTGGCCTCTGAAAACCAAAAGTGATGGTGGATACATGCCATCACACATTTGTGCGAACTCACAGAATGTACACCACCAAGAGTGAGCCTTGTGTAGACTGCAGGCCTTGGGGCACTAAGATGTGTCTGTGAGTGCAGGTTTCTTAGTGAACATGCCATTACGGTGGGGTGTACTCCTGGGGGCATCTGTACCTGAGTGAGTCAGCGGGCAGGGGCTCAGGCTTACACTCAGTTTCACTGTGAATCTAAAATTGTTCTAAAAAGAAAGTTCTTTAATTGACAAATAAACAGTACTTGTTTGGAGGGCTTTGCTGTAGTCTTGTTTTTTTTAAAAAAAATGCCTTTAACCCTTAGAAACAACTATTTTGTTCTACAAGGTGGCTATCTTGCCCTGAACCAGTGAGTTCATTTGCGTGAGTAAACCAGTAATGTTGGGAAGTTACTGGCAGGAAAGACAACTTAATTCAGCTTTGAAGACATGTTATGGCCATAGTCACCCGACAAGACCCTCCTGAGAGACCACCGCCTCCTGCAGGCACGGCTGGTCCCCGGCATCTCCGAGTCTCCAGGCCCCAGCGAGGAATCCCTCGGTCGTGTCCTTGGCAACTTCTCTGCAGCTGGGTGACTGTGTCCGACCACCCGCATCTTGTCTTTAATGAGTTGTGTTTGCTCTCTAGTAAGAGTTCTCGTTTAGGACATGTTCATTTCTCGCCCCTGCCCTTGCAAATAAAGTAGAACAATTGCAGCTGGCCACTAGTGAGCCGCGGGAAACAGGTCTTTGCTGAGTGGCCTCCGAAGTGGGTCAGCAG
Organism: Cervus canadensis; assembly: GCF_019320065.1. Taxonomy (NCBI): domain Eukaryota; kingdom Metazoa; phylum Chordata; class Mammalia; order Artiodactyla; family Cervidae; genus Cervus; species Cervus canadensis. Next base: position 2,328,257 of record NC_057393.1, on the reverse strand, counting down.
AGCTTCTATAGCAGAGGTGCAATCAGGTCCACACTTGGTTTCCGGATGACGTTTAACAGAATCAGAGGGGGAGGCGGCTTTGCGCGTGCTGTCTGCACTGAGGTTCAGCCCGCCCCCTGCCCTTCATCCTCCACTGAATTCTGAGTGAACAAGAGCTCACCTGCTCCAGGAGAGGACGGCTGCGGCACGTGTGTGTGCCAAGATCCACACTTCAGCCCCTGGACGTGGCCACAGGCTGAGGCTTGGGCACAGCCGGGCGGGAGAGGGGACAGATGACACAGGACCTCTGTTCCTCACCCCGGGGTGTGCCCGCCACATGGGGATGCGTGCTCCGGGCCTCCTACCCACCCCCCCATCTCCGAGAGGCCGCATCAGTGCCGTGAAGCCCACGTCATGGGGATGCTCCCTGGAGAGGTCAGACCTGGCCTCCAGTCATTTCCGGGGTGTGCCCCCACCCCAACATCCCTGCACCACACTGCAGTGGTCACAAATGACAGAACCGGGACTGAGATTCCCAGACCAGACAAGGAGGCCCCGGGCCCAGGCTGGCTCCCAGTGTGTGGCCACATGCCAGGCTAGCTGCCAGGTGGGTCAGGGTTCACACAGCAAGGCTGCGGGGTGACCAGAGAACCCCAACCTGGAATCATAGAGCTGCCTTTAACAGAGCATTGCCAATGTAGCATGCAGATCAGAAGCCCTGGATTCCTTCTCAGACGAGGAAACAATTTCAGAATTGTCTTTGACACTAACTAGAATGTTATAACATTCTCAATTTCTGACATTTAAGTTGAAAGACCTCTAAAACATCCCTTTATACATTGCTTGAATTTCCAAATAAATTTGTATGTTGCATGCACCTCCAAAATAACTTGAATACTGCATTCTTATACCGATGTCATACTTCTTATAAGACAATTAGTAGGTTCTTCTTCACTAATCAACAATCACTTGCTCACTCTTTAAAATGCCAATCATTTTACAGAAATCACTTCAATACTGGATACTGACAGACCAGCCATGGCCAAAGTGTTGGGGACCCGCCAGGTTCAGCTGCACGTCCTCCAGCGTGAGGGGCTGCACGGCCAGAATTAACAGCCTCACCCAGAGTCTGATGTGGCTTCGGGGTCAGCCTGGTGGTTTACTGGCGCTCTGCTGCCTTGGCATTTGTCTGTTTTCATTCCTCAAGCCAGCAGCACTTCTTTTCATAGATTAGATCAAAGCATCTTTCAGAAGATGCCGAAACTGACAGGTCTCTGTGGAGTTGCCGGACTCCTTTTCGTTATCATCCAGAGCTGGGAGTCGGTCTGAGACTTGTGCGTAGAAACGTCCCCTGGGAGAGCTCATGGGTGCCTCTCCTCACCATCACTTGCAGTTTATAGATTTCAAAGTAGATGATGCTTTAACACAGATTATCATTTTCAGAGATACTTAGACTCACGGGATAGAACTTCAAGTCTGCTGGGCTCAGACTTGCTTTAGTTGACTATTTGGGATACATACCAAACTCTCCTCAAAACATTTTCATGTTTTAGTTTTTTAAAAGAAATCTCCAAGTCAAAAATTCATGCAGTTTACCAACACTAGAGAAACACTAGTAATGAAAGCCACGTTCATCACTCCATTCTAAGGAGAATGAGGTGACGCTACTGGTAAAGATCCCGCCTACCAACGCAGGAGATGTAAGACACTTGGGTTCAATCCCTGGGTCGGGAAGACCCCCTGGAGGAGGGCAATCCACTCCAGTGTTCTTGCCTGGAGAATCCCCTGGACAGAGGAACTGGTGGGCTACGGTTCATAGGATTGCAAAGAGCTGGACGTGACTGAGGCAACTTAGCACACACACAAGGAAGATGAGAACCTTATTTCACTGATAAACTTCTCTGAGACTCTAGTGTCCAAGAAACTTACACACCATTTAATTTTTTATTGAAGTATAGTTGATTTATAATATTATAACAGTTTCAGGTGTGCAACATGGTGATTCAACATTCTTATATTTTATATTCCATTTAGCTTTATTACAAAGCAATGACTATATTTCTCTCTGCATGCATTCTAAGTTGCTTTGGTCGTATCCAACTCCTCGAGACCCTGTGGACTGTAGCCTTGTTGCTTATCTAGCTTATACATAGACTTACATACTGTACATTAGCATCTCCAAAGGGAAGCAGAGAGAGAATAGATGGGGGGACTATTTAGAATTCTGGCTGTGTGCTTCCCAAAACTGATGCTGTATTCGTCAGCCCAGGCTGCCATGACAATTGTCAGATTGCATGACTTAAACAACAGAGCTACCTCCTCACGGTTCTGGAGGTTGCCAGCCCGTGGTCACGGCTCCAGCTGGCTGGGTCTCCTCGGCCTGCACCCCTCCTGAGTCCTCACGTGGCTTCTCCTCTATGAGCTTGGGAAGAAAAAAATCTCTGATGTCTCTTCCTTTTCTTAAAAGGGCACCAGTCCCGTAGGACTAGGGCCCCACATTTATGACCTCATTTAAGCATAGATTTACCTCCTTAAGGGCTGTTTCCCACACACAGTCACATTTGGGGTAAGACTTTGACATAGGAATTTGGGGGAACACAGTTCATTACAGAGACCCAAACCTAATTAAAAATGTCATGTTGTGGATTTAAAACACGTTCCACATCCAGAGCAGGATAGACACAAAGAAAACCCCACTTAGGCAAACTGTTCTCACATTTCTGAAAAGCAGAGACCAGAAGACCTGGAAAGCAAAATAAAGAAAATATTAAAAGGGGGAGAAGAGAGGGAGATGGGAGGGAGGTTCAAAAGGGAGGGGTGTATGTACACCTATGGCTGGTTTATGCCGCGGCTGGACAGAAAACAACAAACTTCTTTAAAGCAATTATCCTTCAATTAAAAAATAAATAAATGAGAAGAAATAAATTACATGTACATAAAAAAAGAGGGAGAAAAACCCCTACCTTCACAGGAACAATAAGACTGAAAGCTGAATTTCAGAAATGAGATCCAGAAGACTGTGAGATAATACCATGTAGGGAACATTTGTTGACATGATTTCAAAAACAGAAAATGTGTAAGAATAGTAAGTTAGCCCTATCTACATTTTACCCCAACTCACCAATTATTTCCTTTTCCCCAACTATCACTTGTGCACCTTCTCTCTCCATGATCATATATGACTCAAATATCTCTCTCACACACACACATATTTTCTGTCATGGTGTTCCTTTGCTTCTAAACACTTTAGCATCCATCCCCTTAGAACAAGGTCATTCTGTTATATAACCACAGTATAATTTTCAAAGTTAGGAAATTTTGCAGCAGTCTGATGTTACTATCTAATCCAAAAATCCTTATTCAACGTTCTCCCATTGTTCCCATAATGTCCTTCACTCTCATTTCACTTTTTGCAGCCTGAGATCCGAGATCCAGCTGCCTGGTTCCCCCTAATTTAGGTCAGAACCTCTCCCTTTTACGATTCAATGCTTTGACATCCTTCAAGAGCATGGGAAGTTATTTTATAAAATGCTCAATGTGAGTTTGTCTGAGGTTTTCTCACAATTACGCTCAGATTTTGTATTTCTTGATACGAATGGCTGGAGAAGGCTTCTGTGCTCTGGCAAGTGGATCCTGACAGGTGTGAATATGCACACCTCACTTTGAGCTCAGGATGGGGACCGTAGCTCCTGCTTCTGTGTTTGTAATTCCCCTCCACCACCCGAGGAGCTGAGCGCCTCACCTCGGGTACGCTCCTGTTCACACACTCCTGTCTTCTTAGAAGTGCATTTCCGAAGCGCCAACCACACCACTGGGAAAACAAACTCACCAACCAGAGGTCAGCATCTGCCCACAGGCTCTTCTTTCTGGCCTTTACATCAGCCTACACAGTCAAGTCATCTTGTTCAAACGTTCTTGGGTGAGTTTCTCCCCTCTTCAGTGAGTCTGCGTGAATTAACTGAAATACAGTTGTGTTCATTAGTTTCGTTATTTGATTTTATGCCCTGATGGCAGAGTGCAGAGTACCAGCACACAAGAGTGATCTCCTTTATGTGAAACCCCGGAGCAGACCAAACCAGTGCGGGGAGGCAGATCCGGGCTTTCCCGGGACTGGGTGTGCTGTGGTCCAGAAACCCAAGGCAGGGGCGTGAGAGACTTTGGGGGGTCATTTATCCTGAGTGTGGAGTCAACTCTCTCAACTGTTCACTTAATTCAAGTGTCTTTTATTATATGAAGTTGATTTTTTTTTTTTAAGGAAGAGATACTTTCAGGAAAACAAGAGTTAGGAGAATATATTTCTATGAGAACTGCCCCCCCCAAGACATCCAGCAAGGAAAGGGGGTCCTTGAGACTCGGAGAGATGGTCTCAGAGGGGAGCCTGGAGGTGTGAGCAGGAGTGAAGGGCCTCGTTCCTGCCTTGGTCCCTGTGTCCACCCCGAGGGAGGCTCTCGGAAGGCACACCCTCCATCGGGGCAGGTCCTGGGAGGGGGCCCTGGGGCGGGCACCTCCTCCTGGAGCCGCAGGCATGGCGCTGGGTGCCTGCACCATCTGTTTCTAAGGCCCAACCCGAGGAAGGTTCATTGTAACAGCGTGAGGCTGCTGGACAGAGGGCCCTGCGAGCGGACCCATGCTGGACTCACCGTGGGACATTTTCGAGGTCACTTTAAGGAGATGCTGATGGGTGAAGGAGATGCGTGTCCAGCACAGACCTGGTCCTCCGTGATGCCCCCAGTGCAGGGACCAGCCGCTCCGTCTCCCGGCTTGGAGTTTCCTCGGGAATACTGTAACTGTTCATCCTCCGGAAATGTCTGTTTGACATGGATTTGAGAACAGAGATGAATAAAAATAGGGCTCTCGGGGATGGAAAACCTGTGGTACAAGGACTTTGCGGGAGCACTGATAATAAACACCTGTGAGAACTGCAGTTATGGAACAGAATGTTTTCTAAACCCTGACAATAGCAATCAAGATAATAACACCCGCGCTGACAAGCCCGGAATGAGGTGAGTGGGTGAAACCCTGGGCCTTTTAAATCTCTTCTCCCAGTAAAGCGAGTCAACTGTTTGAGTAAAATGGAAACTCTATCTAAGCAAAGGACTAGAGCCTAGATATTTTTCATAATGTTGTTATTTTTAAAATCGCAGGGGGATCTTGTAGGAAGTAAGATATAGAGATATTTATCTAAAAACCAGAAATTTCCTCGACTTTGCCTCTGTTCTTTCTGGTTTAAGCCTAGTAAAATCAAACTTAATGTACTCATAAAACGGTGTTATATATTATGATTCTGCTGAGGTAAAATGCTATTCTCCCGTATGCATAGTTTCTATTCTATCTGTACTTAAGTCAAAAAGTCTGCATTGATGTTAATATATTAATAATGTTTATTATTAGGAGGTAAGATTTGGGGGTTATTTTTGGAAGAGTTCTGTTCAGTTCAGTCCCTCAGTCATGTCTGACTCTTTGCAACCCCATGGACTGCAGCACGCCAGGCCTCCCTGTCCATCTCCAACTCCCGGAGTTTGTTCAAACTCATGTCCATTGAGTCGGTGATGCCATCCAACCACTTCAAGAGTCCCTTGAGAGACTCTTGGAAGAGTACCCGCTAGCATTTTTATTATTTTTTAATTACTCTCCCATGGCAATAATAATAATAATAGTAATAAGACACAACTGAGTGATTAAGCGTTGTTATTTAAAAGTTTAAATGCTTATTTAGTGGTCTTTGTGTTCCTTGGTCCTCTGTATCTTTTAACTGCCTTAATCCCCAGAACAAGCCTATAAAGTAGACCCCAACTTCATGAACTAGAACATCAGGGAACAGGAAGTTTATGTCACATTTCCAGGGCCACTGCCAGGGCCAAGGGGTAAGCCTGAGGGTCCTGGCTCTGGAGCCCGTGTCCTTCTCTGCTGGACGCCACCCCTCTTAGCAGGAGGAATTTTTGTGAAACTGAATACTAGTTGGTGACTGATCAGGAAGCACAAACTGCACCAGCTACTAAACAGGAATAATTTAATATAAATTCGTTAACTAGGTGACTGGTAAATAGGCAATGCTGAAGTGTCACAGAGGCGGTAACCGCTGAAACCACCACCAGAGGACAAGGGAGAGCCTGAGGCGATTAAAACTTTGAGCCAAGAGGGCACTTCCCTCGGAGCTGAGCATCAGACCTCAGAGCTGGGTGCTGGCTGGCTGGAGAAGAGTCCCTGCGGGGCTGAGCCCCAGGGCTGTGAGGGGGTGTGGGGGGTGTACCGGGCTGATCCTGCTGGCTTGGGAAAGGCTGCAAGCTGTTTTCATCTACAGGAAACTTCTGGGAAGTCCACTGGGAAGACTTCTTGCTAGGATGACATTCATAGTAACCACCCCAGACTAGCAATAGTAAGAAAACAGGAAGCAAACTGGAGCGTGATCCCCTTCCTCCTCTTCCAGCCTGACGGTCTGTCCTCTTGGCAAAACCTACTACTGAGCCACCTGCAGAATCAGAAGTGAGGTTGGAAGAGTGTGGCTGCAGCATCACAGAGCAGAGGACAGGAGAGTGGGTTTGCAGCTGGGAGATAGCCACGTGATTGCCGGTGCAGTGCAGCCCTTTAGTGGCTGTGAGTCCACATGCACTTGTCATTGGGCACTTCTGTACAGAGCAAACACAGTCTGTCTCCACCTAACGACATCCAGCGGTCCTTCACACAAACAGAGGTACTCTCGTGCTCCCCACTTGAGGAGACCCCTACACACCAATCAGACTGTGCTCATCTCTGGGAGACAGGCATGCTGTCCATCTGGGCATTCAACACGCCTAAGGAGCTGGTCACCTAAAAACTCCGGTGTAAAGAGCATCTTCTAGGAAACGTGCATAAAACAATAAGGGTCAGAAGAAGACAGGTTACGCCTGCAAAGCAGTCCTGAGCGAGGGACTCCACCTGAACTTCTAGCATCATCATCAAGAATCAGAGAGAAGGCTGGCAGGAAGTTGGGATTGGGGGAGTTTAAACCAGTAACTTCAGGAAAAAGGGGAGGAAAGACCTACAGGCAGAACTACCCTCTCCCCCCACCTACGAGAGTTTCCTGTGAGGATGCGTGCTAAGTGCTAAGTCACTTCAGTCCTGTCTGACTCTTTGCGACCCCATGGCCCATAGCCCGCCAGGCTCCTCTGTCCATGGGATTCTCCAGGTAAGAATACTGGAATGGGGTGCCATTTCCTCCTCCGGGGGATCTTCCCAACCCAGGGACGGAACCTGCATCTCTCATGTCTCCTGCTTTGGCAGGCAGGTTCCTTACCACTTGGGCCACCTGGGAAGGATGTGGACCTCCCATCTCTGGCTGTTACCTGTGAGACAAGGTGCTGGGGGTCCCGTGAGGAGGAGGAGCAGTTCTGGGAGGAAGGGAGGCGGTCCTGGGGTGTCTCTGCGTGCGGAGACAGCAGTGCAGTTCTGATGACAGTGACGGCTACAGAGGGTCGGGGTCAAGTCCACAGCCAGCTGAGCGAGGGCCTGAGTCAGAGCCAGCTGGGTCTGGGGCCAGGCTCCGGACCTTGGTAGCTGGCTGCTACACCTGCTGCTCTGAGCTCGGGACCCTGAACTGCAGGACGTGTGACAGGAACGAAAGGGGACCTGGGCTCAAGGCTGCCTGGCACCAGCCAGTGCTCCGCCACCTTCAGCCTCCCGGACTTGCCTTCTCCCAACCTCACTACTCACTGAGGGAGGGGAGGTGGGGAGACCTCACAGAGCAGAGCGCAGCATCAGCTCAGACACTTGCCGTTCAGTCACTAAATTGTGTCCCACTCTTTGCAACCCCATGGACTGCAGCACACCAGGCTTCCCTGACCTTCACTATCTCCTAGAGTTTGATCAAACTCGTGTCTGTTGAGTCGGTGATGCCATCCAGCCACCTCATTCTCTGTCACCTCCTTCTCCTCCTGCCTTCAATCCTTCCCAGCATCAGGGTCTTTTCTAATGAATCAGTTCTTTGCATCAGGTGGCCAAAGTATTAGATTTTTAGCTTCGACATCAGTCCTTCCAATGAGTATTCAGGGTTGATTTCCTTTAGGATTTACTGGTTTGAACTCATTGCATTTCAAGGGACTCTCAAGAATCTTCTGCAACACCATGATTCGAAAGCATCAATTCTTCAGTGCTCAGCCTTCTTTATGGTCCAGCTCTCACATCCACACATGATTACTGGAAAAACCATAGCTTTGACTCTCTGGACCTTTGTCAGCTAATCAGATAGACTTGCTTTCAGATCCCAGCTCAGGCACCCAGCTGTGTGATTCAGGACAGTCGTTTCAATTCTCCGAACCCTGGTTTCTCTCATCCTATCTCAGGCAGTTGGGGCTGTTGTAATCAAAGTGCCATGGAATTTACTTCTCAGCTCTGGGGGCTGGACATCTGAGATCCGGGGGCCAGCACGGCAGGGTTCTGGTGAGAAGCCCCTTCCAGGTTGCAGCTGACGGGTTTCTCCTGTGTCCTCAAGTGGGTGGGGAGAGGGCCAGAGGGCTCTGGGGGTCTCTTATAAGGGCATGAATCCCATCACAGGGGCCCAACCCTCATGATCTGTCACCTCCCCAAAGTCCCCCCTCCTGACACCCTCACTAGGGTTAGGATTTTAGCGTAGGAATCTGAGAGGAGCACCAGCATTCAGTCCGCAAGGAACGCCCGGCATTTGGGGCTCCCTTCTCGATCAGCATGGCCGTGCCCTGGCTTGGTGCCTGGCTCCAGGGGACGGGCAAGCAGTTCTGCTATTGGCTGTCACAGTAGTGACGTGTCTTTGGGAGTCACCAGTACTTCTGTTCATTAACCTGGAGTCCCTCAGACTGCTTGCAGGAAGGAGTCCCCAGGAATCAGCACGGTTGCAATGGCAGAGAACATTCCGCCAAAGCCCAGAGCAAACCCAGCACTTCTTCCTTCCTTGGCAAAGGACTGTCTGGGTTTTGCGTGTATCCCCCTGACTGGCACATGTGTGTGCTAAGTCTCTTCAGTCGTGTCCGACTCTTTGTGACCCCATGGACTGTACCCCCACGTCCCTCTGTCCATAGGATTTCCCAGGCAAGAACACTGGAGTGGGTTGCCATTTCCTCCTTCAGGGGATCTTTCCAACCCAGGGATCCAACCCACTTCCCTCATGTCTGCTGCATTGGCAGGCAAGCTCTTTACCACTAGCGCCACCTGGGAAGCCGACTGGCACAACCACTTTTACTTTACAAAGCCAGGACCCTGTCTCTTCAAACCATTGACCTGCTCCAGGTGCTGCCAAATCACTGCCAGGACCATCCTGACCAATACACCTCTCTTTCTGAGAGAAGTGTGGGTTGTACACCAGGATACACCGGTGATGGGTGATCTGAAGTTGTGACATTTGGGATCCAGTCTGTAATTACAGAGACTTGCACTTTCTCATCTGTTAAGAAAAATAAGGGAAAGTAATGATGTGATTTGAAGAGGTAATAACATTCAGAAGAAACAAAAGTGATACCCGTTTTTTTTAAAGGTTTGGGTGAAAAGAAATGTGCTTGTATCTTTTTTCACTGTGAATGGAAATTAGATGGCAAGACAAGAAGGTTTACATGGAGGAATAAACAGATTCCTACTGCGAGACAGTGATCATCACAGTTGTAATTATACGAAGGAGAAAGAAGTTTTCTTCCGAGTGAGATGGGAAAGCCTTCTTGTTTACGCAAAAACAGAGACTAGAGGGGGCTGGGAGCAGCGGAATCGCTGCTCACCATCAATTGAGATAGATAATGTGAGTACGGGACCTCTGTCAAGGGCCTGAGTGAATGATCCTGGGTCGTGGAGGCCTGGGGAGCCAGGGTCACTGGGAGTGGGGCTGGCCTGGGTGGATAGGAGAGAGCGGAGGCTTCAATATGCAGGAGGGGGGCCAACAAGGCCAGGATTAGAAATCCTGGGGGTGTCCCTGGGGATGGACCGTTTGCTTCCGGCTGTCGGGTCCTGGAGAAGCAACAGGTGAGAAGGAACCGGATGTAGGACAGGAACTCAGACCCACGGACTCGGGGTGGAGACCCAGCCCCTGGGGTCAGATTCCCGGGGCTGGCCATGCCAGGAGACCAAGGCAAGGCCAGCGCCTGGGCCTGGTCAGGGAGGGGACCCAGGTTAGGGGGCCCGCCCTCGGCTGGGTTCTCCTAGGGGGTCTGCCTCAGCACCTGGGGTGGCGGGGAACCCCCAGGAAGCCATGGACAGCAAGAAGCCTGGCGAGGAGGAGCCGCTGGGCTCCTCTCCAATTGGGCGGGCATTTCTCAGCCCCGTGTCCCTCGTTTGCAAAGGGCAGGAGCTGTAGAGTTGCTGCAGCAACTGAATGCCATGGCGCATCTTTCTCCACATCTACTGGTTATAATCACTCAGTCTTCCTCACGATCTCACTCTGGCCCTTGGCCCCAAAGCTGAGGCCAAGAGTTATCACAGAAGCAGCTGGAAACTCTCCATCAAAACAGGCATTTCTCAGGCATGTCTAGAAGAAGCTTTGATCATGCTCTCTTTGTAGCACGTTTCTGAGTTTTCCTGTAACACGGACATTCTGCCCTCCCTGCCCCACCGCCAGCTGTCCAGTCAGACCCTAAAAGCAGCGAAGCCTGGAAGGCAGGTGTTCCAGGCTCAAACCCTGGCGGTCTCTCGAGCTGTGTGACTTTGCAGGTCACCTCACACCCTATGCCTCGTTGTACTTGTCTGGGGCTTCCCTGATAGCTCAGTGGTAAAGAATCCACCTGCAAGGCAGGAGACCCCGGTTTGATTCCTGGGTCAGAAAGATCCACTGGAGAAGGGATAGGCTACCCACCCCAGTATTCTTGGGCTTCCCTTGTGGCTCAGCTGGTAAAGAATCCGTCTTTAATGCAGGAGACCTGGGTTCAATCCCTGGGTTGGGAAGATCCCCTGGAGTAGGGAAAGGCTACCCACTCCAGTATTCTGGCCTGGAGAATTCCAGGGAAGGCTTAGTCCATAGGACTGCAAAGACTTGGACGTGACTGAGTGACTTTCACTTTACAATGGGGCTAAATGCCCCCCTTCCCCGCGTCCCACGCGTTCACGGCAGCCAGAGACTTGGGCTGGGGGCCCCAGAGGGTCCTGTGTTCCCTTTCGTCCCAACTTTCCATAAAGGAAAAATACTTTGTGCAAAATAAAGAGCTGTCCCAGTTTTCTGCTGTTCTAATTTAAGAGGAGACAGTAGAGATGAAGGAGCAACAAGCAGGAGTCGCTTCATGGAGCCCCTCGGTCACGGGAGACGCAAACCCTCTCCTCTCCACCTGGCACCTCCCGCCCCGTGGCTTTTTCCAACCTTAAAAAAGTGCAGATCGCGAGGGTACCTGCCGGCCAGAGGGGTGAGAAGTGAGTTGCTACACTCGATAGTTCATGCTAAAACCCCCTACATAGCAAGTGTCTAACAAATTATTATTATTGTTCTTTGCATCATGCTGACCCCCAAACACCATTTTCTGAGAAGAAATATCAAAGTTTCTAAAGCAGCAGTTAGACCGATGAGTGCTCAGCGGCCAGCTCTTGGTGGGGACTGTTCTAAATGGCCAGGCCCCTGATTGATGGCCGTCTACGGGCTCGCTCAAGACAGGCCTTCAAATGACTCGGTTTGGTTTCAGGAACCCAAAGGTGGTAATAAGCACGTGTCAGTTCCGCCAGCCCCGTGTTTGACACTCCAGCAAGATAAGTGATCAAAACACTATTTTAAAATTAGCCAGCTTATGACCTTTCTGTTGTGCCGCATGCTGGAAATGTCAGGATTAAGGAAATCACGGGGAATCGCTGTGAGGCTCGCTGTCAGGAATGCAAATCCAGGGGGAGCAGACACTTGAGCGGAGCCGTGCGCATCCTTGGTCACCGGCGCCGGGGTGCCCGGCTGTTTCCACGGAGACCTGGGTGCAGTGTGAGCCATGCTCTGACTCGGCCTGGGGGAGGTGTGGGCTGGTGTGACAGGATCTGACCCCGGGGAGCCTCAGGCACCCGGCACCTTCACACAGAGGCTCATCGCCAGGAGAAGCCAAGCAGGAGAGGCGCCAGGAACATCGCAGAGAGTTATGCATGTTCCTTGAACAGAGGGTCCAACAGCCCCCCTGAACACGATTGCAAATCTCTATTTGATGACAGGGATTGTAATACAGCTGTATTCCAGTTATTCCAAATCCTGTATTTAGCTAATGCAAGCTGCCAGTAAACACAGCTAGACCTACAGCGGGGAACAGAAATGCAGTGCAAAGGGGGACGTTTCTCTTGCTTCAGATCCTGGATCCTCACCCATATTTTCAGTTTTCATTGCTCAGAATAAGGATTTAGGAAAGTACTTTCGAACACACCATGTTTCTTGAACACCGACTCCGTGGATGTGAGTTGGAGCAAACTCTGGGAGATGGTGATGGACAGGGAAGCCCTGGGTGCTGCAGTCCATGGGGTTGGAAAGAGTGGGATATGACTGATCGACTGAACAATGATGACAATGTTTCTTAGGCTCCGGGGCAGAAAGATGGGACCTTCCTTGGTGTCTGCAAGCAAGAATGGGGGGCCCGCTCCCACGGTCCACGCTTGTCCCCATCTGGGGTCACCTGGGCAGTCCAGCCTCAGGGCATAGAGTGTGGATTCAGGCCAGATGGAGCAGCACTGGGCTGCCCACGTCAACATCCAGGGTCGGTAACGCGACAGCAGACACCTTCCGACTTGTGTTTCTTTTCACGCGTTGAACATATTTTGAAGGAAACGCCAAGGTGATTTTGCAGAGCCTGATGGAAGACATTGGCCGATTCTTTTCAAGAGGACTGTGTGGGACACACCATGCCCTGCAGAATCTCCCCGGAAATGCGAGCCTGTCTGTCCTCACCTCTCCATCCCGACAACCCCTCCCCAGGCCTGCAGTTCCAGGGTCGCCCAGCAGCTCCCACCCACACCACTCCCCGGAGGTACTGGCCCCTGCTGGCCCTGTAGGGCTGAGCTCCCCTCCATGGGGCAGCTTGGGGGTCCTGGCAGTCAGGACACGTGGCCTCACCAGCCCTCTCTGTCTACACCCGGGTTGTCCGTGTTGGTCTGACAGCTGGGCTGTACCAGTGACCTGGAGGGTGACCTCCCTCCCACCCTGGTGTCTCTGGAAACCATCCACCTCCCACCCTCGATCCAGCTCTACGGCTGGATCTGTGGCCCTTCCCCCGGGCCTGGCTCCAGATGGCAGGCTCAGGTGGGGAGGAGATGAGTTCATTCACCTTTGATGGAGGGCCCATCACCCCAGTCCCCTCCTGTACCACTGGGGACCCCGCAGGGGCCAGTCTACCAACTCACCTGTCTCGATACATGAATCCTTATTTCTAAGCAAACTCACCCCATCACCGCACTGATTCTGGGGGTGCCCATTGGCAGTTCTCGGCAGAGTTTCCGGCTCAGGAAGGCCTGCGTGGGAAGGCGGTGAGGACTTTCTGTGGACAGACAGCATGAGCCACGAGGGTTAGGGGCCCAGGCGCACAGTGTTAGCTTCGTCTTAATGATTGCTTGGGCTTCATTTGTACTTGGGACAATTGGAAGCAACGGAAGCATCCAGCAAGTGGCAGTTAAGAATGTGATGGTAAAAGGACTTCCTTAGCAGTTCACTGGTTAAGACCCCGAACTTCTAATGCAGGGGACGCAGATTCTGTCCTTAGTCAGGGGAAATAATATCCCACATGCCACGTGGTGCAGTCAAAAAAAAGAAAATCAGAATACGACGGTCTAATCAGGGGACGATGCCGGATGGAGCCACACAAGACGAAGCTCTCGGAGGCCGGAGGGGACCAGAGCATCCTTGATGAGACGCATTAAGTGGCCGGCGTGCCCTGTGCATGCTTTGCTTCCACGGGAGCAAATCTGTGTGTTGTAAAATCCTAACGAAGGGCACTCTGCAGGGAATGGTCAATAAATACGATGTAGAAAAGGACAAGAGGATGAAGCCAGAAGGTTGACCTTTTTGACTGTTTGATGATGTGTGGGGTGGACTGTGCTACTTTTTAAAAAAAATGTACTTTATTTTCATGTTGTGGCTGTGCTGGGTCTTCGTTGGTTGCTCTGAGGCATGTGGGATCTTCCTGGACCGGGGATGAAACGCGTGTCCCCTCATTGGCAGGCAGATTCTTTACCACTGGATCACTAGGGAAGTCCTGCTGTCACCTTTTTATGGTATGGTTAGATGATTTTCTAAAGAATAAATTGTTAATTTAAAAAAAATTAAAAATAAAACCAAAAATCTCATTACAAAATGGGCAAAGGATCTTAATGGACATTTCCCCAAAGATATGCAGGTGGCCAACAGACACACAGGAGTGCTCAGCATCACTAAGTTTCAGGGAAATGCAAATCAAAACCCCAGTGAGATCGCGTCTGACACCTGTCCGGATGCCTATCACCAAAGAGACAGCAGATAGCTAGTGCTGGTGAGGATGTGGGGAAAGCGGAAGTTGAGGCAGCCACTGTGGGGAAGAGTATGAAGACTCCTCAAAAACTTAGAGTTACCACATGATCTGGCAATTCCGCTTCTGGGTGTTTATCTAAAGAAAGTGGAAACACTCACTCACAAAGATATATTCACCCCCATGTCAACATCAGCATGATCTACAATAACCAAGATACAGCAGCCATCTAAGTGTCCACTGATGGATGAGTGGATAAAAAAGATATGGCACATAAATACAACAGAATATTACTGAGCCATAAGAAAACGAGGAAATCTTGTCATTTACAGATACACGAATGGACGTCGAGGGCATTCTGCTAAGTGAAACAAGTTGGACGTAGGAAGACAAATGTCACTTACATATGGAATCTAAAAAAAACAAAAACGAAAACTCAAGCTCGGACTTCCCTGGTGGTCCCGTGGATAAGAATCCTCCTGCCAATGCAGGGGATACAGGTTCCATCCCAGGTGTGGGAAGATCGCACCCACCACAGGACAATGAAACCCACACGTCACAGCTCCTGAGCCTGCCCTCGAGAGCCCGTGCTCCTCACCGAGAGAAGCCACAGCCCCGAAGCCTGCGCACCTCAACCAGAGGGGCCTTGCCTGCCGCGGCTGGAGGAGACCCACGTGCAGCAGGGAAGACCCGGAACAGCCAGGAGAGAGACTGCGGGTTCTTGTCTCACCGTGGGCTTTTTAAAAACAAAACAAGCAAACAAAAGCTCGAGCTCATAGACACAGAACTGACGGGTGGCTGCCAGAAGCAGCCGGTGGCAGGCGGAGGAACTGAGTGAGGGGCAAAAAGGCCCAGACCTCAGTTACGAGCGGAATGAGCTGCAGGATGGAAGGCCCCACCTGCCGGCTGTAGTCGCCAGTATTGCACTGTGTGTTTGAAAGTTGCCAAGAGGGCAAATCTTTAAAGTTCTCATCACAAGAAGAAAAAAAATCCATAAGTATGTCTAGGGATGAATGGTAGCTAGATTTCATGGAGTGGTCATTTTCCAACATACACACACATCAGATCATCACGTTGTCCCCCTCAAACTAATATGGTGGTGGTGGTTTAGTCACTAAGTCGTGTCCGACTCTCGCAGCCCCATGGACTGTAGCCCACCAGGCTCCTCTGTCCATGGAATTCTCCAGGCAAGACTGCTGGAGTGGGCTGCCGTTTCCTTCTCCAGGGGATCTTCCTGATCCAGGAATTGAACCCAGGTCTCCTGCATTGCAGGCAGATTCTTTACCAAGTGAGGTACAAGGGAAGCTAATATAACTAATGTCAATTATACCTCAGTATAAAAGACAATCTGAACGCGCTGCTTGCCAGAAGGTGACATAGAGTGTTCCATCATAAGGGGACCCATGGTAGCAGGAGAAATGACTCCTAACAAACCACAAACCCTTTTATCTTCAAACTTTAGTAAAATAGTCCAACATAAGGCTTAATTCATATTACCAATACACCCTTCAAAAACCCAGCTCAGCCTTTGAGGAAGACCAGCACTGAAATGCCGTGGTGAGCTTCACCATCCAGAACATCCTAGGCCGTTGGCCAGTCCTGGCTGGTTTCCACGGAGCGGTGTTGACACACTTGGACACATTCCGAATCTTTTTCATTTTCTGGGTTTTTTTGCTCACCTAAAACTTTGGTCTGCGACTTGTTTCAGCTTCCAAAGGAGAGAGAGAGAGAGAGAGCTAGGAGCTTTTCTCTGATCATCTCCTGGTTTAAAGTCTCCATCATGGGCGCCTTGGTGTTGAAGGCAGTGATGGGCTGGGGCCTTCTGCGCATTCACTCTCACTTCTATTCCTGTTCCCTTCGCTGGGAAATTCCTTTACTAAATTAAAGGCAATATCCCCTGCAGCTACTAATGAGAAGCCCTGTAGCTGTCTTCTGTCGTCCACATTCCCTTAGTTTTCACGTTTGATCAACAACCTCTTCTCGCCAATTTTACCCCCAGATGCATCTAAACCTCCGCCTCTGCCAGCCCCTCTGCCCGCTGCCTGCTGGGCCCACCAGGCCTCAGCTGAGCTTGACCCCCTTGTCTATTGCCACGGCCTCTAATCGGTCTCCCTGCCTCCAGCCTCTCCGGCTCCAATCCATTTTCTGTGCTTTCCTCGGTATGTCTTAAAGAAAGACTGCTCCACTCCCCAGTTTGCAAGTGGGCAGTTTCTCTTCAGCCACAGGACAAAGATCAGTCTTCTCAGAAGACACACAAGGTCCTTTTGCACCCGACTCCAGCTTGCTGTCCCGCTTTCACCGCCTGCTTCCAGAACACTCCTGTCCTACAGTCACATGGGTCTCCTGACTCCTCCGCAGGGACTCAGCCCTCTGTCCTTCAAAGCACAAGTGTACAGGCACCCTCGTCCGTGGCCCCCTCTGCCCGGCGTCTTGTGTACCTGCCTCAGGCCTGGAAACTCTCGGCTCATCCATCAAGACTCAGCTCGGCAGGCACTTCTTCCAGGAAGCCTTCCTGGAAATCCCCAGAAGAACCTGGTTGGATCATTCTTGAATGAGCATCTTTCCCACCTGGCTCCGAGCTCCCCAGGGATGGCCTCGCCTTCCTCACTCTTCCTCCCATTTCTGGAACTGAGCCTGGTGCAGAGTACCAGCCACTAGGCCATGTCGCCTTAACTAAATGTGGACAAACACATTCCCCGTTCAGAGAAAACAGGAGTCAGTACCAGGAACACCTGTTTCTCAGCAATTAGCCTCCTCTAGAACATCTTGAAAGACCTTGGAGACCAGGGTGAGTGAAGGGGTTACTCAAACGTCCTCATTGGGAAGATGTGACTTACAAGTTTGGGCTGAAATAAAATCAAATTGAAAAAAGTAGTCATGCAGGACTTAGTTTTTGTCTAAAAGTATAAACCATGACATGGATACAAATGCATTCATTTTTCTTAAATAGTTCTTATCACTTAAGAGATGAGGCCTGTTAAGCACACAGGCTATGCCAACATGGCACTGATTACAGAATTTCTAATTGGTATAGATGTAGTATAGAGGTAGGGACATACCCTGCTGGCATTAAGAATTTCTGTCAAGACATTTCTGAGAATAGTGTCTTATTTGAAGAAGCAAAATGTGATGAGAAACTCAGGCAGTCTTTCTGTTTTTCCAAGTTATTTACAAGATCAGCAAATAGCAATGTTTATTCAGCATGTACTATGCATGAGGCAAGTTTCTTGGGGCTGGAAGTGAGGAGAAAGACAAAGATAAAAAACACACATCTCTGTTTTTAAGAAGAGTGCGTGAACTCCATAGCTGTTCCCTTCTCCAGGGGACCTTCCCAACCTATGGATGGAATCCAGGTCTCCCGCATTGCAGGCAGATTCTTTACCAGCTGAGCCACCAGGGAAGCCTGACAGATGTTTAGTGTGGTGAAATATAAATTTTCAAATATTTGGATATTGCACAGTCTATTAAAAAACTGTTTCTGTTCGGCATGTCCAAAAATCACTTTTTAATTTCAATCCTGGTTTCTGTTTCTCCTAAAAAGTAAGATCGGTGGACGTGATATAATATATCCAAAGTCACCCAGAATGAGTCACCATGACAGAGACTTCCAGTGACATTTATTCAGGACTGAACTGAGCCTGTTGTTACTGCTTGGGATCTGCAGACAAGAGACACGGGAGCTTATGACAAGAGACATAAAACTGAAGAACGCCCAGGGCTCTGCTAGACAGGTTCTGATAACGTGAGAACATAAGGCAATGTCAGTTGGGATTTTCTTACATTTCAAACTTATGCCAAAACCCAGAAAGTCACCTTGACTTCTCCCACTTGCCCTGGCAACGTGCTGCTTGGTTCTGAAGAATGTCCACCAATCCCTGTAACCATGTCTGAGACCCATTCTCTGGCCTCCATCCTTGACACTCCTAGCCTGAAAAATAAAAGTCTTTTTGTCTGTCCAGACTATTTCAACAGTTTCCCAGTGGGCTGCATTATCACCAGAGTTGTCTTTTAAAAATGAGAAGCTAGTCCTTTGTTCTTCTGCTTAAATCCAAGCAATGATTCTCCTTTGTCTATGGGATGAATCCACATCCAGAACGGGACAGCAGATGCTTCATGGCACCTTCCGGGATTATTTTCTCCAAATCCCTCCCCGCCAGCCTCCTCCCTTATCTTTTGCTGTTGTTGTGATTAGTGGCTCAGTCAGGTCTGACTCTTTGTGAGCCCATGGATTGTAGCCTGCCAGACTCCTCTGTCCATGGGATTCTCCAGGCAAGAAGACTGGAGTGGGTAGCCATTTCCTTCTCCAGGAGATTTTCCCCACCCAGTGCTTGAACACGCGTCTCCCACATCTCCTGCATTTACTGAACCGCCCGGGAGATCCCCAGGCTTCAGTGGTTCAGAGCATAGCAGTGCTTCAGGGGGCTGGCTCTGGTGCAGGCTGATCTACCGGAGACAGGGGTACTGGGTGTCTGTCACCAAAAGGGTGCTCTCTGGAGCCTCTGCCATGCACAGGTTGGAGGTCAGAGCCTGGCCCCTTGGGCAGCACTGTCCCTTTTAACCTGTGTCAGGATCTCTCCGGAGTGAGAGATCTTGTTTAAACACAGACTGCTGGGCTGTACCCCTGAGCTTCTGATTCAGATGGGGGGGATGTGGACCCTATATGGCCATCATCAAGCTGGCCACACCTACCCTGAGCTGTCAAAGCATGCTGCTATCATCAAACGAGGACCCGGTGGCCTCATCTCCTGTGGGGATGGTGGTGCCTCACGCTCAGAACCCCAGGAGCGGTTGGACCTCTGGGGCTATTCTCAAAAGCGAAGGAAAGTAAGTTATTTCATGGAGTTTATCCAGGATTCAACTCTCACTATTTAATAAAGCCAGAAAATTTCTGTTAGATCTACATCAGTTGAGACTTCAGGAGTGTCACTCTGCCTGTCAGATGGACCAATGGCTGATCACTTTCAGGAAATCTTGGGTGTTTTTGAAAGAACACCCCTTAAAAGAAGGACACACGAGGGGTGTGACACAAATTGTTCCCTGCGTTTGGAGCCTTCACAGGTGCCTAGGGGTTCTGCAAATTGCAGGAGAGAGAAAAGTTGTCTGAGTTTGCAAGAAATGAACTTTAGATATTCCCAGGTTATATATATAACCTATCCCGTTTGCCTCCTTCAATTAGAGGTTTAACCTAAGAATCCTTCAAATATGTGTTTAGTCTCAAGTCATAACTAGATTATTTGACCATTTAAGCACAATCTGAAATGTAACACTGAAGATGCATCTCTTGAGAAATCATCATTCCTAGTCCTATAAGCTTGACGTGGGACTTACCTGGTGGCGTGGTGGTAAAGAGCCACTTGCCAATGCAGGAGACACAGGGACCCGGGTTTGATCCCTGGCCCGGGAAGATCCCCTAGGAGAGAAAATAGAAACTCACTCCAGTATTCTAGCCTGGAAAATCCCATGCACAGAGGAGCCTAGCAGGCCACAGTCCATGGGATTGCAGAGTTGGACACACCTGAGTGCGTGCACACACACACACACACACACACACACAGGCATGACATGAGGCCCAGTATCCATTAGCGTGTAGTCCATTTTCTTTTTCATTTGCTGCTGCACTGGAATCATCCTTGCTCTGCCCTCGGGGACACACAGCCCTATATATCTGGAGTACAGTCCCAGGGGATGGACTTGGGGATGGACCACTTGTCCATCAGTGGCAGTTTCCCGTCCTTTGAAACCGGGTAGTGAGGTTTCACATGCTGCTGATTTCCCTGGATAAACACACATCTGCTGCAGATAAACCTCTCTTCTCAGATGGATGATGCTTTGCCTTTATCTAAACAGTCTCTATTTATAAATCTCTTTTATTCATTTCAATAAGCCACACAGTGTAACTCCCAGGCGGGGACCCAAAGCAAAGCCTTAAATGGAAGGGCAGAGATGGTCACCAGGATGCAGAGCACACGAGGTGATAATCTCTGAGGGAGAGGGAACATTTTACAGAGACACCAGCACCGTGAGGAGCATATGCATCAGAAAGCTAACGAAGCCCTCCTTCAAGTTAAGACAGTAGGCCGGATTTCAATATGCACTCTGGACCCAGACTATTCCAAGAACTAACATTCCTACCCAGTATCTGTTAAACCTGCCATTGGATTTCAGGAGCTTCAAACAGCTTTGTTCTTGGTGTCCCCAGACGGGGCTCACCTTTCCATCAACATCCTGACCATACCTACATGCATGGCCTACGCTGGGGAAAAGGGTAGAGAGATTTATAAAGATAGTTATTTACTTATTCATTTTTACAGTTGTTTTTTCTTTTAAATGAGCACATTTTCTTGGTAATGTTGTCTTCATGTTTTCCTTTACTGTGCTTGAGGCTGTTGCCTTGGCTACAGGAAACACTGATGCTGATAAATTGCTCTTCACATCTGAGACAATCGAAGTTTCTGGCAGGGTGGACATTTATATCATGTTCTTTGCCACAGGCAAACCTTTTTTTCTGAGGAGTTTGAAGATTCTTTTCTTCTCCCTATGAAGAAGGAAATCTTGATACATCTCCAATTACCCTCAACTGAGACGTTTGATCTCATGATTATTCAAGAAGCCCAGTGTCGTGTTTCTCACAGACTTAATGCCTCACTGCCGTCTCCCCACTTGTCTCATCCCTTTGGGTTCAAGGGAAGAGGTTCTCCAGTTTGACAGGGAACCTCAGCGCTCTGATGGAGCAGAGCTGGGCAGAGGACCGCACAGCACGGAGAAGCCTTCTGGCGACGCATCAGATCTAATTCTGCCCTGTCTTTCCACTTGGGCCTTTGCTCAAACAATGCTGCATGCCTCGGGATTCCACAGAGAACACATCTTTAAGTGTTGGTGACGTGAGGAGTGCTCACATATACAGTTGCATTCCTGTCTGCACAAACAACCCCGCAGCAATACTGGTTGTGTGTCCACATGCTCCTGGGCAGGGGAGCCCGGAGTCTAAGCTGCATCGTGTTTTGAGGTCTGTGCTGCAGGAGGACCAGGGCTTCAGTCCTGTGGTCACAGAGCTCAGTTCTACTGAGAGATCACGGGCTTCTTGCAGATCCCTGGGGGTCTGCATGCGGACGGCGAGCACATCTAGACTGTGCTCATGGGCACTGGTGGCTGGACTGAGGAGGGACGGCAGGGCCATCCAGGGCAGAGCAAGATTGGAGGTCCTGAGAGAGGGCAGGTCTTTCATCTCCTCCTCCAGAGTCTGACCTGTCCTGCCCGGGAGGCTCCGTCCACTGCACCCTCCTCACTTCAGCAAGATGATCCCACCCTCACTGACACAGCGCAGGTGCATCGGCCTCCGTCGTAGTTATTGGTTTCTCCATTTGTTTTAAAAATTATATTTAATCACCATCTGGTACCTCACTGATGTGCTATGTGGCCCAGAGAAATTTGTTTGTTTGTTTGTTTGTTTTCATCCCGGGACTGCTCTTTTCCAAGTGTCACTCTGTGTATCTATCTATTCTGAAAGCTTCTATTTCTTCCTCAGAGAACTGCAAAAGTGATCTAATTTCATTGTGAAATCTAGTGGGAGGGATAAACAAACTTCAAATTTCACTTATCCAACTTGGCGATGATCATTTTTGACAAACATCTCCACTCAGAAAATTGGTACTTTTCTGCACTTTCCTATAATCAAATAGTAAGCAATTTTGAAACCCCAAACAGGTCATCAGCAACAGTATTTTGGCACAAAGAGTGAGCAGGGGCGTCTGCCCACCGGCTGGCACCCAGCACATCAGAAGACCTTGTGTCCCAGGGCATCAGCCCACAGTTAGAAGGCCTCCTCGGATCATGGGGACGGTGATAGGGGCAGGGGGGTGTGTGTGATAAACACGCTACTCTGCTGTCTGATGACTCTGCTTCAGCTCTAAGAAATAGCATTGCAGATAGTATTGAAAAGCACCGAGCAGAAATTCAGTGTCAGTGGGCGCCCTGGGCATGGCGGACTCTCAAAGTCACAGGACGTGGGGGCTGGGAGGGACCCCGGGTCTCAACCTGGCGGCGTGTGTCTTCGAGTGCGGACCTGGGGACCAGAGGGGAGAGGTGGCCTGGCCAGGGCGCCAGCTCATCAGGAGGGGCGCAGGGACAAGGGCCTGACCTCCAGCCCCGGTCTGTCTCACTGCCCTTCGCTCCCTGCTGTGCGCCCACGTGTCCCCTCACCTACCCTCCAGGGGAATGGCCGTCTGGAAAAGGCCTGCTGCAACCGGCTCCATTTCCAAGTCAGCAGGAGCCAGCGGGGGTGAGGCGAGGGCTGGGGGCGCCAGGCCTGTGAGCAGGACGTTGGCACCGTGTCCGCAGTCAGGGCTCCGCCCCAGGGAAGGACCCCGGCTGTGGGCCCCCGCCCCTACCTGTGCGAGCCTGGGGTCATCGGGCCTGCCTCGGCCTCCCAGCCCCTCACTGCTGTGGATCAAGCCGGCCGGCGGCTGCTGGGTTTTGGGAGGCAGTGATTGTGGCTGTGTGGTGGGGTTGAGGGGCACAGCTCTGTCTCCTGACCTCCAGGACCTGCTGGGCCCTTCAGAGTCCAACCGTTTGGGCAAACGGCTCAAGCCCCGCGGCCTCCTTCCTCCGGCCAGCCAGCTCTCAGACAGCAACAATGGGCATAATGACCCTTTGGACCGCGGCCCGCCAGGCTCTTCTGTCCATGGGAGCCTCCAAGCAAGGATACTGGGGTGGGCTGCCTAATGATGCTCATACTAGGGGCTTTTCCAGTGTTTTTGGAGTGTTTTGGTTTTAAGAAGCTGTAATTCAGAAGAAGGGATGGGGAGAGAAGAGAGACCCCAGGGCAGAGGCTGGAAAGAGGTCAGGTCCCCCGGCTCCTGTCTAAGCCGCGCTGGGTGGGGACACCCAGGCCCACTCACTCTTAGCCTGAGAGGGCCCATCAGACGTGTATGTGTGACACTCAGCTCCCCCCCACCCCACACACACACAAACACTGCTTGTGTAGCCTCACGTCCACCAAATTCCAGCTGCTTGGAAAAAGCGTAGCCACAAGACCACAGGCTGAAGCAGAGACCCAGAGCATGACGCGCCTCTTGGCTTCAGTTGGTCAGCACTGACTCTGTTCACTACTTGACGCTTCTACTAATCTATGTTAGTTGTTTCCTGTGTTTGAAATAACTTAATAAGCGTGGGTAATAGGCAGAGGCCCATCAGGACTGTGGCCTGGGGTAAGAGATGCTGATCTGGCGTCAGAGGCATTAATGCAGACGGGGAGCTGTGTGCGTGTGTGGTGTGTGTGTGTGTGTGTGGGTGTGTGTGGTGTTTGGTGTGTGTGTGTGCTGTGTGTGTGTGTGGTGTGTGTGTGTGTGTGTGTGTGTGGGTGTGGTTGTTTGGTGTGTGTGTGTGTTGTGGGTGGTGTTGTGTGTGTGTGTGGTATGGGTGTGTGTGTCTGTGTGTGTATGTGTGGTGTGGTGTGTGTGATGTGTGTGTGGTGTGTGTGTGGTGTGTGTGTGATGTGTGGTGTGTGTGGTTGTATGTGTGTGTGTGTGTGTGTATGTGTGTGGTGTGATGTGGTGTGTGGGGTTGTGTTGTATGTGTGTTTGTGTGTGGTGTGTGGTCTGTGGTGTGTGGTGTGTGATGTGTGGAGTCTTCTACAGGAAGCGCTGTGGCCCCGGGGGGAGCAGCAAAGGGGAGAAGCGAGAGAACCCGGGAAACGGAAGCTCGGGGCTGACCCCGCAGAGCTGTCTCAGGCCCCGCGGCTGCCCGGTGCTCTCCAGGCTCTGAGGGGAGCCGCTGCCCGTGGGGGCGTCTGAAGGGACCCGGGTGCCGCTAGACAGTGTGGGGAGCCTGCTAGGTGGGCACGGGTATGCCTGGGACAGACAGCCCTGGGGGACAGACAGCCCTGGGGACAGACAGCCCTGGGGTGGGTACCTGGGGGACAGACAGCCCTGGGGGACAGACAGCCTGGGGGACAGACAGCCCTGGGGGGACAGACAGCCCTGGGGACAGACAGCCCTGGGGACAGACAGCCCGGGGGACAGACAGCCCTGGGGGGACAGACAGCCCTGGGGACAGACAGCCCTGGGGGGACAGACAGCCCTGGGGACAGACAGCCCTGGGGACAGACAGCCCTGGGGGGACAGACAGCCCTGGGGACAGACAGCCCTGGGGTACAGACAGCCCTGGGGGGACAGACAGCCTGGGGACAGACAGCCTTGGGGACAGACAGCCCTGGGGTACAGACAGCCTGGGGACAGACAGCCCTGGGGGGACAGACAGCCTGGGGACAGACAGCCCTGGGGAGAGACAGCACTCTGCAGGGAGAAGCCTTCCTGCCTGGCTGCTGAGGAGCAGGGAACAGGGTGACGTCCAGAGCCCAGGAGGGCGCGGCTGGGCATGGGAGGCGCGGGATGAGGGGCTGCCCCACACTGGAGGGCAGAGCGGGGCGGCGGCCTGGGGGTCTGGAGCAGAGTCTGGCCTCTGTACCCAACGCCGAGTTGTATCTCGGAGACTGACTACTGGGTCACGCAGAAGAGAATAGCTTTGCTGGGTGGCCAGGAAAGGGGGCCCAGTGGGGTCACGTCCTCATAGACGCGAGTCCTGCCTGGACTGGGCAGTGAGAAGTTTGTCAGTTATGGTTCAGAGAGGGCGTGATCAGCGTGTGGTCACTCTTCTGATTGGTTGGTGGGGAGGTAAGTGGGAGTCAGCATTGGGATTCCAGCTGGTCTGGGGTCCAGCGTGGTGGCGGGCAGCAGACAGTTTATTTCTCCCATCTGGTGGGGGCTTCAGTTTGTCTGGAAAACAAAGATACTGTGCGTGTACCCCTTGAAGGGGAGCCAGGACCGCCCCCCAACCCTGCCCTATTCTTTCTTGATGGCTCCGCCCGTATCTCTGCATCTCCTCTCTGCCCCGATGAGCAACTGTTTGAACGTGGGTGATGGAAGGCAGGGACATCAAGGAGGCCGAATGAAGCCTGTTTCCTGTAATCAAAAAATGGGGGACACAGAGAGGCTTAGCATCCCGGAGCCCCATGGGGTCCTGCTTGGTTTCAGGTCCAGGGGGTAACCAGCAAGGTGCTCCTGTGAACTCACCTCCCTGAACAACACGGTCCTTGATAACAAGGAAGCAACCCATGTCCCACACCTCACCTGTCACAGCCTGCCCCCTCCATTCTAAATAAACTCCGTCTGCCTCCGTGTTATCATTTCTGTGCTTTTCTTCCTACATAGATTTCTTGTGTCTGTGTGGGTACCTAAAGCATATTTTAAAATGTTTAGTTTTTATCTTTACAAAAAAAAAAAAAGGGTAGAGATGTTGAAAGCAATTGAGTCCATTCTTTTAATTTAGAATTATACGTCTGTGACTGCGGTGTTTTCTACATTCTTTGCTTGTGTACCCCAGTTCTCTCCTCTATTAGGATCCTTTGGGTCTTGTTCATCATCTGTGATGCTCTGAATGCCAGTTTTGACCAAGTCTCCCCAGATAGTCAAGAATTCCTTGGGGCTTATATACCTAGAACCAGAGCTGCAGTGGGGCAAGGTATGCGGCTTCTATTTCAGGGGAAAATTCCCAGCTATTTTCCGAAGCAGTTGCACCCACATATACCCCTCCTCCAGCGATGTATGGAGGAGCCAGCGGGGCTGCACTGGTCTAACGTGGGTGTGGCCGGGTGCCTCGTCTACCGTGGGCTGGGGGACAGTGGGAGCCCCTGTGGCCGTGGTCAGCCAGGCCTGGCCCCCGAGGGTCAGGCCTTGTTCCCACAGCATTTCCTCCTCTGCTCGCCGTCTGGGTTACTTTTCTGCTGGGCACTGCTTTCCGGGATAATCTGTGGGCGTTCCTTGCTCATCCCGACACCAGCCCTCCATCAGTGCCAGGAACAGCTTCCTCCAGGCTGAAACCTGCCTTTGCGTTTTCTTATCTCAGAAATGAGAGCATGGGCTCCAGGGTGCATGGTGATGATCCTGGCTTACTTACCTGATTCCCATTCCTGGAGGGGAGGCGTCATGGGAGGCAGGGTGAGCCTCTGTCTCCATCGCTGCTACCAGCCCTGAGGGACAAAGACCAGCGCAGTCCCAGTCTTGAGAGAGAGTGGAGGCTAGAGTTAGGATCTGGAACTGGTTGGAACCAGGGAATGATGGGAGTCCTGGCCCTCCTGATTTTGGCATTTCTTCACTGTCTCCCAGCTGCATGTTTCTCCATGGGAAACAGGGAAAATGAAATTTCAAATGAAATGACATCAAGCAATGTACTGGCTTAGCAACACTGAAAGAGGAGTAAACGTGGGCCAAAGGTGGCTCGTTGTAGATGGTGGGAAGGACGGCTCAGGTGTGCTCTGGGCACCTCCCGCCTGCCAGGCAGAAAGGACTTACACCTTCTCACAAATTGTACAGTGAGCACCCATGGGACAGGTGAGGACCCCTCCTTCTAGACTCTGAAGGTATCAACAGCTGCAGACCTAGCAGTTATCCATCCTAGCTCATAAAAATCATGGGCTTCCCAGGTGGCGCTAGTGGTAAAAAATCCTCTTGTCAATGCAGGAGACGCAGAAGATGCAGGTTCAATCCCTGCGTGGGGAGGATCTCTGGTGAAGGGCATAGCAACCCACTCCAGTATTCTTGCCTGGAGAATCCCATGGACAGAGGAGGCTAGCAGGCTACAGTCCATGGGGTCACAATGAGTCAGACATGACTGAGCACGCACACACACACACATACAATATCACAGATTTCCAAATCAGTGGGAATGGAGACAGCGTCTGCTAGTGTCATCCTTGAGTGAGATCAGAAGGAAACATTCCAAAGATCAAGACTCCAGAAGCTTCCCAGAATTTCTGCTACCTTCAGTTTGACAGCAAGAAGTCAGAGGAATCAGGTTTTAAAATTGCTTCTGATACACAAATGGTCCAGTTGAACCTCTGGAGCCAGAGAACCAGAACTTAAGACACATAATCCTCTCTGGTTTCAACAGCCCTGTTCATCAGCCCTAAAGTAGCCGAGCAAGAAGCTCCAGTGAGCCTGGAAGGTACGACTCCTCCTCTTTGGTAGTCTGGGAGAGCTGGGTGCAGCACTGCCTCATCCATCAAGCAGCAAAGTAGGCCACGGCCCAGGCTTTCTTCTCCATGCCAGGCAGGGCTTCTTAACAGGTGGTGAGCCTCTTGGGCAGTCTCTGCCTCCGTGAGTGTGTGTGTTTAAGTGAATGAATGTACAGATGGATGGAGGGAAGTGAGCAGGGGTGGATGGATAGATGGACAGATACATGCATAGGTGGGTGGTGTGATGTGTGCACGCGTGCACACAAGGGTGGATTGGTGGATGGATGAATAGATGGCTAGATGGATGGATGGATGGATGGATGAATAGATGGATGGATGAAGGGACAGATGGATACAGAGATGGATGGATTTGTGAGTGGTAGATGGATGGGTAGATATAGATGGATGGTTGGCTGTATGCATGCACGCACACACAGGTGGATGGGTGGATGAGTGGTAGATAGATGGATGGATATAGAAGGATGATTGGATGTATGCATGCATGCACACACAGGTGGGTGGATGGGTGGGTGGATGGATGAATAGGTGGAGAGAGGGAAGGGTGAGGGAGGGCCAGGGATTTTCCCAGGCCCTCTATGGGCCCCTCTCTCACCTCAAACAGGCTTGTCTGGGCTGTCTTCCTCCTCCCCACACCTGGGAAATGATCCTTCAAGAACTTCAACCCTTGTGGTCTTGCCCTACTTTCTACTTCTTCAAACAGAGCATCGGAGTGTCAGGGGGAATGGAGGCAGCTGACCTCCACTCAGAGGGAAGTCTGCCTGAATTGAGAAGTCAAGCCATGGTCTGGGGCCAGGAGTTCTGTGAAACACGCCGTTGCTTTCTGATCTATCTCTGTGTGAGCCTGCCTACTGCTTCTTCCGAAGAAAAGGTAACCCGAATGAGATCTCGGTCCTCAAATGGAGTGGATTCAGGCAACCTCTACGAGGTTTGCTCTGTGAGAGAACGATCAGGTTGCAGCTATACAGACACACACTTTGTAGTAAGGGACCTCCGGCCACCACAGTGAGGGGGCAGTGCTGAAGGCCAGCTGTCCTCCTGGGCCCTCCAGAGGGGACTTGCTCTCTCCACTTGAGGATGGATCGAGGTTGTATCACCCAGGGGTAGCGGAACAAGACCAGTATTTGGATCAAGAGCATGGACCTCAGACCTTAGACCATTCTCTCCTCAAGCCCACGGTCCAGTCAGTGATCTGAACTGGTCACCGAGGGCCCAGGGACCAGGGGACGTGGCCCAGTGATGGTGGCTCCCAAAGGCCATCATCACCCAGTTCCTGAGCAGAAGCAGAAGCAGAGCTCCGGCATCAGCAAGAACGCAGACACAGGGGCGACACCCTGAGTCTGTGACTCTGAGTCCTGGTGACCCCCACGCTGCACATGCTGCTGGCTTTCCGTGGGACAGCAAGCTCCTCTGTTGGAAGGACACGGGCCTCTCAGCGTGCTGAGCCCAGCAGAGCCTGGCCTTGCTGACAGGCACCGTCTGGAGCACCGGCCCCGAGGAACACACAGGCGCGCCGGTCCTGGAGAGGCTGGGGGAGTTTCCGGGCTGACGTGAGGCCTGGAATACGCCTGCCCTGCCCGGCCGGGCCTCCTTCTGAGGCCAGCATCCCATGGCCAGCTCTGCCCAGGAGGAATGAGGGAGGAAAGGTACTCAGGCTGTGGAAGCCCGCGCCTGGTTCTTGGAGGGATTCTGAGTTCTCATAATGGAAACATAAGCCAGCAATTAACTTCAACATCTGTCTAAATAACAGACTAAAAATGAGGCTAAGGAAGATGAACCAGAATGATTCCTCAGCCATTATAACTCAAGTAATAGCCGTGCGTCACTTGCTGATGGGGGTAACACGGTCAAGCAGCCGGTGGCTAGCACTGCGGTCCATCTTCCAGGGCCATTTGCTTCTTGCGTGGATAATTCCTCCCCTGTCTGCCGCCCCTGTGCCGGATACCCCGCAGGAGGCTGGGCGGCCTACTCGGGCTCCCTGGCCTGACAAGGCAGCACCGATTGCCCTCAGCCTGGCGTCTCTTTACCAAGCCTGCAGACCTCTCACTGAGCCAAAGATGATAAAGGGTCCCAGTGGACGTAGCTGCTTTTTCTTACAATCCCTCCTGCCCTTGGCAGGTGAGAGAAAGTATAAAACATCAAAACACTCTAGGTCACCGTGTAGCCAAAACCAAGGGGGAGGAGAGAATGCAGATGGAGTGTGAAAGAGGGGGCAAAGATGGGGTGTAGATGGGAGCGGGGACCTCGAGTTGCCACCGGTTCACATGAAGGGGAACGCACTTTCCAAGGGCTGGCCTGGGGGTCCCTGCTCTGACAGCCCCGTCTTCTTGGCAGGGGTGAGCAGCTCAGTGTCTAGAAAGGAAAAGTGAAGTGAAGGCGCTCAGTCATGTCCGACTCTTTGCGACCCCATGGACTGTAGCCCGCCAGGCTCCTCCGTCCATGGGATTCTCCAGGCAAGGATACTGGAGTGGGTTGTTATTTCCTTCTCCAGGGGATCTTCCCCACTCAGGGATCGAAGCCGGGTCTCCCGCATTGCAGGCAGACTCCTTACCCTCTGAGCCACCAGGGAAGTCCTAGAAGGAAAATATCCTCTAAAACGTGTGTCCCATTCGGCCTAATTCTGAGCGGAGGGTCCCAACCACAGTCCTGGGTCCTGGGTGTCTGGCACACCCCCGGTGGGCTCGCTCCTGGGGGCGTGAGTCTGCCCTGTGATCACTCCCAGCTCGGGCTCAGCATGCCTCCTGGGTGGATGCTGGGTCTGCTGTTGCCTCCGGGGCCCAGGCCCGCCCCCCTGAGCACCCTTGACTGTCTGTCTCCTCCTTTCACAGCATGAGCTCCGAGGCCGGGGCCTACCACAAGGATTCTGGCTGTCCTCGCTCCGGAGCTCTGCCCGGCACACAGCAGGCCCAGCGAAAGCTCGCTGGCAAAGGGGCTGCGGGGCCAAGGGCGGGTCATCGGACTTCTGCTCTTGCCCACGTGCTCTGGGCGAGTGGAGGACGTGGTGAGGCCGGTGGTGGGGCGGGCGCAGCTCCCAGGCGCTCTCAGCTTCGCAAGCTCGTAGCTTCGCGGAGCTGAGGGGCCGAGTCAAACCCGAGGTCAGGGACTTCTCTG